>NW_019154106.1:580215-615890 GCF_002288905.1 Enhydra lutris kenyoni | reverse complement strand
GGAGCGTCTCTGCCTAATCCAGGGGATCTCTGTGTAATCCAGGGGATCTCTGCCTATTCCAGAGGATCTCTGCGTATTCCGGGTTGCCTCTCTGTAGTCCAGGGGATCTCCACGTATTCCAGAGCGTCTCTGTCTAATCCAGGGGATCTCTGTGTGGTCCAGGGGATCTCTGCCTATTCCAGAGGATCTCTGCCTAATCCAGGGGATCTCTGCGTGTTCCAGGGGATCTCTGTCTATTCCAGAGGATCTCTGCGTAATCCAGGGGATCTCTGTGTAATCCAGGGGATCTCTGCCTATTCCAGAGGATCTCTGCGTATTCCGGGGTGCCTCTCTGTAGTCCAGGGGATCTCCACGTATTCCAGAGCGTCTCTGCCTAATCCAGGGGATCTCTGTGTGGTCCAGGGGATCTCTGCCTATTCCAGAGCGTCTCTGCATAATCCAGGGCATCTCTGCCTATTCCAGAGGATCTCTGTGTAATCCAGGGGATCTCTGCCTATTCCAGAGGATCTCTGCGTATTCCGGGGCACCTCTCTGTAGTCCAGGGGATCTCCACGTATTCCAGAGCATCTCTGCCTAATCCAGGGGATCTCTGTGTGGTCTAGGATGTCTCTGCGTATTCTGGGGGATCTCTGTGTGTTCCAGGGGATCTCCGCATAGTCCAGGGGGTCTCCGCATGTTCCAGTGCGTCTCTGCCTATTCCAGGGCGTCTCTGTGTTACAGGCATCTCTGTATCTGGGGCATGTATAACATGGGGTCCTTCTGCATTATGGGTCATCTCTATGTTACAATGTGTCTGTATTGCAAAGTATCTCTATTATGGGGTATCTGTATTGTGGGGTTTGCCTGGCTTTACAGGGTATCTGTGATTGCATGTCTGTATGGGGTACCTGTGTGTTAGGGAGTTTGAGGTTCTCTGTACTAAGAGGTATGACCGCACCTCTTTGTTTCCTATATTTTTGCAGTGGGGCATTTTTTATTGGAGTGTCTTTTTTCTTTTTTGTTTAAGATTTTATTTATTTATTTTATTTATTTGGCAGAGAGATAGTAGGCAGAGTGGCAGGCAGAGGGAAAGGGGGAAGCAGGCTCTACATCAAGGAGGGAGCCCAATATGGGGCTCGATCCCACAACCCTGGGATCATGATCCGTGCCAAAGGCAGCTGCTTAACTGACTGAGCCACCCAGGCGCCCCTTATTGGAGCCTCTTGTTCTTTTTATTTCTTTTTCTTTTTTTTTTTTTTTTTTTAATTTGACAGACAGATCACAAGTAGGCAGAGAGGCAGGCGGAGAGAGCAGGAGGAGGCAGGCTCTCTGCAGAGCAGTGAGCCCGATGCGGGACTCGATCCCAGGACCCTGAGATCATGACCCGAGCCGAAGGCAGAGGCTTTAACCACTGAGCCACCCAGGCGCCCCTCTTTTTTCTTTTTTTTAACATTTTATTTATTTATTTGACAGAGAGAGAGATCACAAGTAGGCAGAGAGGCAGGCAGAGAGAGAGAGAGGGGGAAGCAGGCTCCCTGCTGAGCAGAAGCTGATGTGGGGCTCGATCCCAGGACCCTGAGATCATGACCCGAGCCGAAGGCAGAGGTTTTAACCCACTGAGCCACCCAGGTGCCCCTTATTCTTTTTTTTTCTTTTTTTAATAAATATTTTATTTATTTATTTGACAGAGACAGTGAGAGAGAGAACACAAGCAGGGGGAGTGGGAGAGGGAAACCCAGACTTCCCGCCAAGCAGAGAGCCCGATGTAGGGCTCGATCCCAGGACGCCGGGATCATGACCTGAGCCGAAGGCAGACACCCAGCGACTGAGCCCCCCAGGCAACCTGACTTTTTCTTGATTTGTAAGAGTTCTTTGCTCATTATGGATAGATAATGGGTAGGAATGCTTTGTGAAGTTCGTTCTAATTATTGTTTTTCCTGGCTTATTAGTTCTTTAAATTTGCTTTTTTGTTTCCTAAATGAAAGTGTCACTTTTTTCTTTTTTAAAGATTTTATTTATTTATTTGACAGAGAGCGCACAAGCAGGGGGAGCGGCAGGCAGAGGGAGAGGTAGAATCAGGCTCCCCCCCGCCACCAGCAGGGAGCCCGATGCGGGGCTCGATCCCAGGATCATGACCTGAGCCAGAGGTAGCTGCTTACCAACTGAGCCACCCAGGCGCCCCTAAAGTGTCACCTTTCTTTCTTTTTCTCTTTCTTTCTTTTATAGGATTTTATTTATTTATTTGAGAAGAGAGCACAAGCGGGGGTGAGGGGCAGAGGGAAAGGGATAAGCAGACTCCCCACTGAGCAGGGAGCCCAACGCAGGGCTTGATCCTAGGACCCTGAGAGCATGACCTGAGCTGAAGGCAGACGCTTCAGCGACTGAACCGCCCAGGTGCCCCTAAAGTGTTACATTTCTGTGTAATGAATTCTGTTGGCGTGTTCTTCCCTAACCGCCACACTGCTGGCATACTTGGAAGGGCCTTCTCCGCCTGAGTTTACAGAAGCAGACACCCATATTTTCTTCAAGTCCTTTCCATGGCTCTGCTGTTTCACACTTAAGCCCTCCAGTAGCCTGGATTTCTTTGGGTTGGTGGGAGGCAGCCACCGTTTTCCCAGATGGCACCATGGTCAGGGCAGCCCAGAGGCAGTGGGGAAGGTTTTCTGACTAGCAGCAGGGAGACCCCTTTCTGGGCATCTGAAGAACAAGGGGCCGAGCAGTGCTGGGGGCTGGGCAGGCTGCTGGGGCTAGCCCTGGGTAGGGCTCTGTCCTGGGACCAGTGCCCAGGCCAGTGCCATGAGGACCCAGGCCCTGTGAGGGGCTTATTTGGCAGAGGGGACACCGCACACTGCTGGTGGTCATGTGTGCTCTGCTCTCCCCGCAGCCCCCGGCCCCTGAGGTTGGAGCGCACTGTGGCGCTCCCGCCATGAGGACACTGCTCAGCGCACTGTGGCTTGCTCTGGCCTGCAGCCCCGTCCGTACTACTCTGTCAAAGTCAGATGCCGGAAAGGCCGCCTCGAAGACGCTGCTGGAGAAGGTAGGCGTGTCCCGGAGGCTGGCTTCTTCCTGCCCCCTGGGGTCGTGTGTCGAGGCCTATGATGGTGGACTCTGTGGGCCCAGAGCCTAGGGCCTTGGCCTCCTTGGGCCGCTGGCCAGTACTGCCCCAGGCTCTGGCTGATGGCCTGAGGGGGAGCAGTTTCTGGTGGTGGGGCTGAGGGTGTGCTGGCCCTCGCTAGCCCAGAGTTCGGCCTTCACTCTGCCTCTGCTTCTTCCCACGGCCGCGCTCTCGTCCCGCCTTGTGGAGTTCTGTCACCTGCGTGGCAGTCAGGTGGATCGGACGAGAGACGCGCCACGCCTTTGTGCCATTTTGCTGGGATAGGAGAGTGAGTCCTTAGGGACTGTCAGCTCCTCAAGGGTGGGCCTTTCCCTGTGGGCTCCGGTCAGCGGCACCGTGTTGGTCCCAGGACACAGTGCCTGCCTGATCAGAGGACCGTTGCTCAAGGTCCTGTGGCCTGCCTGTGGACGGCAGACCCTGACCGCTTAGTCCTTTTGCTTTTATCTCAGACTCAGTTTTCAGAGAAGCCTGCCCAAGACCGGGGTCTGGTGGTGACAGACCTTAGGGCTGAGGATGTCGTTCTGGAGCATCGTAGCTACTGCTCAGCCAAGGCCCGGGAGAGGCACTTTGCCGGGGATGTCCTGGGCTACGTCACTCCAGTAAGCTGGGCCCTGGGGCGGATAGGGAGGTCCCGAGGGCAAGGTGGCCACTGGAGTCCACCTTCCAGGGCTGTGGCCATGCAGGGGCATGGGAAAAGAATGATGGAACAAGTGACAGCCATCCCATGGGTTTTCTGGGGACTTGTCTTGCATGGCACAGGTGGGCCTGTGGTGTCCTGGTTCAGAGGTGTCTCTAGGGCCCTCTGTCCACAGCCGCAAGTGCGCTCACCTGTTCTCCGTTTTCTGCCAGTGGAACAGCCATGGCTATGATGTTGCAAAGGTCTTCGGGGGCAAGTTCACACAGATCTCGCCCGTGTGGCTGCAGCTGAAGCGGCGGGGTCGGGAGATGTTCGACGTCACGGGCCTTCACGACGTGGACCAAGGTTCTCGCGTTGCTGCTCGTCTGTGCTGGTCCTGAGGGCTCAGAGGGTGTGAGTGCATGTCCGCCTGTGTGCGTGTGAGGGTGTGACTCTGTGTGGGACTGTGTGTATAGCTGAGTGTGTGTGCACGAGCGTGAGACGGTCTGCCATTGGCCCAAACTCTGTCCCCTTTGGTGGTTTGTATGCAGGGTCCAGGGAGGAGGTGTCTGGGAGGGCCCAGCTGTCTCAGCGGCCACCCCTGTGAGCACGCACCCAAGTTCACATAGCTGTTCCCCTCTGGAGTTTGAAGAGGGGATGTGTTAGCTAGTTGTGGTGTTCCAAGACCCGAAGCCCTCCCTGATGCTGGGAGAGCAGTGTCCGCGGACACGGCTGGGCAGCACTGGGACCTGGCCCTCAGGCACCCTTTAGCTCCAAGAAACAGTCCCAGCCCCCTTGGAGGCCACCTTTCTCTAGATGTGGCCAGTGCCACCACTTTGTCTCTGGTGGCCCAGAGGTCTGATCTGCCCTGGCTGGTCCACAGCGGGAGGAGAGGGGAAGGGAGGGGAAGGGAGGGGAAGAGGAGGAGGGGGCTAGACCCACGGAGTCTCTCCTGCCGCCTCCCCTCTTCACGTCCATTGCAGGTGCCCCAGCATTTTCTCCCTTGGGAGGGGGCTGGGTCTTCCTGCGTCCCTGCTTTGACTGTCCTCTCCTCATCCCACAGGATGGATGCGAGCGGTCAGGAAGCAGGCCAAGGGCTTACGGATAGGTAAGTCCGGTGGGCCTGGGCTGTCAGGGCACCCAGCCCTTAAGCCACACACTGTGAGGTAGAGGCCCTGGCAGGACCAGGCTGAGAGTGATGCCAGCCCTACCTGCCCAGTCCCGGGGCTCACAGCTGGCAAGGGTGTTCCCAGAGCACAGTGGGATTAGCGGGGTCTGGGGATTGGAACAGGGAACAGGTGACAGCTGCACAGGAGGAGCCATGCGGGGTGGGGCCGGCTGGGGACTGATCCAGGTGGAAGACAGTCCGGTAGGAGCCAGGCAGCGAGGAGCTGGAAAGCTGGGGTCTGGGCATTCAGAAACTTGGTGTGTGCAGGGAAAAGAGGTCGGCACTACCTGATGCCCCTCCCTTGCCAGGCCTTATGGGCACTTAGCTGTGTGGCCATTCTGCTTTGGTGGCCGGGGCTACCCTGAGGGCAGGGCCAAGTACAGAGGGGTCACAATCCCTGTGTGGGTCTGTTCCCCCAAGTGCCCCGACTCCTGTTTGAGGACTGGACTCATGAGGACTTCCGGAATGTCTTGGACAGCGAGGACGAGATAGAAGAGCTTGGCAAGACCGTGGTCCAGGTGGCCAAGGTGAGGCCTGGCACTGCATGCAGTCAGCAGAGGCTGCCCTAGGCTTCTCTTGGCCACAGAGGTCCTCTGGGCTAGGGAGGCCTCCCTTGGGAGATACCTGGCTGCCCACTGCCTTCCCGGCCCTCCAGGCCCCCAGGGGTTGGGGTTGGAGAGACACATGAGTGAACAGGACACACGAGGCTGAGCCCCTCTGCCCCCAGCTCCTGTGGGGACCTCCACACTGCCCCCTTCAGAGAGGGGCTTCGGGGCCTGCCATGACCTCCCCGATGTGTGGTGGTGGCTGGCTCTGTCACCTTCCCACCCACCTCTCCGAGGCTATCGGACCCTCTTCACCTGCCCTGTGCCTTTCAGAGCCAGCACTTTGACGGCTTCGTGGTGGAGGTCTGGAGCCAACTGCTGAGCCAGAAGCACGTGTGAGTGGGCTGTGTGCTCTTCCTGGCCCCCCGGCGTCCTGGAGGAGGCTGAAGGAAGGACTGAGGGAGCGCCGTCATGGGGAGGGCCCTATTCCTACACCCGGGGCCGGGACGGCACCTCAGAAGCATTCGAGGGCCAGTGTCTGGCCCTCACCATGCTGCATGGATGGGGAAGGGAGTGTGATAAGCGTCCCCCAGGAATGCTAGCAGGGGAGACCGGCCCAGGTGGTAACGGCAAGGGGAGGCTGGGATGTGAGCAGGAGCTCCTCTGCCGAGAAGAGGTCCACAGAGTGCGGCTACGGAGTCATCTAGGACGAGAGCAGCCGCCCAGGCCTGCAGGCTCTACGTGCTCCCCTCGCAGTGGCACCCACACCGCCTGTGACCAGAGTGACCAGGCAGAGTGGGAGTGGTCAGGTGTGGCCTGCAGTGGCGACCACCCATTTCTGTCAGGGTCATGGGGTCAGCCCCACAAAGGACGGGGGTTTGTCGAGCTCTTCTGTGCGGGGCGCTTCGGATGTTTGCACAGCAGAGCAGTGGTGTGACCTGCACGGGGCCAGGGGCAGCAGAGGCTGGCGGCCAGCTACCCCTGGCTCTGGAACAGCCATCCCCTCCCTCTTCTGCCTGGAGAAGTCTCAGCCCGAAGCCTGAGCCGCTCCCCCGCCTTGCTTCTCCATGCCCGGCTGCCCCAGCAGGGAGCCCTGGGCTCGGGCGGCCCCCCCTTTCTGCCCTGCAGCTGCAGGCCATTCTCTGCCCACTCAGAGGCGGCGTCGGAGTGCAGGTGGAAGGCGTGCCGTTGGCTCTCATCTCTGCCTGGTGCCCGGCCTGGGGGCTCCCTGCCCAGGGTTGGAGGGGCAGGCCTGGCTGGGTAGCTGTGGCTCCCACCGCACTTGGGCCCGAGTCCGTAGCCCCGGGAAGGCCCTGAGGCCCAGTTTGTGGGGGAGGGTGGGTAGAGATAACGTGAGCCAAGTTGAGGGGCTTCCCGTGTTTGTCGGGAGCCGGCATAGGGCCAGTGTGCAAGGGGTCCTGGCTCAGCCCAGAGACCCTCCTCACCACTCCTCCCAGGCAACAGCCCTGACAGGGTGACCTTGCAGAACCTTCCGGAGGTGGAGCTAGAGTCCTTCCCCTGCGGCTTCTCACCAGGCAGCTTGATTCTGCCCGCTCACCGCAGGGGTGAGCACCTGAGCCGCAGCTAGGATGTAGCAGGCATGTGTGACGGGCCGGCCGGCAGGGTGGGCAGGCCAGGTGGAGTGGGGCGGAGAGCAGCCAGCAGAGCAGATGGCTCGGGCCACATTGCTACCTGGGAGCCATCTCCCAGGACGGGATGGGCCAGGCTGCAGGGAGGCATGACGGGAACATTTCATGAGGCCGTCCCCACCTGTCACCCTCTTTGGGGCGTCTTACAAGGTGTCCGAGGGCACCGTTTCCTTCTGGAGAGGTCAGCCCGGAAAGACCATTGTGGGCAAATGCTGTGGGGCACATAGCCTGTGCGGTGTGGTGGGGACGATGGTACAGTGCTGCCTGGACGCCCTGGACTCCAGGGTCCAGCATCCTCCGGCTTCCCTCCCACGCAAGTCCTCTGGGGAGGAGCAGGTGGTCTGAGCAGCTGGAGCAGGTAGGGCTGGCGCCCAGCTCCAGTGAGTGGCCTGGTCCCCTCCATGCGCGCCCAGGGCACACGGGTGACCCTGGGTTCCCAGCTGGTGAGTGCCGCCCCAGGAGCACAACACCAGCCTTCCCTTCTCACAAAGATGCAGTCCCAGGGCCGTCCAGAAAGCTAGGAAAGCTGGTGACAGTGCCGCAGACAACGTGACAGCTGTTGGCCGCACGGATGGGGCACGTGCCCCGCAAGGGCTTGACCGGAGCCCAGGCCGCCTCGTTGCAGGAGAGACTCCCCCGTGCCAGGCCCCGCTCTTGCTGAGCCACGCTCCCACGGTCGGTACCCAGCCCATTCTTGTCCAGACAGCCGGGGCCATACCTGTACCCTGCGCATGTCTGTGGGGCCTTGAGGTGGGCACTGGGCCCTGTGCCCTGGCTGTGCAAGGGTAGCCAGGACAACACCCACCATCCCTGCTGGTGAGTGTCCCGCTGCCCCAGCCCCTCTGATTGGCCCCGTGCGTGGGCACTGGACTCACTGTGCTCTGCAGACTGGGCCCAGGCCGGACAACCCAGAAGCATCTTGGCTTCCTGCAGGGCTCCTGGGCGCCTATCCCTTGGTGGTCCTCGCTGCATGGCATGAGGGGGAGGGGGGGCCCGGAGCCGGGTTAGTCTCCATTCCACTGGCCATACCTGGTGTGTCTCTAGGGGCCAGAAGAGCCCATGACTGCAGCTCCCTCCGTCCCCGACCTGGTGGCCCACTTCCTGTTGAGACATGTCCAGGCCCAAGTGGAGAGTTGCACCTGCTGCCCACCCACGGGTGTCCCTTCCGTGTGTCGCAGGGCCGAGGATACCCCCCACCCTAGGACAGACAGGCGGCTGTGTCTGGCTCTTCCAGGCTCGCGGGTGACCACAAGAGGGGGCTGGGGAGTTGTGGCCAGTGCTCTGGGGCACTGGGCTAGGACTCCGCCTCAGCACAAAGCCTGGTTGGTGCAGCTGCCCTTGCTTTTCTGGTCCTGACACCCAGTAGGTCAAGTGGTGTTTCGTGGCCTGGGCTGACCCAGTCACCAGCAAGTCAGCACCCAGGACACCTGTAGGTCTTTCCTCACCCCTGGGCCAGGCTTTGTGTCTGGGAGAGTCCAAAGGTGATGAGATGCTGCCCAGACGCCCTTTTTTTCCCCCATGCCATTCTGAGGGTGACCCTGAGCAAGGAAGGACCGGAACCAGCCACGTTCTGAGCAGGCCCAGTTTGGGGGGAGGGTGGCCCCTGCGGGACCTGCTGGGCTGCCTTGAGTGTCTGCGTGGTGTAGGGCCTCACTGGAGCCCTCCAGGGTGGTAAGTGCCCGTACAGGGGCACCTGCCCCGTAGCAGGTTAGGCTCAGGCCCCTTGGCTTCCTGTCCTTGATCTCCGGGTCCTTCGCAGGGGTCTCGTCCACATGCTCACCCACCTGGCTGAGGCCCTGCACCAGGCCCGGCTGCTGGCCATCCTGGTCATCCCACCAGCAGTCGCGCCCGGGTAAGTACCAAGCTCGCTGGGGGCAGGCCGCTCCTTCCTGGTCGGTGGCAGACCTGGGTGGGTAGGTGCCGTGGAGCTGGGGACCCGCATCAGCCACAGCGGCATGTCCTTGCGCGTCCGCGGCGGAAGGCTGCGCCGTCCCTCCAAGCACGTCCCTCCATGCTGAAGGGTGGGAGCCGCATGGGGGTGCCTCCGGGGCCTGGGATGTCCAGCCGTGGTTCAGAGCCCAGTGGGCTCATGGAAGCGCCAGTTGCCACATGGAGCCTGCAGGGCACTCCAGCAGCTACAACAGCTGCTCCCTGGGACAGCACCAGCCTGGCCTTTGTGCCCCACAGTCCCCACCACGTGCCACCAGAGGCTGTGGACTGTGCTCCCCTGTGCCCTTTGCATTACTAGGGCGTCGGTCTGCTAGCGGAGTTTTCTCCCCACACTTTCAAGGTCCTCGGTCCACACCTGTGTCCCTGGGCCGGCACCTCCCTCCTAGAGCGGGGCGGGTGCTGCTCAGCCCAGGAGGGAGCGCAGCCGGAGCCTCATCTGTCTGTCCTTCACCCTGCACATACGGACGTCTATGTGCCTGTTGGTGAATGTGTGTGGGGTGCGCGTGTCCTGAGGCTTTGGTGGGGCTGCTGCTCCCGGGGCTCTTGTGGCTGCCTGAGGTTGGAACTTTCCTCTGCGAAGGCCGAGGGACAGGCCCTCTAGAGCCTGTGGGCTTGGCTACGGCGCTTGCTGCCCATTTCCCGGGTCTCAGGTTCTGTGGGTGGCTCGGGGAGCGGGGGCGGCCTGGCCTTGTCATTGTTTACAGCCAGGAGCCACCCGTGGGATAGGTGCAGGAGGCGCCATCTGCAGAGGCAGGGCCGGGGTGCCCACCTGCAGCTGTCTCCACAGAGCCTAGTGGCTTCTGGCACAGGCATAGAGCAGGGGTGCGGAGGATGTGCTGGAGAGTCGGGGTGGTGACGGGTTGGCCGCTCCTCGGGGCCACCCCCCTGGGCCTGGCCTGGAAGGGCAGGAGGACTGCGGTGGGGTACATCTGTGCCCAGGGGTTCTTACCCTGAGCTCCTGGCACCAAGGCAGGAAGTAGACAGCCCGCCCCTCACTCTTTAGCCACCAAGGGCAAAAGCACCGTGCTAAGGCAGCTGAGGGGGGATCTTGGGGGGACTATGGCCAGTGTGGTGAGGGCTGAGGGTGGGGCTTTCGAGTGTGATGGGCGCCCTCCTGGCTACCTGAGTGTGCATGTCCCAGCTGTAAGCCAGCCCAGTGATTCCCCAAGGCTCTGGCTGGTGGTGGCCCACAGGAGCTCATCCCATGGACGTCAGGGACCCCATACACACTTGCTGACAGCTCCCCAGCAGGCCCAACAAATCCCACGTCCTGGCATTTTCTGTGGCAGGACGTCATCGTGTAGTGGGACGCCATCGTGCCCGTCGTCCACCTCCCGGAGGCCTGCTAGTTCGGGCAGCCGTGCTGACTTTGAGCCCTGCCTGCGGGGTCGCAACCATGCCCCGTAGAGCTGCTGCCCTAGAGCCGTCACTCATCTGTGATCTCCCGGTGGAGGAGGAGCCGAAGGCTTGAGTGGCCCCCAGGCCCGTGGGGAGCAGATAGGGCGAGTGTGGGCGGTGACACCTGCCTTCCACACACCATCTGTCAGGTGCCCAGCAGGGCTGCTGGGGGGCCACCCTGTGGCTAGTGGCAGAGCCCAGTGGCCACGCACAGAACCTACACTGACCCCAAAGAGGACCGGGTGCCAGAGAGCTGGTCGGGGGTAGGACTTGGGGTTTACCACCAATAGGTGACCCCTCTCTGGTGTCTGGGGGCAGATAGCAGAGGAGAAGGGGTGCAGTGTCGAGCTACAAGCATGTGGCCTCGGGAGCAGGGAGATGGGACAGGGTCCTCCCTGGAGAAGAGATCAGTCGGCACCATGAGAAGTGGGGTCCCCTGGGGTGCCTGAGTGGCTCACTGTGTAAAGCCTCTGCCTTCGGCTCAGGTCATGGTCTCAGGGTCCTGGGATCGAGCCCCGCATCGGGCTCTCTGCTCAGCAGGGAGCCTGCTTCCCTCTCTCTCTCTCTCTCTCTCTCTCTCTCTGCCTGCCTCTCCGTCTACTTGTGATCTTTGTCTGTCAAATAAATAAATAAAATCTTAAAAAAAAAAAAAGTGACCTGCAGCCTCCCCGAGTGGAGGAAGGAAGGGGCGTGGTCTGGGAGCTTGCTCGGGCTCCGGGTGGGCGCAGGTGCCCGCTGGGGATGGGGCTGGCTGGGCTGTGAGCGATGGGCAGTGGAGGACACGCGGCTCTTGTCGCAGGACCGAGCAGCTGGGCGTGTTCACGCACAAGGAGTTTGAGCAGCTGGCCCCTGTGCTGGACGGCTTCAGCCTCATGACCTACGACTACCCCACAGCACAGCAGTGAGTGTGTGCACCAAGGGCCCCATGGGTTCTATGCCTTGGGACAGAGATGCTCACCTCCTCTGGGGCCTGGACACTGGACAGGCAGAGGGGGCAAGGCCTGGTTTGTCACCAGCGTGCTTGGAGCCATACTGCTGTCAGCTCTTGGTTCCAGGGACATAGGGGGCCTGGTCCCTTTACCCCTGAAGCCCACAGTTGCCCCTGCACTGAGCCTTCACATTTTCAGGGCATGTGAGAGGGGAGAGGACAGCTCTCATGGGAACACCATCGGGGGGTGTCCATCTGTGCCAGCATAGTGGCCGCTGGCACTGGGCCTGCCTTGTTGCTAAGGAGAAGCTGCTGCTGTGGGTGGGGTCACTGCCTCCAAGGGAGCCTGGGGCGAGGGCGGTGTCACAGTGCTTCCCCCCCCCCCCCCCCCCCCCGGGCCCCCCCCCCCCCCCCGGGGCGCCCCCGCCCCTGGGGGGGGGGGGCCAGCTCCGGCGCACACCCCCCCCCCCCCCCCGCGTGGCCCGCCACGCCAGCCTGGGGTGCCCACAGTACATGGCGGGAGGTCTCTGTCTGTGGCTGAAACCCACTCCTCCCTCGCCCACAGGCCTGGCCCCAATGCACCATTGTCCTGGGTTCGAGCCTGTGTCCAGGTCCTGGACCCCAAGTCCAAGTGGCGCAGCAAGATCCTCCTGGGGCTCAACCTCTATGGCATGGACTATGCAGCCTCCAGGGACACACGTGAGCCTGTCATCGGGGCCAGGTGAGCCCAGGGTCCCCACCATGTGGCACGGCCTCCTGTGCTGGCCTGTGCCCCAGCCCTTGTTCCCATGGGTCTGCGAGTCTCCCGGGGGTGGTGGCTTAGAGCTGGGGAGGGGCAGGGTCTGAGCCTGTCGGGTTGGGGGGCACCGTCCTAGCACTGCCGCCGGGACACACCTCGACCCCTTGGGGCTCTGCCCTGTCCACAGGCAGGCCTGGCCCAGGAGGCCCTCAGTTTGGGCGCACCCACACTCCATGTGGGGTCTCTCCTGCCCAGGGCCCCTCGTGGCTCTTCCTTCCCTTCTGCTGGTGGCACATTCTGTCAGCCTCAGGCGTTGGTTTTCTGGAAGAGCTTCTGGACGTGTGGCCCCAGGCGGTCTCGTCCCTGTCTTCCTGCTGCAGCTGTCTGGCAACACGGCGCCGGGCGCGGTTTGGTGGCCGTCCCTTCATGTGCTTTTCTTTCTGTTTTGCACTTGGTTTGCATTGAGTTTTTGGGACCCGTGTGTTTATACTTGTAATGAAATTTGGAAAAATTTTGGCCACTTTCTTCAAATTTTTTTTTCTGTCCCTTTTTCCCTCTTTTCTCCTTTGGGCTCTCAAATACGTGCGTCAGGTCAGTCGTCCCCGCTCGCTGGCACTCACGTCGTCTCCTCTCTCGCTCGGTGTTCACTGGCGTTCCGTGCCCGTGGCTCGCGTGCTGTCCGCTCCCTGCCTTTCCCGCTCCCGCGCTGTGGGGCTCACGTCCAGAGGTCCGTGCTGGGTGTCCTGCCCCGCGTCTCCTGCTCCTCGCACGTGTGGGCTCGGCTGCGACAGCCGCGCTCGGAGTCCGGCCACCCCGGGTCCGGTCTGCCGGCGCTTCTCTCCCCGTCCTCCTGTCTGGCCGTTGCCCTGCGGACCTGTGCTCCTGGGGCGGACTCCAGATGTTGTGAACTGCTTCGTTTGGGGCATCCGGACGCCGTGCGAGCTGGGCGCTCTTCTGGAGCGCCTTCCCGTCCCGTCGGTGCAGGTCGGGTCCGCATGCGGCGGCCTGGGGGCCTGCCTGTCGCGCCTGCTCTCCTTGCAGGCGCTTTCTCTGTGGGTCACCTGCAGGCCTGCCTCTGCCAGGGATCCGGCATGTCATCCTGGGCGGGGGAGCTGACTGCTCAGTGTGCTGCCCCGCCAGGCCGGTCTACGCCTATCCAGACCTGTTGTCCATGGAGACCCTCCAGCAGTTTCCGGGGTGGAGGCTGTTCGGTTGGCCCTTGGCTAGACTCACGCGTTCTGAGGGGCTGCTCCTAGCCACCTACCCTGGTTGGGGGGAGGGCTTCCCTGTTTCCTCCAGGCCCCTCCTGCTCTGAGGGCTTGGCTTCCAGGACAAGGAAGAATGCCCATGGGGGGGGCCACGACCACCTCTCACTTCGGCTGTCCCTTTCGTTGGGGGGACATCAGGATCGGCTGTGCTCTGTGGCGGGGACGGGCCGGTGGTGGCCCCACCAGGACCACGTCCTGTGTCTGCACAGCTGATGCTGGGGTCCAGTGCAAGCCTGTAGTGCCCAGCCCTCGCCTGTCCCTGGCACCGGGCGCGCTCTGTCTGAACAAGGACCTGCCCCTCTCTGCTGGGAAGGGCCTGGGGAGGTGGCGTGGCATAAACAGCAGGAGCCGGGACAGGAGGCCAAGGACTGGCTCCTCAGCTCCTGGGGGCTGAGGTGGTGCCTGGCCAGTTGGCAGGGGCGCTGCCCCATCTCCCTGAAGCAGACTGGGGTTCTCGGCACCAGGCCGCCCCGTCCCCGAGAGCTCCCCGCTCCTGTTCACCTGTCCTTCCGGCCAGGGCTGCTCTGTGCTCCTCCTGTGCTGCCCCTCCCCCATTGCAGCCCTGCACTGATGGGATTGCTGAGAGAGTTCTAGAAGTACTGCTGGGGCCCCTGCTCTGCCCGGTGTCCCTGACCAGGTGCCTGGCTCATAGAGACAGTGGCAGAGCCGTGTCCAGAGCTTGGGCTCCCAGCACCAGCCCCCAGGCCTTCAGGGAGCCTCGCAACGCTGTGTGCCAACCGGGCAGCCGGGCGTAGGATCCTGCATGTGAGGCCAGAGGGCCCCAGTGCCCCCTGCCTACCCTGCTCCAGCCTCGGGCTCTGCTGGCCCAGGCCTGTGCAGCCAGAAGGCAGAAGCCCTGTGGTGCTCAGGCCGCCTGCGCTCCCCTACCGACACTGCAGACCCTCACTGTCCCTGGTCCCGGAGACTGGGAGTCCCAGATGCAGGAGCGGGCAGGGCGCCCCCCCGCCCCCTGCCCCGAGGCCTCTCTCCTTGTTTCCGGACGGCCGTGCTCTCCCTGGGTCCTCATGGGTCGTTCCTCCGTGCATGTCTATGTCCTGATCCCCTCTTCCTGTGAGGACCCCAGTCACACGGGATCAGGGCCACCCCGGGGACCCCATGTTCCCTCCAACACCTCTGTAGAGGCCCCAGCTCCAGATGCGGCCACATCCTGGGGTGCTCGGGGTCAGGGCTCCAGCATGGGAATCTGGGGGACGCAGTTCATCCCTGCCACCACCCCTGGGGGGAGAGTCACCGTATTCACTTGGGGTGGGCCCACAGCAGCACGTGGCGTGGACCCTCAGGCTTGTTAACCCCCAGTCTAGCCGTGAGTCCCACACCCCCCACCTGCCCTCAGACTTGCGGGACTTCTGGCTGCCCCCCCCATCCTGCTCCTCACCGTCTTCTGAGATGTCCCCCACTCGGGCTGCCAGCCCCCTCCCCTGCGGGCAGGAGGCCGAGGAGGGAGCGGCATGGCTCCGGCCTGAGGGTGGCAGGTTGGCCGTAGGCGGGTCTGCGGGCCCGAGGATGCGTCTGGGCCGTGTGTCCTGGGTAAACTCAGGCCGCCCCGACCAGTCAGGCAGGGGCCACCACGTGGCCTCCGCGCCCCGGCGGGCAGATGGCAGCTCAGCGGGCCTCCCGTGTGTCGGAGTGGGCGCGGTGCTGAGTTGGCAAGGCAGTGGCCCATGCACCTCAAGGGCACGTGGAGGCCAGGCCGCCTGTCCCACTTCAGCCCTGACTGGTGGGTGTTTCCCATCAAGAGGGGCTGAGGGGCCTTGGGTGGTGGTGACAGGCCTGTGGCCGGCAGGCAGGGCCAACACTGTAGCCTCTGGGCATTGGGTGCTGACCGACCTGAGGATTTTGAAGCAGGCAAGGGGTCCCGTCTGCTTCTCGGGAGGGCCGTGGCGGCAGGCTACCCCAGAGTCCCCTCCACCCCAGGCCTCTGCCTGCCTCACTTTAGAATGGGGCCAGGCCTGGGGCCCTGAGACCAGGCAAGAGACTGTGGTCCTAATGGTGGCTCCCGGGGTCCTCCTCATCCCCCGCCTCGTCCCCCTCCTCGTCCCCCCTCCCCCGTTTCTCCCCTTGTCCCCGCACAGCCCCCAGGTGATCACAGGCTACAGGGAAGAAGGGGCTGACGCCGCACGCTTTACCTGGTCTTTTATCTGCCTGTGCAGTGGGGTCCAGGTGGATAAAAGTGTCGTTAGTTCCCAGGGATGTTTGAGGGAAGGAGCAGGTGCCCCCAGGGGGCCCACGTTCTGCTTCACTTCCCCCTCCCCGGGAGTCCCCCTCTGGATGCTGGTAGGCTGGGGGCTGCACCCTCCACGGTGGGCAGGAGAGGCCATGGTGGGGGGAGTTCCTGGGGGGCTGGCTTCTGAGCCCTGTGAGGAGCCCCCGGGGTCCCAGGAAGGGCTTCTCACTGGTCCAGTGGCAAACAGGGCTGCAGTTCCAACAAGGGACCTTTGAGCCTCGAGCCCCAGATGAGGTATGGAGGGGCAAACACGTGGCCCTCAGTGTGGTCGCTCCCCACAGCCCCCGATGCGGTCAGATTCACATTTAGGGGGCCTTTGCCAAAGCGGGGTCTCAAGCAGAGCATGCTCCTGGCACAGCACCTTCTCTGGGCCTCGCGGCACCGTGAGCTGGCTCTGAAAGGCACACGGGGCTGCGGGGGATCAGGAGCGATGTTCCCTGCGTCCGCAACAGAGGAGTCGAGCCTTGGGAGGGCGTCGCATCCCCCACCCCAGGTCAGTCTGGGGTGAGAGCTGCAGTCCAGACAAGGACCACAGCTCCTGGTGAGAACAAAGACACAGAGTGGGGTGATGGCGACTCCCCCCACCACCGCAATGTGGGCTGAGCACCCTCCTCCCAGCCGGCATGAGCCCCCCTGCACCTGAGTGCCTCCCACCGATGTAACACCAACAGGGAGCTGCCCCTCGGGCCCCTGTGGGTCTGTCTCCACCTCCTTTGCCCACAGCCTGATTCTTCCGGGCAGTCCTCCTGGCCCGCGAAGGGGCCTGACATGGGTGCCCCTCTCAGGACCACACCTCTTTGATCCGGGAGCCAGATGTTAGAGCTCAGCTCAGCCAGGCTCTGGATTGAGGCTGGGTTGGGGGGCGGGCTCTGGTCGGGCACCCTAGAAAGGCAGTTCACCAGGAGACACACCCTGGCCAGCCCCCGCAGGAACCTGCAGTGATGCACCCTGTTCCCCACGCAGCTGACGATGGGCCAGGTGGGGGTGCTGGGGGGCCCCGCAGTCACTCAGGCTCCCCAGCTCTGCACCAGTAGTAGCCGGGGCAGCCTGTTTCAGGGTTGTCTGCCATCCCTATCTTGGCCTCTCTGACGCTGAGCCCTGGGCCCATTGTGGCAGGTGTCCCCAGTCCCTTCCAGGGAGTGTGGGACCAGCCGCTTCACCATCTGCTCGGCCTCAGACGGAGCCAGGAGACCGTGGTGGGGGCAGGAGGCCAGCTCCCTCAGGCCTGGGTTCTGTGGCTGCCAAGGGGGCCTCAGGGACCATGGTCTGCAGTGCCTGAGAGTCCCTCCCAACTTACTAGTCTCTACTGGCCATCCCCAGACAACACACAGACCTGTCATGACCATGGCCAGGCTCCTCTGTGTGGCCTGGTCAGTCTCCAGTTTGGGGATTCTGGGCAGCTGTGAAGCCCGCGGAGGTGGTGTGGGTCGAGGTGCTGATCTGTAGATCCCCGTGCCTGCCAAGCCCTGCCCGAGAGGCTGTCCTGCTTCGCTGGCGGGCCGAGATGTTCCCTAGGGCCTAGCCAGCCCCACGAGATCCCCAGCACCAGTGCAGGTGGACACCTGTTCTGAACCTCTGGGGCCTGCAGCCCCCACCCGGCGGGGCTTCTCCTGCCCCTGCCCAGGGATCCCCCCAGGACCCCAGGGAAAGGCAGCCCCCGCTGGACCACAGCCAGATGGGTCCCTAACGGGCAGGTCATACATGGCAGTCTCCTTGAGATCCAGGGCACCAGAGCGTCCCGGGCACTCAGGGGCTTGGGGATGGACACTTCCCGGCAAGGCCAGTCCCTGTGGCCTGACAGCGGTGCTGGGAATCCCACTCCTCCTGGTCAAGGACAGCAGGTCTGTGCGAAGGCCCCATGGGCGGGGAGCTGTAGGGTGAACCTCGCAGGCAGGCTGCTGTGTCCCCGTCGCCGTGCCCCATCTCACTCCAGCAGCCCCTGGGCGGCCTCCCTGGGCTGCTTCTCGGGTCTGAGTTCCCGTGGCTCTGGGCCTTCTGTCCAGCCCTGGGCCTTGCTTTGGTCTTCGTCCTCCTTCCCTTTGCTGGGTCCTGCCTCCCAGCAGCCTGCTCTTGTCTTGGTCCTGGGCCGCCTCATGCACCTTGCTTGGAGGGTGCCCATCCGTCACGGCCTGGCTCCCCGGGTGCCTTCTGCTGTGCCCTGCCCATGAGGGGCAGCCCTGGGGGAGTCCCGCTGCCTGTCAGGGGGCCCTGCATGCCAGGGTCCTCCCGTCACCTGAGACGTGACTGGCCCGGAACCCACTGAACTTCTAGCGTGGGCCTACATCAGGGAGACCATGCTCTCCCCACCTCCAGCCTGAGAAGACTGTTGCACGGCCTTTGGGGAGGCTGGGTCGGGACTGCTCCGAGGGGGCCCTGGGTTGGCAGAGGCTGGGGTGCGGTGGCTCTGGCTGCCGCAGGGCTGGCGGCAAGGAGAGGCCATGGGGCATGTGGGTCCCACCCTTCGTGCTTGTCAGGCCCCGGGACCCCTGGCCAGTGGGAGGTCAGGAATCTGGGCTGGCGGGGACCCCTCCTGAGGTCGGGGTGCGGGCAGGTCCGCGGGCCAGCACGGCAGCGGTCCAGCATGGACGGCTTAGGCTCGGCCCAGCCTGTCGCTTGCCTCTGGTCTCGTGGGGGCAGGGGTCCCAGCGTGGCGTGCGGGGAGACCTCAGGCCCTGCCACAGAAGGTGAGAAGCCACAGGCTAGTTTCCTTTGGAGTGGAGGGGCCCCTGCACCCCTCCCACCCTCCGCAGGGCTCTCCCTCCCTGGCTGTGGCGGGTCTTGCACACGTGCACCCGGATTCTGTCTGGCCTCTGGGGTACTTTCCGATCTGAGGCCTTGTCACATCGGGGGAGGCGTCCTTCACACCCACAAACTCAGCGTGGCCAAGCCTGCCAGGCAGGCCTGTTCGGCGCCTTCATTTGTGCAGCTGGCACCTCAGGTTCCATAGTTTCCTCACCCAAAAAGGAGCCCTGAACCCTCTTAGCAGCAGCCCCCGGATGACTGGTGACCACAGCCACGTTCTGTGGATTTGCCTCTCCTGTGACACTCAGCAGTCCCACAAGCGCCTGCTCTGCCCCCAGACGCACATGCCCTCACTGTGTCCACACGGACACTCGTGGGGCAGACGGAGGACACAGCAAGAGGCCCAGTCGGGACGCCCAGCGCCTTGGTGCCGTCCCACACTTAGCCGCGCAGCCACAGGTGCCGCCGTCCCGCTGCTCCCATCTCAGCCCCCGTCTGTCGGCATCTCTGTCCTTCCCCTGCCCCCGAGGGAGGACTCGGCCCCCAGCCCACGCGGGCCCAGGGCTGAGGGTCCCAGGCACTGTTCTGTGCTCCCGTGTCACGGGGGCACACGTGACCCTCCCACAGTGGGTGTGCTGCGGGCACTGCCTACACCGACGGGACGTAGCCTCCGCGTCCTGCTGCCTGCCTGTGACAGCCTCAGCTGGCGTGGCCCCTTCAGGTGTCCGGGCAGTCTCCAGGACGCCCACACCCGTGCCGCGGCCTCCCCCAGGTACATCCAGATGCTGAAGGACCACAGGCCCCGGATCGTGTGGGACAGCCAGGCAGCAGAGCATTTCTTCGAGTACAAGAAGTGAGTGTCCGGCAGGAGGCCCTAGGTGAGGGGTGTGCCTGCCCAGGCCGGCCAAGGGCTCCGGGGCCACCAGCCCGAGCACCGCCTCCCACTGAGGGCTGCATGGCCCAAGCAGTGGGACCCGAGGAGGGCCCTTCCCTGCGCGATGCAGAGACCTGTGCTGGAAGGGGAGGCGGGGCCGGCTCTCCCTTCCACTCGGGATGGGGGTGGCATGGGGGTGGCGGGAGGAGCAGAGGCCGGCCGGAGGCAGAAGGCCCGTCGTCTTTTGCAGAAGCCGCGGTGGGAGGCACCTGGTCTTCTATCCAACTCTGAAGGTACGCGTGGGCCGGCCTTGATGCTGGGGGTGGGGTGGCAGGTGTAGCCCCTCCCACAATGACCCTTGCCCTCAGCGAGGCCGGGGGTGGGGGGAGGCCTGGCTGACGCTCGTGTGGTGGCAGTCTGTGCAGGCGCGGCTGCAGCTGGCCCGGGAGCTGGGCGTCGGCGTGTCCATGTGGGAGCTGGGCCAGGGCCTGGACTACTTCTACGACCTGCTCTAGGCCTGGCCGTGCGCGGACGGACGCTCCCCCAGCGATGCAGTGACCGGTTCACACGCGAAATACAGACTCTTCTCGGTTTTCCGTTCGGTGTCTGCTGCAGTCCTCGAGCGGTGGCCGAGGGGTGCTGGGAGCCAGGCCTCTTCACCAGCAATGTGGGGAGGGGCCGTCCTGGCGGTGTTGCCCAGAGGACGCGGCCCCTCCCACGCAGCCCTCACTGCGGCCGGGCCGGCTCTCTCCGCTCTGGACCCCCGGGCTGTGCTGAGGGGTTCAGCCTCTCACTGCCCACACCGGCCCGGTGAGCCCGGCGAGGCTGTGAGGGCTGCTGGACAGAGCCCAGCGCAGAGCAGCTGTTCCTGTCCCACGGAAGGACCCCTGTGGGCCCCTGGGTGCCAGCGGGCCGGGCGGTTGTCGGGTTCTGCCTGTAGCCAAAGACAGTGGCCCCTGCCCCCCCCAGCCCCTCAGCTAGAAGGGCTGCTGGCCCCTGCTCCCCCGCCACTGGGCTCCGTGGCCCGTGGGCTCCAAGCAGCACAGCCCCTCGGGGAGCAGGCCCATCCAGGGCCTGGTGCTGTCCACGGGGCCAGACCCGACAGACGGGCAGGCGCTGCAGGGGACTCGGGGCTTCCATGCTGCGAGTCTGGGGGCAGAGGCCATGCTCCCTGCTCTCCTGCTGTGGGACATGAACGGGAGGGCTCTGAGGGGCGGGGCCAGCCAGTGCCCTGTTGAGTGGCCCCACAGAGGAACCCCGCAGTTCTGAGGGGACGGGCCCTGCCAAGTGCCCCCATTCCCAACCCAGCAGACTTGCTGGGGGCGGGGGCAGGGCAGCCTGCGAGGGCGGATGCAGAGTCTGGGCCTGCACAGAGGGACGGGGAGGGCGTGGCGGGGGGGCGCGAAGCTGTCCTGGGAAGTCTGTGTGCGCACCTGCTGTGGGTGCGTGCGTGTGCACGTGTGTCCGCACGTGTGCCCGTCTGCTGGAGGGTCGGCATGTGGGGCCACAGCAAGAGGTTCCCCGAGTCCCCACACCAGCGCCCCTGGCAATGGGCAGGAGCAGAGGACGGAGCATCGCCTTGTCCCGGCTTCAGAGGCCTGGGCAGGAGGGGAGCCAGGAGGCCGTGGCGCCGGGGCTGGGGTGCCAGGCTCTAGTAGGTCTCAAGTCTGTTCTGGAGCTGGGGGTTAGACGGGGAGCCGGGTAGGTGATGGACACTGGGTGTGGGGGGGAAGGTGGGACCAGTAAAGGGGGTGAGAGCTGTGAGAGAGGGGTCCTGAGGTCAGACCCCAGGGGCAACCCACACGAAACAGTGAGCCTTGGAAGCAGAGCCAGCAGGTGGGGGTCTGGGCTGGAGGGCAGGGACCCTGGGCTCCAAGGCCACTGGAGGATCATGGGGGAAATTGAGTCAGGGCTAGAGTCTGAGGGTCACCTAGGAGGCTGTGAGCGGAAAGGGTCCCAGGTCTGCAAGCCGTTCCCATGGGTCCAGTGAGCTTGCACGTGGCGTGCTCGGGACCAACCGAGCGTGGCGCAGGTCTGTCTCTGGTCACACATACCAATAGGGGGGCTCTATGGACACGGGGTGGGTAGGGTCACGTGGGGACTGCTTTCCTGGGTACGCGACGTTCCTGCTGGTTTTCCAGTCGTTTGCGGCTGGCGGGTGAGAAATGGTTTAGTTCGGGGGCATTAACCACATGCGCTGACGTCACTACACTGGTTCTGGTAGTTTCCGTGGAGTGAGGACAGGTGGGGTCGGTGGGCTTGTGAGCACAGTGGCTGTCAGTCGTGTCTGTGGCTGCGGTCAGTGCTAGGTTGGGCATCCCCAGGTGGGCCTGCCACACAAGGACAGTGATACGGGGTGTTCCTGGGGGCACGGGGGGAGGGCAGCACCTTGGAGCCGGCAGGAAGGAGGGCTGGAGATGGCGGTTTGAGGGGTCGTGTGCCGCACAGCTAGTGAGGCTCCTGGAGGGTCCCATCCTTCCCCTAAGCTCCGGACCCACGGCCTTCCCCGCGCCCATTGCTCCTGTCTCCAGGGCCCCCCGCATTGATGCACCTGCCGCTTCCGCTCCCCTCCCGACAGCCCGTACAGATGAGCAGTTCCGGGGCCAAGTTCACAGAAACAGAGAGGGCCCTGGGACAGGCAAGGCCCTGCGGCTTGATGGGGAGGGAGGCACAGGGCGGTCCTGGGACACCTCTGCACCACCAGCAGATTTCCCGGGGGGTTGGGGGCTGGCCCCACGCATGTGCAGGAATCCCACCCCAGGCACTGGGCACGTCCCTGGGGGTCAGGCAGCAACAGATGCGGTGGTGGGGGGCTGTCCACACACTTTATTAAGATGCACCCAGAGCCTGCCCAGGCTCCGCTGTGGAATGTGGGTGGTGGGGCGGCAGCCCCACCTGGAGCACCAGGACCAGCGGTCAGCCCTTCACCCCCATCCCCACTCGTGAATGACCCCAGCCAGGGGGGCAGACACTGCTCGGGAGAATACACGGACATGAAATGTGCCAGAAGCCCCTCCCGCCTCCAGCACGGTGCTCACCCAGCTGGCTGAGGGTCTTGGGGGGGGGTGGGGGGGCAGGGGTGGTGCTGACTCCTGCAGCAGGAGAGGAAGGTGGGGACACGGGCATCTCCCAGTGGGCCGTGTCCTTCGGCAGCGAGGCAGGGGTGGCAGGCAGCGGGCACCCTAGGCACAGTAGGTGTCCGCCTTCACCACCTGACAGTACATGGTCATAGCGAAGGTCAGACCCAGGATCTGTGGAGACACGAGAGGGGCTGGGCAGGACTGCTCCCGGAGACCACAGGCACAGAGGGGTCCTGCCACAGACCCCACCCCACAGCTTCCTCCCTGGGTGGCCCGTACCCCACTTCCCCAGGGATGCCTCCCCCAACCCTGGCAGTTCGGGTCCCTCCCAGCCACATCCCCGAGCCTTAGCATAGGGGTCACGCTGGGGACTCCTAGGGCTCAGCCCCCAGACCTGCCTTTCAGTGTGGCTGCTGTGGTTCTGCTGGTGGCTTCAGGGCCCGTTGGCTCCGTGGCCCCCCCCTCCCTCCCCTGCACATCCTCCACGTGGGATCACCTCTGACAGTGTGTGATCTGGCTGGGACCCGCCTATCACTGCACCCCAGGAACAGGGCTGCCCGATGTCCGGGTTTGCTGACATACTGGCCTCCAGCTCCTGCAGGGTCTGACACTCTGGGCCTCCACAGGGGCCAGGAAGCCCAGCTCGGGCACCAGGCCCTGGGCTGCCCACCCTTGCTCGGCACTGGCTGGGCCGTCCCGTGACTCACCCACCACAGCTGCCAGGCTTAGGCCACAGGAACAGGCTGGCCTACCAGGCCGTGATACGTCAAAGGTCACCTCCCTGTGGAGTGGCCTCTGACCACACCTCGAACCCCACCTCTGCTCAGCCATGGGGGCTCAAGGCACCTCCACCCGGCTGCTGGTGAGCTAAGCTGTGAGGTCAGAGACGGGTGAGTCCAGGTGGCTCCTGAGGCAGGACCCGGCCAGCGTACCTGTACCAGTGCCGTGCACAGCCCAAAGATACCCACAGCCAGAAGGTTCTCCTGGAGCCACATCTTCACGGTCTCGTAACATGGCTGGAGGAAGGGTGTGCGTCACAGGGGCCTCGAGGCTGGCCCTCTTCCCCACCCCCAGTTCCCCTGGGGCCAGGATGCCTGGGGAGGGGAGAGGCTCACCGCCTTCCACCAGGTGCCAGGTGCGTGAAGGCCACAGCTCTCACTGAACTCCAGGCAGCAGGAGTCAGGCACGCGGGTGGCGTTGTAGACCTCGAACCAGTCGGTGTAGTTGGAGACCCCACAGCAGCGAAACTGTGGACAGGTGCAGGGGCTGGGATGGTTGGGGGGTGGGTGGGTGGGCTGTGTCCCCTACACGACACACCCTCATCCCCTCTGCCTACACACACACACACACACACACACACACACACACACACACACACACACTCACGTCAGTCTGGATGATGCTCCAGGCGTTGGTGAGGCCCACGTTGCCTGGGGTCCCATACAGGTGCAGACCCTTCTTTAGGTCCTGCTGGGCATACCTGTCGATCTGCAGATGCAGTGGGGTCAGCAGGACCCCCCCACAGCCAGCTCCACCTCCCCCATCCAGACCCCACAGGCACCCTGTGCCCACTGTCTCCCTCCTTGGAGTCCCCTCCTCCCAGAAGCCCCCATCCCTAGGCCCATCCCCACCCCTGGGCCCTCTGTGGTGCTGAACACCGGTTGGCACCAGAGTCTGCCACCTCAGCTGCAGGTACAGACAGACGGACACGTACAGGAACACCGACCGGTCTGTACACGCAGGTTGTGAGCACACGCGGCTCCATCCGTCCGCCAAGGGGCCCAGAAGCTACGACGCCCCAGTGGCGGCGAGCACACTGGCCCCCGCAACTCGGTTCCCCAGACCGTCCTCCAGCGAGGGAACCAGGGCTCCCGGAGGAGAGGATGATTCCAGGCCTGGGGAAGGGGAGGCCAAGCCAGGTCTGGGGGATCATCCAGCGCCAGAAAGTGCACCAACGGGAGGATGCCAGAGGGACCCAGGAGCCAAGCGAGAGCACCCGTGGGCAGAGGGAAGAGCGTGAGCAGAGGAAGGAGCAGGTGCAGGGCACAACCGGGCAGGAAGCACACGGCCACAAGCCAGCAGTAAGTAAATAGGTGGTTAAGGACCTGGGGACGGGGGATTCTCCCTGCCTGGCAGACACGCAGTCCAGGACAGCAGGAGCTCAGCACAGCCATACCACAGCACTGCTCCCCTGTCCCCCACTTCCTGGAGGGCCAGAAACCTCCCCAAGCCTCCAGGCCACTGGCGTCCCCCTCCAGGCCCAGCCTCTGGTGGCTGCGGTTAAAGCCACGTCCCCCAGTGCGTGGATGGCAGGGCTTTTGTCCACCCACACCAAGTGTGGGGCTTGTGACTGCCATTCCCAGCCCTGCCCGCACCCTTGTCACCCACAGTGCTGTGGCCCTAGCTGGCTGGTGAGCTCAGAGCCCCCACCCCCGAAGCTGGGGAGGGCAAGGGTGGGCGAACCTTGTCAGTGTAGGCGAAGAACAAGATGGTGATGGTGGCCTCCAGCAGGAACACCAGCAGCAGCAGCACGAAGAACTGCACAGGGGACCCGGCCTTGGTGACTTGGCCGCCTGGCCCCTAGCTGCCCCCCTGGCCCGTGCAGCCTCCCAAGGGTGGGGCCGCAAATGCAGACAGACACCCCGCTGCTACAGGAACCTCCCCCACAGGTGTCCATTCCCCGGAGACCAGCAGCCCCCCCTCCTACTGCCCCACCTCCCTGGGGCTCCTGCCCTCTCTGGAGCGAGGGCTCTTCTCTTGCTCAACCAACCTCGGAAGCACAAGTCTCACCCCTGCCAGCACACATGTGTGCTTTGTGCCTGTGTCCCTGTGGTGGGCAGGGAGAAGGTCAGACCACAAAGACCCTGAACCATGCCAGTTACAGCCGTCAGAGCAGCCAGGGGTGGTCAACACCCCCTCAGGAAAGACCAAGGTGAGGCGACAGCCACCAGGAGCCTGCAAAGCCCCACCTGACCGCACAAACCTTGCCTGCTGGGTGGCAGTCATCCCCACCCCCCACCGTCTGGTGAGCACCCCAGAGCCACAGGCCAGCGGGGCAGCAGAGACCGCCTGCGTCCACCCTGCCTTTCCTGCAGCAAGGGGACGGGCTGGGGGAAGCAAGCCCTGTCCTCCCCCGGGATCCCCGATCTGGCCTTCCCTCAGTGCAGGCCCAGGACTCAGGGCCCACAGTGCCCCCAGCAGGCCCCGCACTCTGGACTTCAGGTCACCCTGCAGGGAAGGCTGGGGTTGGGCCCCCCACGCACACCACAGCTTCCTGCCCCGGGGCAGCTGGCGACTCAGCCACACCCCCACCCTCTGCTCCAAGGGATCAGAGCCCCAGGCCCTGACGGGAGCTTGTGGAACCAGCTGAACACCCGGGACAACTGCACAGATTGGGGGACAGGCCCTCCGAGGCCCCACCCTGGGCAAGGGCTCGGCTGACGAGATCAAGCTGCAGGAGGCCTTGCCGGACATGCTAATCCGTGAGGAGCCTGACCCCTCTCCTCCCCGGTTTAATGCTCCTGAAGATGGGGAACCACAGCCTGCCTGTGAATCGGTCTCCACTGCACAGGAGGGGACTGCGAGCCTCTCAGCAGAGGGTCCTGGGACAGGAGCTGGGCAGGGGCTCCCAGGAAGGGTGGTCTCAGAGCAAACAGACCCTATATAGGCTGGAGGGGGCCCCGCCTGGCACTCCTGGGCACATGGAGGTGGTCTCCGTCCTGTCCGGGGAGGCTTCCACTAAACCCTGACCGAGCAGCCCCCCCCAGCAACCAACCCTCACCCCGACCCCAACCCCAGCAAGGTCCCCAGGGGCTGCCATAGGCCATGGCTGTGACCTGTTCCGGTCCTGCGGAGTCAGCACAGGTAGGGAGCAGGGGCCCAGAGACGGAGCCTGCGTGCGGGGGGCACTCACAGTGAGCAAGAGGCACTTGTTCTCCTTGATGGCCCCGATGCAGCCCACGAAGCCGATGGCCATGATGAAGGTGCCGGTAACGATAAGCAGGTTGGCGGCCGACAGGGACGGGAAGGAGGAGGACAGGGTGGCGAAGTTCCCCTGGGTGGCAGCCAGCCAGATGCCGACACCAAGGATGCCACAGCCTCCCAGCTGGAACCGCCGGGGGGAAAAGAGGGCTGTGAACCCACCATCCACACACCCCAGGGCAGGCTGCACCAGACCCCAGTGGTCACCCAGAGTGGCATCCCACAGGCCCACCCTGCTGACCTTCAGCCCTCCCAGCCTTGTCCCAGCACCCAGCCGGTTCCCCCACAGTCACAGTAATGGGGACTCCAAGGTCCGCCACCTCTGGCAGTGGGGAGCAGATGGTCTGAGGACACTCTCCATTCATGTCACAAGTGGGGTGCCTGTCCCAGGGACACAGTGAAGCAGCCTGGGCAAGGGGCCCTAGGGCCCCCCAAACACCACCCCTCTAGGAAGCATCCCCCTCTCCCCCAGGTCCTGGCCTGCACCTACCCCACAGCCTCTCTGGACCTGAGCAGTCAGGGAGATGACCCCTGGAGACCCTGCTGGACCACACACTCCCCTCTTCCTAAAACCACCTCCCAGTGGGTGGCCATA
Source organism: Enhydra lutris kenyoni (assembly GCF_002288905.1). Lineage (NCBI taxonomy): Eukaryota > Metazoa > Chordata > Mammalia > Carnivora > Mustelidae > Enhydra > Enhydra lutris. The sequence goes on along the minus strand of NW_019154106.1, from coordinate 589,018 downwards.
ATCCCAATGGGCCCCCCTGGCATCCCCAGCTGTCCTCTTCTAAGTGCAAGGCCCAGATCACGCACCAGGCCCCGGCATGGACACCAGCACAGGATGGAGCAGAGAACCCCATCCCTGGCCCTCACTGCCCCTCCCTTTCAACCACTGGGACTGTTACTGAATTTCATAGTCGCTCCTTATTACAAACACAATTGAAGGGACACCTGGGGGGCTCAGTGGGATAAGCATCTGCCTTAGGCTCAGGTCATGATCACAGGCTCCTGGGATCCAGCCCTGCATTGGGCTCTCTGCTCTGTGAGAAGCCTGCTTCGCCCTCGCCCACTCCCCCTGCTTGTGTTCCCTCTCACTGCCTCTCTGTCAGATTAAATAAATAAAATCTTTAAAAAAAAAAAAAAAAACATTGAAATGAGAGGAAGAAGGGGGAGAAAGCAAAGTGGTAAAGAACCCAGAGTGGGCCCTCGGCCTCTCCTGGTGACGGGGACACCCAGCCTTGGGGGAGCAGGGGTGCGCCAGGGCTCTGGGTGATCTCAGAAACAAAGAGGAGACTGTTTTCCAGGTAAGCCCCATGAACACTGACCAGCTCCTGGTTCCCCAAAACCTGGGCTTCAGTGAGACCACTTGGTGGCTAATGCCTGCTGGGCTCTGGGGAAAGCCAGGCGGCCCTGCCTGGGGACCCCTCCCCACTCCTCAACATCTGGCGGGGCCCCCAGGGCCCCCTGGGCACGACCCCCAGTCCTTGGAGCGATCCCCCTGCATGCCCAGGACAGGCTAGCTCACAGACTCCAGGGTATACCGCAGCCGCCCAGGACCACAAGCCCTGCCTCACCCCACAAAAGATTCCTGAGCCTAGAAGGCCAGACTCCCACCCGATTTCCCAGACCAGGGAACTGAGGCTGGGAAGTGAGCCTCCCACCCAGTGAGTCAGAGGCAGAGCCAAGGGGAGCCAGGGCCATCCACACACAACGACTCCCCAGCAACTGGATGGGCTCCCCAAGCCCAGCAGGGACCCCATGACTCTGCAGGCTCCACCGGCTCTGAGGCCCCTGCCCAAGGAGGCCTCACCTTCCCATGTGCACATCCTCGCCCCTTCCCCCATCACCAGGTCAGCCTGGCCCTGGGGTGGCGGCGGGGCACTGCTCCGTTGTCCAGGAGTCTCTGGGGAGTGTGCACGCCGTGCACTCAGCCAGGCGGGCAGGAGACTGCAATTGTGGGGGTGGGGAGCATGCAGCTCTCAGACCAAGAGCAGGGGCCACGGCTCCCTGGGTGTGGGCATCTGGGATCCCTCTGGGCCTTGCCAAGGGCTGAATGGGGCAGGAGAGCCCCCGGCTGACATGCCCCACCACCATCCAGTGTGGGGGTCCAGACAGCCCAGGGTGAACATGAGGGTCCTCTCTGGCCTCCCACCCTGCTTTGCACCTTCCACAAAAGCAAGAACTTCAGTCTAAAAGTTCTAAACAATACCTCTGCTGAATGCTGCTGGCTCAGGGCAGGGTCCTGGAAGCTGGGGTTGTCCTGCCTATTTGAGGCCCCTCCCCAGAGTAGGCTGGGGTCTGCAGCTCAGGCAAGGCGCAGGGAGGGGGCAGGGTACCAGTTTTGGGGGAGCCTGGTGTAGAGCCTGACCTGCCCCTGGCACTGACCACATGGCCCTGGAGGTCCCCAGAGGGCCCACGATGGACAGTGACAGAGCCTCTGCCAGTGGCCTCCTGAGAGGTGGTCAGTGGTGCAGTGATCAAACTCAGGGCCGTGACCAGGGGCCAGGAGGCCGGGGTGGGGGGGCTGCCCAGACGAGGTGGGAGCACAGTGGGGGGACCCACCCAGAGGAGGGGCTCAGACTGCCTCGGTGCCCTCGGTGGGCACCAGTGCAAGAAGAGAGCTGCCCTGTGTTGGGGGGACACAGACAGGAGAGGTCTTCACTGCAGATCTGGGCGTGGGCACCGCCCCAGGGCAGTCCTGGAGGTGTGGGTGCGCCTGCAGGGATGGAGCGGTGCTGGCACTGTCCAAGGTGCTGACCCCCGGCGAGGCCGCCCAGGGGACACCCAGAGCTTCTGGGCACCCCACACCTGCCTGTGCGAGGCACCGCTCAGCACCATGGCGCACAGGAGGCTGGGACAGGCTCCGGCTCATTCGATCCTCCCACCCAACCTACAGATGAGAAATGGAACCGAGGGGTTTTCTGGAGCTATGCCCCTCCCCCATGCCTGCAGGGACACCCAGCACCATGTCCCTACAGCGTACCCACTGCCTCCAGGATCTCCAAAACCCCAAGGCAAGGTTGAAGCTGGGGTTGCCCAGTCGGGTGCTGTGCACAGAAGGGACACTGTGGCTGGGGAGCAGGGAGGGAACCAGGTCAGGGCGGGTATGAATGTGGGCCACCTCCCCATGAAGCAGGACACAGTAACCGGCCACCATGCCCAGGCCTCATGCCAGTTTGTCCCCCACTGAACCATGCAGCCCCCACTCTGAGCACGTCATGTCTCTGGGCTGAGCCCCCAGGAGTGGGGCCTCAGTGGGGGGCGGGGGAGGACCGCCTCCTGCGGCAGGTCCCTGAGCAGAGGAATTACCCCTTCTTTACAACCCCAAGTGCCCGCCTTCAAGGACGTCGGCAGACGGCTCCAGTCAGCAGGAAAATGAGCCCGTCTGAGCTCCCTTGCCCCATGGGGACACATAGAAGGACAAGGGGAGGACACGGGGAGCAGAGCAGCTGTGGGGGTGGGGACTGGCCCAGGTCTCTGTGGAACCCAGGAGGGAACTCCTCACCCCCAGCAGCAGGAGAAATGGATTTCCATAATTAAGTCTACACAACGTCCCACCTCCACCCTGAGATGGCAGGAGAGACCCACACTGTGACACACGCACCCCTCACTGCCACCACGTCACACGCCCCACTGCCACGGGTGCCCCCACCATCAGTGTCACACACCACGTCACATGCCGTGCTGCCGCAGGCGCCCCTCACCGTCGGTGGCAGACACAGGCTTGTGTCACAGATGTGCTGCCCTGTGGCCTGCCGTGGCCACAAGCCCCAAGGCCCTCTGTGTTCAAGCACGTTTGCCCAAACCAGTCGCTAAACACTCAGACACGTACACTAACAAAACGCACATGCAGTTACTAAAACTAGCTATAACTTTGAAAATGTTTCTGTGCATGCAGCTTTTAAAACATTTTGGCAGGAAAATTACAGCCTCCAAGTGCAGGAAAAAACAAAGCCCGTTAGACTCAGACAGAGAACATCAAACACAGGGTAAGTGGGGCTGAGGTCCCTGGGAGGCTGGGACCCCACCCGAACCCCATGGACGTCCAGCCCCGCTCTCCCATGGTTTGGGGCACTGGCTGGGCTCCCCTCCCCAGCCACGCAAAAGCCCATGACAGCTTGAGAGGGGGGCCCAGGCCTCCTTTTGGGTCCCCCACCCATGCCCTCCCGTCGCTGAGGCCTCCCTGACTCCCTCCCGTGCACCTGGAGCCTCATCTCCTGCCCTCACCTGTCACCAGCTCCAGGCCACCGCCTGGCTTGTGCTCCCCCTCCTTCCTGCTGTCCCCCGTCCTTCCTGCAGTCCCCCCTCCTTCCTGCTGTCCCCCCTCCTTCCTGCTGTCCCCCCTCTTGCATTTTTCATTCTGGCCTAGGGCTGGGTGAAAGGACCACAAGTCTGAGATGCCAACCCCCACACCCAGGCCCGGGCAGGGGCAGGTGTCAGGTGGCCCTCTGCCACGGTCCCTCCGGCCCACAGACGGCAGGACAGCAGACGGCAGGACAGCTGGCTATGTTCTTGGAACACGGCAGAGGGCCAGGTGCCCGCAGGGGCCCAGCCTGTGCCCAGAAGCCCCTCTCCTGGCAGCCAGCACAGCCTTGGGGCACGGCAAGGTGGTTCGCCCCTCCCAGCCAAGAAGAACCATGAGGGGGCCCCATCCGTACAAGTTAGGAACTGCGGGATGCGCCACCGAGCCAGAACCCAGGTGTGCAGCTGCCCCAAGGCAGGAGTCAGGAAGACTGAGCCAAGGGGCTCGAGGTAGGTACCTCTGTGCTGACACTGGATATTGTCACCTGGTGGCTACTCGTCCGGCCCTTCACTGGAAAACTACACAACAGGCCGCCGCTCCTATGGGTCAGCAGGCCCCTGCGCCGTCCTCAGCCCCAAGGCGCAGACACAAGGAGAGCAGCCCCACTGACTGAGGGCCCTGACGCCAGCGTCCCCGGAGGAGGGGTTGGGCAGGGGAACAGAACAGCCCCGGCCAGCAGCTTCAGGAAGGTCACGTCTACCCTCCAGGGCAAGGAGGGGCTCACCGGACCACAAGGGGCATTGAGGACACAGGTAAGAACCCCAAACAATGCCCAGCCGGCTCAGCCAGTGGAGCATGTGACGCTGATCTCAGGGCTATGAGTTCGAGCCCCACGCTGGGAGTAGAGACGACTTAAAAAGAAGACTTTTATAAATGGGGGGGGAGGGGCACCCAGGTGGCTCAGTTGGTTGAGCAACTGCCTTCGGCTCAGGTCATGATCCTGGAGTCCCAGGATCGAGTCCCGAATCAGGTTCCCTGATCGGTGGGGACCCTACTTCGCCTTCTGACTCTCCCCCATCTCATGCTGTCTCTCTCACTCTCCCTCTTTCAAATAAATAAATAAATAAAATCTTTCTTAAAAAAATAATAACAATAAAGGGGGGGCACCTGGGTTCAGTTGGTTGAGCCCAACTCTTGCTCTCAGCTCATGTCTGGATCTCAGGGTCATGAGTTCCAGCCCCCCCCCCCCATCAGGCTCCACACAAAAACCTGGCCAGCACTGCTGGGGGAGGAGAGGGAGAGGCCATGGCCGGGTCCTCCGGGCAGCCAGAAGGGAGAAGGAGCCCCCTACCACAGGCAGAAGGCCGGGTCTGGGGCCGCAGCTGGGACGCGGACCGCCTGGCTTCCAAGGCCCCTCCGGCCCTTCAGCGCTGTGGCCACATCCCTCTGCCCCAGACAGAGTCCTACACATGTCTGCTTGAGATCCAGAAGGATCTCTCCAGACAGGTCTGGACGACCTACCTCTCCCCTTGCCCTCCCTTCCAACAGCCCAGACTCCACAAAACCCACTGGGGTCATGGGGGGTGGGGCAGGAGACAGTCCCGACAACCACCCAGGGTAGAGCCAGAGCCTCTGGGCCCCTAACAGACCGCCACCACCCCCAACCTATCAGAGAGGTACCGACCTGGCCGCAGACATGCACACCTGGTTCGGGCATCGGCGCCGCTGCTCCAAAATTCAGAAACGGGCTGTGTCTGCGGACAGCATGGCTGCCTGCCGCAGAGCTGGACCCAGAGACCCAGACTGCCACCGCAGAGCAGAAGGACATCCCCAAGCCCCAGAAGCCCCCTCCGCCCCGTCGGCCGGAGGCCGGTCCCGAGGAGGAGAGCTTTCTGAGCCTTGACTAGGCCAGCCAAGCACCCCAACCCCAGGACCTGCTCCCCAGGGCCCTGCAGACCCGATCCCATCACAGAATCCGCCTGCCCTCACCCCCCACCCCTTCTTGTGGGCAGCAGAAACCCCCCGCCTCACCCCGTCGCAGAAAGCAGCCGCAGCCGGGACATGGGGACCTGCCCAGCACCATCAGGAGGCCATGGCCAAGAGGAGCCACAAGGTCTGAGACGCTCACAAGCCCCTGCCCTGGGACCTCCCAGCTGCAGGGAGGACTTGGGGGAGGTAACGGATCCCAGCCCTACAGGCCCTCTGCCACCAGGTGTCCCCTCCCCCACCAGTCTCAGGGGCCTTGCCCAAGGGCCAGTGACAGCAGGCCAGGCTGCCCACTTGGACGTCATCTGCAGCCCATCACCTGGGGCGCAGATGGGGCAAGGGAGACCCCGAGGAGGTGGCACTTACCCAGAGTCCTATGGTGGCCTGGGCAGCAGGAAAAGGCAAGCACGGCTCCAACCCCCACCCCAGCCATGCAGAAGGGACCCTGCCCACAGGCGCAGAGAGAGGCAGAGTGGGGAGCAGCCCAGAGGTGGGAAGGGGGCCGGGAGGGACACCTGCCAGGGAAGCAGCAGGAAGGCAGGCCCTCAGCTTGGCTGATCTGAATCTGGGAGAAGCTGGGCACCTGCCCAGAGGAGACACACAAGCACCCTGGCCCTGCTGGGCTCAGACCCTCCTCTGCCCAGGTGCCCCCCACACCTGGACCACTTGGGGCACGGAGACTGCCCCTGGGGAAGCCCTGAGCAGTCTGCCCCAGAGCAGGGGAGTCTGGAAGGGCACCTCCTCCCCCTCTCCCCACCCTGGGCCTCCACCTCCCCCTCTGTCACTGTAGGGACCCGAACAGCCCCAAACCCTCACCCTGCGCCCAGCACCCCACCTGCTCCCGCGTACTGAACAGGGCCCTCTTTGCCAGGATGGGGCTCCCGGGAGACACCCCTGCCCCCATCGTGGGGACCCTGGCCCTAAGGTGCCCGATACATATGCAGGCCTCTGAGGAGGGCCATTGTGTCCCTGCTGGAGCAGTCTGCTGCCAGCAAGGGCCCCACCTGCTACGGGAAGGCCGGAGAGCGTCTGGGGGTCAGTTGGCTCTGAACTCTGAGGGGCCCCCATCACCAGCGCCTCTGCCCCTCTCCTCCTCCGGGGGGTGCCGGTTTCCTCCAGCTCCCCCGGCTCAGGTCACCCCTGCTGCAGCACTGGAGACAAGAGGCAGGCCTGCTTCCTTCGCCGAGAGGAGCCTGTGATCTAACCCGTCCACACAGGACTGGGCGGCTGCGGCCCAGGACAGCGAGGTGATGACTCTTGCCTGCCCGACAAGGACCTGCGGCTGGAACCTTCAGTCCTGCCCAACCCCGCAGGCGCCCCCCAGGAAAACCCGTCGAATGGGGCACCTGAATCAGAGTCAATTATCGGCTAAGCCCTCCCCCTTTCCTGCCCCTCCAGGCCGAGTCAGGAACGGCCAGGGCCACCCGATGGCCTGGGGAGCAGGTGGGATGTGGACAGCAAAGCTGGAGAAAGCAGACGTGCAGATGCCTCAAGGGGTCAGTGTGGCGGCCCTGTGGGATTCTACTTTCAGCAGTATCAAGGCCCTGAGGGAAAGGGGTGTCTGGCGGGGCTTGGACAGGAGAGCCAAGACGAGGATGAGCCAAACTTAGAGAAGTCATTGCACCTTGACCTCTAAACAGGTATGAGGGATGGTGCCTTAGGGGCTCCTCACCTTCCTGTTCTCCTCCCCCCATCTGCACCTGCAGCCTGGACTCCTGCCCCCCCCCCCACCAGGGCCCTGGGCACCCACTCCCTCTGGGAGCCACACCCAGGACAGGCATGGCTGCCCCTTCAGACACAATTCCCCCCCACCCCAGCCGCAGATGATGACCTCCCCCCTGGCCTGGCCCTGTAGGGCGGGGGTCAGAGGGACTGACACAAGTGAGTGTCTTGAGGTCCAGCCCTCAGGGACTTTCCACCCACAACCGCGGCCCTGACCCTACAGTTAGCTCCAGGGGAGACTAAGGCATGACACTCAGAGGTCTCCCAGTGACAGTGGGAAATGGGCTGGGGGGCCAGCACCCTCAGGTAGCAAAGAAGCTGAGGCCCAGGGAAGGGTGCTGTAGCCTCTGTCCCCGCCACCCGCAGGCTCACCGGCACAGGGACTCAGCCCCCTGACCATTCGCACCACGCCTCACGAGTGCTTCCCACGGGCTGTGGGCAGGCCCCGATGCCCTCTCTGACCTCCGGGTCTCAGATCCCGGCTGGGCACCACGCTGGGGCAGGGACAGGCCCAGGTCAGCAGCAGGGGGCCAGCTGGCTTTGCAGGGATGCAGAATTGTGGAATAAAAGGGAAATGGACTGTCCTGCCCAGGAGGGGATCCCAAAGGGGTTTCTGACCCACCGCAGACACTGGCAGAGCGTGTCTGTCCTGCCGCTGGTCGGCTGCTCCTCAGGCTTCACAAGGCAAAGACAGCTCAGCCTGGGGACCCGTGCAGGGGGTGGCTGGGCCCTGGAGGGGGCCCCTCTCCCTCTGCCTGCAGGCAGCTCCCCAGATCACTGAGGAGGGCAGACAAGGGAAGAGGCAAGTCTTGCCCACCTCCTGGGACCTGACTCTCCTGCACACCCACCGCCCCCCACCACCCCAGGATCTGTGACAACCACCACTGTCAGGTGAGGTCACCCACAGTGACATGCCGACTCTGCCAACCGCTCGGTACCCATCACACTGGCACCCACTGCATCTCATCGACATCCCCCACCAAGAGAAGATGCTCACCCCAGTCCCGGGCCTAGGGCCCAGCTGCCACCCACCCCTGCTGCTGGCTCCTGGCCTCACAGTGCTTCGCTCCGGGCCGGGGCCTCACCCCTGCCAAGAGTCTCTTGTGGAGAACAAACTCTTAGGGTGACCGCCTCTGGAAGCAGGCACCTGGGCCAGGAGCCCCCTTGGGTCACACCGCAGGGCAGCCCAGGCGGGCTGCCCCTCCGGGGGACCCCTGACTCCAACCACCACAAGCTGGGAAGAGAAAAGCACAGCCTGAGAAGGGAGGAAGGGGCAGAAGGGGGACCCCGGTTTCTGGGCATCTGGCCTGAAGATGAGCGTGCAAAGCTCAGCCTCCTCCTGGGGGTCCAGAGCCTGGGTCACACCCCCTTACTCTTTACTCTGGAAGGAGGAGGGAGTGACCTTGGCATCCTCTCTCCCCCCAGCCTCCCCCAGCCCAGCAGGAGAAGCCCAGCCCAGCCAGGCCTGTTCCAACCTGCTCAGGTGAGACAAGGCCACAGGAGGGCCTGCTGTGCCTCTGGAGTTATGGGAGCACCCCCACCCCACCCCAACACACACACACACACACACACACACACACACACACACACACACACACAC
>NW_019154106.1:572856-580205 GCF_002288905.1 Enhydra lutris kenyoni | reverse complement strand
CATGCAGGAAGAAGAGCCAGCAGGGACGCCAGACACGTCCCTAGCACACTTGGTGGCCCACCATCCTGCTCAGTGAGAGGCCCAGCCAGAGAACTCACCGCTGCGCACCCCCTCCCTTCCCACGAACCGCTGCACACACCCCTCCCTTCCACGGCCTCCAGACGATGGACGGGTCCACCTGGCCCCCAACAGCCCCTTTAGAACCCCGGTCCTTGGGCCTACTTGGTCAGTCCACTGAGGACGGGGAGGGGGTGTGTGCGGGTCGAAGAAAGGACGCCCGCTGCGCGGTGGGAGGGGAGGGAAGGGAAGGGAGGCATCAGCTCCAGCGCACGGCCGGCCACGACCAGCGTTGGAATGTGGGCGCCCTGCCGTCCTGTCCCGCGCGCAGGTGCGGGACACGTCCGGTCTCAGGAGGAGAGGGGACAAGACGCGGGCAGCGGCCCCGACCGCAGAGCCTCGGCCAGAGCCTCGCGGGACCGAAAACCCGCCCCCGCCCCCCGCGGCCGCTCCCGCCCTGGCCCCTGGCAGGAGCCGCGACCCTGCGCGCACAGCCGGGCCCGTCTGCGTCCCGGCGCCTCGCCCCCCATCCCGGCTGGAGCAGCGACTCCAGCTCGCTCCCGGGCCCCGCCACTCACCCAGAAGAGCAGGTTGAAGGCGAACATGAGGAACTTGACGCCCTGGAGGCAGCCGCGCGCCATGCCGCAGCGCTTCAACTCTAGGAGGAAGATGAAGGAGAGGTCCAGGTAGAAGACCACGTACTTGTTGCCCTTGGGCGACGTGTAGCGCGCCTGGGCCGCCTTGGGGCCGGGGCTGGCGTGCAGGCCGAAGAAGGGGCCGCCGTCCCCGCCGTCCCCGGCGCCCGCGCGCCCGTACAGGCTGCTGTAGCGCCGGAAGGGGCCGTCGCGCGCGAAGCCCGGCTCCTTGCCCTCCGGCGACGGGCTGCGCCGGTACGTGGACTCGTCCGTGCTCGAGCGGCGCATCGCGCAGGGGCCGCCGCCGGGCTCAGCGCCCCGCGCCCACCGCCCCGGAATGCCGCATCCCCCCCGGGGCCCCGGCCTCGGCCCCGGCCCCGCGGTGGCAGCCGGGCGCGCCGCTCCGCTCTGCTCCGCCCCGGCGGCTGCCCGGCACACCTGCCCGGGTCCCCCGCGCCGCAGCCCCGGCCCCCGCCCCGCGCCCGTCCGCCAATCGGCGCCGGCCCCGCCCCCCGATGACGCTCCCCCCCCCCCCGCCCCGCCCCGCGCCCCCGGCCCCCCGCCCGGTTCCCCTCAGCCCCGCCAATCCGCGCCCGCCTCGCCCGCGCACCCCTTCCCACCTCGCCGCACCGCCCTGCGGACCCCTCCCCTGCCCTCCCCTGCCCGCCGCCCCGCCCCGCAAATCCCACCGCTCCGCCGGCGCCGGCCAATCGCGGCACCGGGGCGACGGCCCGACCCCGCCCCGCCCGCGCTGGCGCCCCTTGCTCTTGCCTTCCCCGGGCCCGGGAGGAAGACGCTCTCGAACGGCAGGGACAGCGTCGGAGGGGGCCGAGGGCGGAGCCCCAGGCAGCTCTCAGCCCCGGGAACGAGGGGATCCCCCCCCCGCCAATCTACCGCCGCGGCCGCACTGCCCCCCGCCGGGCCTGGAGACCTGCGACCGCCCTCGAGATGCAGGGCGCTATGCAAATGAAGGGGTGACCCAGTTGCTTTCTGGTGATGACCTGGGGCAGCTTCGACTTGGGTTCCCCGCCCGGAGCGAGACTACAAAGCCCGGAACAGCGCCTGGGGTGCGCACTCTCAAGCAGCTTCCCACACTCCCAGCCTGGGCCGGCGACACCCGTGCCAGGACCCCAGAGGCCCCGCAGCTCACACCTTAGATGGGGAGAGGCCTCTGTCGGGACAGGAATCAGACTGGATTACCCACCCTGGGGAGGGGGGGGATACCTTGCTGGGGGAGGAGGCGGGACTGCCCCCGAGAGGGGCTGGGGCAGGGAAGGCCAAGTGGAGAGGGTGCCCAGGAGGTAGGAAGACAAGTCACTCTGCAAGAAACAGGGAGGCTTTCAGACCCACAGGGAGGGGCCCAAGCACACAACAGGGCAGGGGTGTCACTAGGCACCTGAAAACGGGCCCGGACCTCAACTCCTACGGCTTGTTCAGTGGGCCAGGGCAGGCTGACCCTCCCCTGGTCCTGCTTCTCCAGGGTTGGGAGAAGGGCTGGTTTCCGCAGCCTGTGACAGCGCAGTCACACAGAAGACCGCTGCCACTGTCTTGAAATTACTGATGAGTTCTGAAGGGGCCTCCGGTCTTATTTCGCACCAGCCTGGGCTACAAGTCAGACCCTGCACCTCCCACACTCAAGTGCAGACGTGGACCCACGCCCAGCTCCCACACTCCCAGGGTGACTCGCACACACCCTGGGACACACACCCTCAGACTGTCACTCGGGGTGTGCGTGCATGCTGGGGTACAGACACACGTGCGTCAGGAACGGTCTCCAGGGACACACACAATCACAGATGGGGACAAACGTCCCCTCAGCTGCGCCCACTGGTAGGGGCAGCAGGGTCTCTGGGCCCCCTGGTGTTGGGGGCAGACAGCAGCACGTAAGCCAGATGCCCCCTTCCTGTCCAAGAAAGAGCTGAGCCTCCTCCCCTCGGCGCTCTGGGCCTGGGGTCTGTGCCCTGCACCCTGGGCTTGGGCTGTAGCCAAGGCCTCTACCAGGTCACCACGGGGGTCCCCTGGCAGTGTCCACCCAGCAGACAGTTCCAGACACTGAAGTCCAAAGAGGGAAGTGCTGGCAGGATTCCTGAGCGTTGGGCAACAGAGCTCAGAGGGCAGAGATGGGAGGGAGAGGAAGATGGTGGGGGCGGGGGAGGCAAGGGTGCAGGGGAAGGGATACTGACAAGGGGACATATTGACCGGCTGAGCAGTGAGGGAGGCGGGTCTGGGGTTGTCAGCAAGCGGAGCACGGCTGTTTGGAGGCCCAGGGCCCAGCGAGGGCGAGGACCCAGCGAGGGCCGAGGGCCCAACGAGGTCTGGCAGCCTTGCGGGGCCCTGAGAACCCCTAGCATCAGCCCTCTGCCGCCCCCTGAAGGTCCTTCATAGAACTGCAGCTCCAGGCCTCAGGGCAGCGTCTGAAGGCGGTTCCCCCAGAGCAGAGCTGGCCCTGGCAGCAGTGGGGACAGGAGAGTCCCAGACTCCAGCTGTGTCACCCAGCTGGCTAGCCTGAGGTTTCCCACAGCCCCTCTACCCTTCCCAACCCCAAGTGTGCTTTGGTGTGTCTGGGCCCCAGGAAAGGGACGCCACGGCGCCGCCCCCCCCCCCCCCCGCACTACAAAAACCTCTACCCACGCTCTGCTCAGGGAACAAGCGGCGCCTTCGAGACCCTGGCGCCACCGTGGCCCGAGTCGGCCGGCTCCACAGCCCTGCCAGAGGGTGGACACTTGGAGGTCGTGTGGGAGCACGTGTGAGTGCACTTGTGGCGCACGCGGGCCAAGGGAGGATCCAGGTTGAGCCTCACCCCATCTCACCCCCCAAGCAGCACCCCCACAAGCGGGGCAGGGGTCAGACACACTCAGGGAGGCACATGGGCCTCCAGGGCAGAAGGAAACCTACTGCCGGCTTGTGGGGGGAGGGGGAGGGGGGGGGCGGAAGCCTGAGGAGCAGGAGGCTGTCTCCCTTGGCCTGGCTCCCTGGGCAGGGCCTCTGAGGGTGAGGAAGTGGGCTTGGCCAAGGCTGGGAGGAGAGCAGAGATGGGCAGGACTCCCCGTTGAGCCCCCCTCGGAACCTCTTCATCACGCTGGAGCGGGCTCCAGCGCCCAGGGTGCTCTCACCTCTGTGTCACCCAGCTGTCACCATCCCAACATCTCCCAAACATCCCATCTGCAAAACCCTGCAGCCCCCTGCAGGTAAGTAGGACAGTCTGATCTGAAATAAAATTGGAAAATTCATCCAAGGGTCCTGGGGCCAGTTGGAATGAGGACACAGGTCCATCAGAGCTGAAGCCAGAAGGGGGGGCTGCCCTCAATGCATCCGCCCAGCATCAGGGACCCTGTCCAGCCTCTCCCACACAGGAGTCCCCTTCCTCCAGCAGGTGGGGCCCAGGGAGACATGTTCAGGAGACCGTCTGCGCGGGGACCAGGCAAACATCCAGCTGACAGGGCCCTGGGCCAGGAGTGGAGGAGCCCACAAGGCCGTGCAAGTCAGCTCCACTACTGCCCCGCCAGACCGTGACATACCTGCGCTTGCCACGGGAAAGAAGCCAGGTGGTGCTCGGGTCCCCAGCGGTCAGGTCAGCCAAGGCAGGCTGGAGCCCTATGCAAGGAAAGATGGGCACAGTGGAGACCACGTGGTACTGACTGTGGGGCTCCCAGAGGCTGGCCAGGTACCTCGGGAAGGAGGAACAGCCCTCCACGCAGGACCATGTCCCTACAAGGGCCAGAGAGGGCAGCTGGGGGCCAGGTAGGGGTGCACTGTCAGACGCAGGGGACCAGAACAGGGGCGGGGAGGGGGGTTCAAAGAGGGCTTTGCTCCCGACCCAAGGTGCCCAGGGAGGGAGGCAGGCTTGCACGCACACACAGAGGCAGCGCACGTAGGGTCTGTGCGTACAGAGAACATACGTGTTCAGGCCATGTGGGGGACACGGCCTGAACCCCAGACGTCCAGCCTTCGGTGTCCACTTCCCCCAAGATGGCCCGCAGCGCACCCATTCCTGGGCTCCAAGCACATGTGCGCCCTGAGCCACCAACCTCACTCTCCCCCCACCCAGATGGCCGGTGATGACTCACCAGGCCCGTTCCCCTGCCACCGGCATTCGTGGGAGGATTCTGTCCTCTCCACCAGCCAGAGGCTTCAAGGAGGGGACCCCAAGCTCACGGGGCAGGTGTCTGAAGGCGTCCTAGTCAGGACCCCCACCTCTCCCTCCTCACAGCAGGTGCTCCTTCCAGCCCGGGAGCAGGGGTGGCAGCGGTCTTCCCACAGCCCAAGGGCAGAGGGGACCACAGGGTTCAAAACGTCACCATGGGCGGTGTCCGCCCCCATGCCCATCCTCCCAGGGGCAGCCCACCCCCTCCAGTCCACCAAACTATGTCCAGGGCTGACAGCAGGCCAGTGAGCAGATGGAGGTCTGCAGGTGACCTGTCCTCCCCAGAACCTTGGTGAGGAGAGGATGCACCTGCGATCCCTTGGCAGTCCCCGTGCCCAGGGATGGAGCAGCCAGGGAGGGCCCAGAAAGTAGCAAGGGCAGTGCATTGGGGGGTGGGGGGTGGCAGGGGAGGGAACACACCTCATCCACTTCCCTTGATAACTCCCACTCCAGGAGTTATGGGGCCCAAAACCCACAGCAACATTCTAGAAGCTAAAAACCATGCACCGTACCCCACCATGCCCCCACACCCCAAGACCTGGGCATTGGTGGGGATGGGCCTCCCAGGCAGGGCCTAAAGGGCAGATCCAGCAGCAGCCCCCCAACCCTCCTGGGCCCCCAAAATGAGGAAGTCCCATGGCCAACACGAAGCCAAGGCTGGAGGAGACCACTGCCCAGCCACACTGACAGCCCTCACCCCCTTAGCAGCCCCGGCCCCTCCATAGATGATCTCTAGCCCTTCTGGCTCCCACAGTGCCCCTCTACGAGTCCAGAGCCTCTCACTCCCATCTAGGGCCACCCAGACACAAGCCTGCTGCTGGGGCAGAGTGTGGGGACCAGACAGGACCAGGGCGGGCTCCATCTCTCCCTCCAGTCCCGCCTCTCCTCCAGGAAGCCTCCCTCCCATTGCCTGCTCTGGGCTTCCTTTGAATGCAGGGTGTGACACGCCTGTACCCCCCTGAAGGGTAGCTGCAGCAGCATCAGGGACGGGCTGAGGGAGCGCCCCAAGGAAACACACCTACAGTCCTGGGCTGGGTCTTCCTGACTCGCCAGGGCTCTGGGGTTTGCGAGCAGCTGGGGGGCCCTAGGGGGGCATAAGCCGTGAGAAGGCTGTGGGCACCCACCTGGCCAGACCCAGGTCCCACTCCAAGAGGAACCACCCCAAAAGCCTAAACAATGATGGGAGGTTGCCAAGGGCGTGGCATACCCTGAGCCCCAGAGGGGAGATCTGGGGGGACGGCGGACCGCAGGCATTGCAGAGCACAGCCTCCTGCCCTGGGCCCCCGGCAGAGTTCTGAGGCGGCTCTGAGGAGGGGGAGGCTCTGCCAACACAAACAGTCTGTGGTGTCCGCCTTCCTGCTGCTGATCCAGCCCCGCAGGCCCAAGGCCCACCCGGGCCCCCACCGTGGGGGAGGGGCGCACCCCCCCCCCGCCCCCCAGTGCCACACAGAGCTGAGGCAAGACTCCGGGGCTGGGAGACACCCAGTGCAGGGGGACGGTCCCTCTGAAGAGCCACCAAGGGGCCCCCGGCCTTTCCTGGGCCCAGCAAGGCCAACTCCCCCACCTCAGGGTCTCCCCCCACATCCCTGCTCCTCCTCCGCCACGTACTTCTCTGCTGGAGGTGGCAGTGGAGAGAACACCATCAGGACCCCAAGGGGGGCCACATTTCCGCCCACCGCAGGCCCTGGGAGCACCCTGCCTCAGGCACCCATAGCGTGTGCCCGCCCACCTCCAGGCCACCAAGACCCCTACGGAAGCCCTACAGGGCACGCTGTCCCCAAATGCCCTCAGCCCAGGCTTGTCCAGAGGGCGGTCAGGTAAGGGCAGTCGCCTCAGTCACGCCTGCAAACACCACCAGGGTCCAGGGCTAGCATGGGTACCGTGGGCAGGGGAGCCCATCTGACATGCACGCTCAGGGAGCCCACCACACCCTGCGCATCTGCCCAAAGCAAGAGGGGCCAAGCCAGCACAGCCAGGATCGGGACCCTCCAGCTGGGCGGCCTCTGGTTCTACCCACAGGTTGTTCAAACTGGTACCAGGACCGGCGGGCAGGGGCAGCTGACTCCCTGTGTAAGGGGCAGTGCTCTGGGCCCGGGCGTCTCAGCTGCAGAATCACCCGCTGATCTCGCCTTGTGCCCAGCCTGCCCTTCAGTGACCCTCTTCTGGCAGGAAACATGGCTCACGGGTTCCCAACCACATGGGAGCACAGCCCTCCCTTCCTCTCTGTGCCTCCCACCACTGGGGGCAGGATAGCCCATTCTTGAAAAGCTGGCGCTCTCCCTCCCCCGAGCCCTGGGCCACATCTGTGCTGACAGTGCACACAGAGAGGAGAAGCAAGGGCCCCCCTTCTCCTGCAGGCGGGTGAGGCACCCGCCCCTATTCCCCACTGGTGCCCTGGGCCTCCATGTCTCCCTCCCGCCCACCCTGAGGACAGCCTGGCCCAGGGCCCAGCTACACCCCCACAACACACACACACACACACACACACACACACACACACACACACACACACA
>NW_019154106.1:416317-572846 GCF_002288905.1 Enhydra lutris kenyoni | reverse complement strand
AACGGAGGGACTCAGCCACCCAGGGCAGAGGCAGGGGGCAGGGCTGACCGCTGAGGCTTCCAAGTGTCCCCCAGTTGGGGCAGAGCAAAGACAGTAGAGACAGGGAAGAGGACCAAGCCCCCCAAGGGGCCTTCCTGCACACCTGTGCTGGGGGCAGGCACACAGGCTGAAGTGGGGCAGCCCGGAGGCTCCCCATGGCGTCTCCTGGGAAATCAGGGAGCTAGAGGGAGGAGCCCAGGAAGAGGAGGCCGCCGCCACCCCCAAATCCACACACCCCTCTCAGAATTCCAGGAATGTCAACTCGGCTCCGGCCAGAATCAGGGAGGGAGGCTCATTCCCCTCACTCTTTTGGAGTAAACAACCGCTTGGGGCAGGAGCATGGGTGGGGCAGGCCCTGGGCCCCTCCTCCAGGAAGCCTTCCACCCCCACCAGCTCCCCAAGGCCCACCCGCCGACAGCCTGGATCCTCTCCACCCTGTCCCTCACCTCCACAGTTGCCAGCAGCCTCTGCCGCTGAGCGTGGGTCTGACCCCAGGCCACTGGGACTCGAGGCCCCCTGTCCTGTCCCTCTGTCCAGGGACAGGATGTGCGTCCAGTGGGTGGGGTGGGGGGTCAGCTAGGAAGGGAAGTAGCCTCACTCGTGGCTCTGCACGTGGCAGCGGGGGGATGACAAATGCACTGGGCAGGCTGTCCAGGACCCAGGCAAAGGTGGGGGCACAAACTCCAGGCCAGCCCCACCCAGGCCCCAGGGGACCCTCTGGCTCCCTCCCCCTCAGCTAAGGCCAAAATGCATCCTATACCCTGAGAGGGCCACAAGCTGATGCCTGGGATAAGCACAGGCCCCACTCACCACCAGCAGAGGTCCAGATACCTCGGGCCTGGGAACCGGGCCAAGCCCCTCCCACCAACACACCCCCTGAGTCACGGGTGCCACTCTGCGCACAGCCGTCCCCACGGCCAGGAAATTCACCTCCTCCAGGAAGCCTTTCTTGCCTCTGGCTGGGCACTGATCTCCCCCGGCCTCCAGCCCCGGGGGCCAAGGAGCTCACCTTGCCCCATTTGCAGAGACACAGCCAGACCTTCCTTTAAATCCTCTGTGGCTCCTGACGCATCACCTCTAACTCCACCACCTCCTCCGGCCCTGGCACAAACTTGTGGCCTAGAGCGGCCCGCAGGTTTGGCCTCCAGGCCTATATCCAAGGGTTCCCTTTGCCAGGATCAGTCCCCTCCCTTAAACACACTCGGGCTCACCCCTGGTGAAATCCTGCTCTTGAGGGTTCAACTCACAAGGCACCACTTCCATGACGCCCTCCCTGACCACCCTCTCCAGCGTCCGCTGCTTTCTGAGTCCTCAGAGGCCCGAGGCCCCCAGATCACCGACTACCCGGCGCAGCCCGGCCCGCTCCCCCTCCCAGACCCTTTCCTCAGGAGGAAGGGAGGAAGGACGCGAGCCGAAGCGGATCGCTGGGGCGCGGGGAGGACGACGGCGGGGTTGCAGGTGACTGCCCGGCCGGGACGGACACCGTGCGGGCGAGCGGGCCGGGCCACGGCTGAGAACCGGACCGCCGAACTCGGCCCCAGAGACACCCCCCGGGCCCCCGGGCGCGCGCGACAGGGGCTCCAGGAGGGGCTGGAGGGACGCGCCAGCAGGGACAGCGGGAAGGCCCGTCCGTGGCCGCCCGCCCCCGCCGGCCGCCGGCCAGCCCCTAGTAACCCCCGCTGAGGGTCGCCGCGCCCCCGGCCCCGGCCCCGGTCTCGGCCCGGCCACTTGTTGCCGCGGCTCGGCTCGGGGCTCCGCGCTCGGGGCTCGAACTCTGCGCCGGCTCGCCTCGGCTCTGCCCCGGCCCGGCTCCGGGGCTGCGGCGGACGGGACCCTGGCCGCGTCCCCACGACCGGCGCGGTACCTGCGCGCGGTCCGCCTGCCGCGCGGCTGTCAGTCATGCGGACACGAGGAAGGCGAACCGCCACCGTCGGGCCCTTCAGGCCCCGCTAGGACGCCGTAGTCCGGGACGTACCAAAGCTGCGGACGGGGGGAGCGCCGCCTGCTCCTGCCGCGGCCGCGCGGGCCCCGGAGTCCCCGGTCCGCGCGGAGGGAACTCTGCCCGGCGGGAAGCCAACGGCGGCGGCCCCGGGGCCGGCGGGGCGGGCTGGGGGCGGCCGGGGGCGGGGGAACGGGACGCCCTCTTCCCCCGCGCCATGGACGCGCCCGAGGCGGGGCCGGCTCCGCGGCGGAAGCGCCGCCAGATCCGGCCGTGCGGGCGCTGCGTTGCCGCCGCCGCCTTGCCGCCGCCGCCATGATCATCCCGGTGCGCTGCTTCACCTGCGGCAAGATCGTCGGCAACAAGTGGGAGGCTTACCTGGGGCTGCTGCAGGCCGAGTACACCGAGGGGTGAGGCGCCGTGCCGCGCGGGGGTGGGGAGCCGGGGCCCCGGGGTCCTCGCCTGCGGGGGCGCGGGGCGACGGCTCGTTCGCGGGTGCGGGATTGCAGGACTCCAGGGCGGCGGCGGGGTCCGGGGTCTGTGGGGCGTGGGCACAGGGGCGGAGGACGAGGTCGGGGCCGCGGTGCGCATGTAGGCTGCGGCGGGGCGCGGGGGCGAGGGGACTGCGAGACCCGCTCCCCCTGGATTCCTCGGGTGGGAGCTGCCCGAGCCGGCGTCCCCTGCCCACCTTGCCGTCGCTGCGCAGCGGAGCGGTGCCGCGGGCGTTGCCCGGAGGCCTTTAGGGCGGCTGGGGCCGGGTCCCAGGGGCGCTGACCACTCTATCTGGCTTGAGAGACGGGAGGAAGGTGGCTTCCTGGAGAGACGTGTCCGTCCCTAACGCGTGGCGCGGACGCCGCGGGCAGGGCGCTCCGTGCCCCCGGGTCGGCCTGGACGAGCAGGTCTGCTCCTCTCGCTGCAGGGATGCCCTGGACGCGCTTGGCCTGAAGCGTTACTGCTGCCGCCGCATGCTGCTGGCGCACGTCGACCTGATCGAGAAGCTGCTCAACTACGCGCCCCTGGAGAAGTGAGGGTCTGGCGCCCCCGCCCTGCTCCCCGCGGGAGGCTTACCCCGCCTGCCGGCCCTGCCCTCCGCCCTTGGGCCTGTGTCTCTGCTCCGCGGGCAGCTGTCCAGTAAAGGTCTTCGCAGAACCGAGACGAGGTCCTGATGTCGGTGTGGCTCTGTGTGGCTCCGCGCCGCTGGCATTTCTGCGTCCTGCCTCGTGCGTCCTGCTGCTTGGGGTGGCCGTGGCTGCCACTGCCCAGGGGAGGGGGAGCCAGCCAGCTGGCCGCCATTCAGCAGGGAGAGGGGTGTCTCCTGGAGCGTGGGCTCCCGCAGGCACAGCCAACCGAGAGCGCTGGGGTCGCACGGGGCATGGGCGTGCCCACCCCCAGGTCCTGGGTCCCCTGTAGGCCGAGCCAGAGATCCTTATGTGCTTTTTTGGGGCTTGACTAGAGCACCTGCTGTGGCCTCAGCGGCCGGTCCTGAGGGTCTTGCTGCCAGAAGCTTCTTGGCTCCAGCCAAGCTCAGCAGTCTCCTTCCCTTGGCCTAGTCCCTGTGGAGTGGGAGGGGCAGTGCCCAGCCTCCACAGCCAGCCCTGGGGAGACTCTGGGGTGACAGGGTTCGCTAAACTCCCAGTGCCCTGGCCATTAGCATGGACTCCCTTGGACTGGACTTGCCCGAAGAGCTCTCTGCTGGGGGCTTCTGTCCTGTTCTAGCTCAGGCTCAGGCCAGCAGCTGTCACCCCTGATCAGCAGGCTCTGGTGTCCATCGGGCAGTAGGTGGGAGTGTGTGGTTGGGGGAGAGGGAGGCGAGTTTCTTGGGCACCTTCTTCGGAGCAAACACTGCTGCCCGGACATGGGACACAGGGTCCTCTGACGGCCCATGGACAAACCTGCTGCGAGGGTAAGGGCAGGCAGGGTCTGCCCAGGGTCCGGGTCCTGCAGAGCTCCGGCCTCTCATGTCAGCTCCAGAGGCATCCCCCAGCCCCTGACAGCTACACAGGCCAGAGGGCATTTGGAGACAAGCAGGCCCAGGCCGTCTGAGGCCTCCATTGCCTCTGGGAGGCTCCAGCCCTGCCCCTCTCCTGTCCCAGAATGGACAAGGTTTTTCTGCTTCTCAGCCTGTGGCCAGCCGTCCCTGCTACTAGCTCTCCTCTCTCTGGAGTCCCCTCGATCCTTGGCTCACATGTGGCTGCCCCGGATCCCTGGGATATGCCCTCCCGGCCCCTTGTCCTGGTACTGGGTGGGTGATTCTGTCCACCCGGCTGGGGGGACGGCCCTGAGGACCAGGACCCGGTCTGTCACGAACAGTAAGCTCACGTGTCCATTCCACAAACGTTTATTGAGCGCCTATCACGTGGCACGAGCGGTTCTAGGCATTTGTGATACAGCAGTGAATAAAACCCACAAAGCTTTGCTTCTGGGAAGGGGGCAGGGCAGTATACAGTGAACGTGTGGCCTTTGAGTGAGGAGAGTGTGGGGAAGTCCCAGCAGGGGCCTGGGGGCAGCAGAAGCCAGGCTGGGGAGGGCAGAGGCACAGGACCCACAGGACGGGCTGGCTGAGCTTTCCCGGGAGTGGGCGGGGGTCTGTGGCCCAGTGGTGGGCACCTGGCACTGCCCACCAGGAGCTGTCCTGTGTTCCCTGGCGCCGCCCCCACCCAGCAGTGCCCCCCTCAGGTTTGCCCCGACCACTGCACAAGGGTGTATCCGGGAGTCTGAGAGCACCCTAGAGTGGGCCAGCCCCTCTGGCTGAGTGCAGGGAGCACCCCGAGACTTCCCGAGCAGGCAGAAGTACTCCTTCCCCACTGTGGCAGGGGTGCGTCTCAGGCCTTTGGTCTGCGGAGAAAGGCACTTGCAGGTCCCTCGGAGGGTAGGGGTCCCCAGAGGTCATTGGCATGGGGTGGGTGCACAGGCTGGAGAACGCTTCTGGGCGGAGTGGGGAAGGACCAGCACCCTGGGAGCCCGGCTCCCCAGCCCTCAGTAGTGGCAGCTCAGTAGTTGGGTGGAGCTGTGGCCACCGGGACCGTGTGTGCTCAGTAGTGCTCCAGCTTCAGGCTCTTGTACAGGCAGCACGTGAAGGCCATGCCGAAGACCTACCACAGAGCCCGCGTGAGCGCGGCACAGCGCCAGCCTCGTGGGACGCCCCGCCACGCACCCACCGGGGCCTGTCCCCCCCGCCCCCGAACCTGCACGCAGGCAATGCCAACGCCCACTGCCCCGATGACCCTCAGGTGCTCCTGGATGAAGGTCTCCAGCTGGGTGATGCAGCCACCCTGGTGGGGTAGGGGTAGGGGCACTGAAGGCGGGCAAGTCCGGTCCCATCCCCATGCCCTGGGCCCCTGGCTCCTCGGCCCCCACCAGGGAGTCCAGGCACCTGCCGGCCTACCTCCACCTTATAGATGTTGGAGGCATGGTCCCGCTGCCCACAGCCAGGCACCACGGTCTTGCAGCAGCTGTCGGGAACCACGCGGCCGCCCGCCTGGCCCGAGCGGACCCACTCGCTGTCCCGCCAGTCCTGGGAGTTGTTGCTGCCACAGCAGTGGAACTACAGCAGGAACACAGTGCAGCTGAGCCCCCAAGGCACCCCCGGAGGTGCAGGGAGGCCAGCAGAGCCGTGCACACTCCCCACCACACCCCCACCCACCTCCTGTTGCAGCCTGTCCACAGCACTGGTCACACCCTCATGGCCTGGCTGGCGGTACTGCTTGGTCATGGTGTCCTTCAAATTCTCCTTGAGCTCGGTGTTCAGCTGCACAGTTCCAGACCCCCCAAGTTGGGACAGGTGGAGGCAGGTGCAGATGGGGAAAAGGTCTGGGAAAGCCTCCAAGCAGGGTTAGGGCCGGCTGCTGGCTGCGGGGTGGAGGGAACTGGACTGGGAGAGTCACCAGGTGGCCATGGACAGAGTTGGGGACAGGGAGGGAGCTCCGGATCCCATGGACGCTTTCCTCCCCACGCGAGACCCCAGCCGGGCAGTCTGGGTGCGACAGGTAGGTTGTCCATCCGTGCTGTCCCATCCTCCCCACTGTGATCCAGCCCCCGTCGCCAGGGCCTTATGGCCCAGTGCTCAGCTCCAGAGCATGGCGGGGTTGTGTCTTTGCATGTCTGTGCGTCCCTGTCTTACACGGCACATCTGTGTGTGTGTGTCCCTGTGTGTGTGTGTCCCTCTGGGTTCCTGTCCCTCCCGGCCCCTCACCTGCTGGTAATAGATGTAGGCCAGGACGCCAGCAATGATCTCCAGCAGAAAGATGATAAGGAGCAGGATGAAGTACTGGGGGGTAGCACGGGGACCCAGTCAGGTGGGCTGGGCACAGACATCCCCATCCCATGCGGATTCCTAGTGTCCAGGCACAACGGAGCAGGATCCCCAACCTCAGAACCCAAGTGGCCACAGAGGGCTCCGGGCAGCAGGTGTGCTGGTGTCTTCCCTCAACAGGCCCCGCTGGGGGGTGGGGACTCGGGGCTGGACAAGTGGGGTGGGAGCACCGCCACCCCACCCGACCCCCACCACCAACCACAGCAGGGGCTATAGTGTCACCCTTGACCCCCATCATTCCCTTCTTTCCCATCAGGGCCCCAGGGCCGCCCCCCCCCAGCAGCCTGGTGGGGGGCCCCCACTCAGGTACCCCCACCCACCACCCTGCTGACCAGGCGCAGCAGGTTCCGCCGTTCCTTGAAGGTGGCACAGCAGCCCAGAACACCGGTCACCATGACAACGACGCCAGCCACCACCAGGATGTAGGCTGTGGCCAGGTAGGTGCCCGAGGCCAGCAAGCTGATGTAGTCACTCTTGAGGGCCAGCGTCCAGATACCCACTGCCATGACGGCCAGGCCGGCCAGCTGTGGGCAGCGCACGCCAGTCACCACCTCAGGCCCCAGGTCTGAGAGATGGGGCTGAGCCCCCAGGCCAAGGCTCCCTCAGGGACCAGGGATGGGCAGGAGGGGAGGACGGCTGGCGGCAGGGCAGGGGCGCCCGCTCCTCACCCAGAAGCAGCAGTTGAAGGTGAAGAGCAGGTACTTGAGGCAAACAGTTCCGCATGTCGCCTTCTCACTGAACTCCCCCATCCTGGGGTTGAGAGACAAGGGGATGTCAGTGAGCCCACGACACCAAGACGGGACTGCAGCATCGGCCAGACACCAGTGGGGGCAGTAGGAGAGGACACAGATGCCCAGGCTGGACCCGGCTGAAGGCCAGGCAAACATCGGCTGCATGAACGTCCTGCGAAGGTGTTCAAGAACCAGGATGCTTGCGGGGAGAGCGGTTCAGGAGCCCCATCTCCCCCGCTCAGTACCCCTCCACACTCCCCCACCCCCAAGCCAGAGCGGATGCCTACTGCCCACAGCCAAGCTGAAGGCCCGGCCCTGGAAGGCTGAAGGGCCTGGCTTCCGAGACCAGAGCCCAGGGCATGAGGGAGATGAGGAGGACCCCGACTACTACCCGCTGACTCACCCTGCTGTTAGCCCGGGTAGGAGGCCCCAGCAGGCACCTCCGGTGAGCTCATTCAGGCCCCACCCGCCCCCACCACAACATTCCCGGGGCTCCACGTCATGGGCTGGCAGGCTGGCAGGCGCCTACTGGCGGCTGGCGGGGGAGGCCGCTGGGACACAGACGGATCTGCCCCTTCATAGCAAAGTGGCCTCAGGGAAGCCCCTTAGCTGTTTGTCAAGGGAAGGCCTGCCTTCCTCCTCACCAGGGTGGGAGGAATGAATGGATCCGGCAGAAACAGACTCCCCAGTCCTGGGGGTACTTCCTCTGCTGGTCCTCCTTACTGGAAAGGGGCCAGCCCCCCCAACCCCAGCAAGAGAGGACCATACAGACTGTGCTCCTCGCCCATGGGCACCCACGGACACCTTGCTTGCTCTGGTGTGGGCTGTCTGCACTGTGGAGGGTGGAGAGGGCCCCGGGGCACAGATGGCAGTGGGACGCCCCAGGCCACGTTTCCAGACAAACACAGCACCTCCCAGTGCTGGACTTTGACCCACCCTACCCAGCACTCACCTGGCTGCTGGTGGGGACGGGCTCCTCTGTAAGACAGGTGACCAGAAGTTCCCTAGGAGGCTCTGCTAGAAGGGCAGGGACAGGTCCCAGGTCTGGCCCACGCTGGATAGGCAAGATCCTGTCACCCCCTCCTTGCGGCGCCCCGGCCTCGAATCCGGCCCAGCTGGGCTTCCAGAGTAGGCAGCGTCCACTCCCAGCGGCAGGGAGGGGAGAGGCCAGGCCCGGTATTTTGGTCTGTGCTTCGGTGGGCAGGGCAGAAAACATCTGTGGAGAGTGTGCTCCGGGGAGGGGAGGGACCACTCCCTGGGCCCTCCTGCCAGACCCGCCACTGCCCCTCACCCCACCAAGCAGCAGTAGCCGCAGGCCACGCAGACCCGTCAGCGGAGCTGAGGGTCTGGAGGCCCCAGGCGCCCGCAGGCTGGCCCTGGGCGGGTGGAGAGGTCCCAGCCCCCGCGGCCCGCGCGCGGACGACCGGCGGAGGAGGGGCCCCTCTTTCCGGGAGTGCCTGGCGGATGTGAGCCTCCTGGGAAAGCGCCGGCCAGAAATAGTTCCTGCGGCCTGGGACACGGCTGCCCCACCCCGGCCCCCGGGCCGTGGGAGACCCGCGCCGCAAGGCCAGAAGCCCCGCACTCCGCGCCAGCCAGGCCCGGGGAGGCGGCGGCGCGTCACCGCGGTGAAGCCGCCAACCCCCTCCGGGCGAGCCGACCGCGCGCCCACCTGCACCCGGGCGGAGGGACGGGCACGGGCGTCCAGAGACAATGACCAAGGCGCTCAGCTGGGGCCGAAGGGGCCTCCAGGCCTGTGCGAAGACCCGGGAGGCGCCTCGCCCCGCCCCGGGTGCCCCTCCGCCCACGGGCTACCCCGCGTCCGGCTCCCTCCCGCAAGGGGGAGCTGCTGCCCGGTCGGCGGACCGGGCCTCCCGGCGCTCCCGGCCCTCCCTCCGGGCGCCTGCAGCCGGGCCTCGCGGTCCGGGCCACACAGGGTACCGGGGCATCCGGCCCCTCCCTGCCTGGCCAGGCGGCAGACTCACCGGCCACGCGTCCGAGTCCGGCCGGGCGGCGGCCGCGGCGGGGATGGGGGGACTCAGGGGGCGGCGGCAGGGAGCGCTGAGACTGCACTGCCCTCTGGGGGCTTGCGAGTGCGACGCGCCCCGCCCACGAGCCGCGGGCCCCGCCCACGAGCCGCGGGCCCCGCCCACAGCGGCTGGCGCAGGGCAGGTCCCAACAGTGCGCGGCGCGGGAGGGCGGCGTGGTTGCGGCGACTTCAGACCGAGCGGGCGCTGGGGGCCGCCTGGGACTGCGGCGGCGGGCGGACAGAGGAGCTGGGCTGGGGGCGGTGGAGGCGGCGATGGAGGCGGCGGCGGTCAGCCCAGCGGAGGCTCTGGACTGTGTCCAAGACTCCGGCTCTCCTCTAGGCCCAGCCCGGGTTCCGGTTCTCTCCTCGAACCTCAGGAAACACCCGGAGGCCAGAGGGTCGGCAGAACAGACGCTGACCTTGGGGGAGGGTCTGGAGGTGTGATCAGGGGCAGGAGTGGGGTCTCTCTGGGTGCATATGGAGGACGGCCTGGAGCGGAGGCCTGGAGTCCCTGCCAGGGCCAGTCCAGTCTGGAAGGCATCAGTCCTGGGAGGCGTGGAAAGGGGTGAGGGGAACGGAAGAGCCTGCTGACCTGCGGGACTGGGAAACCGACAGTCGGAGTAAGGAGGGGGAGGGGACTCCCAACCCGCCAGGCTCATTCCCAGATCCAGGTGGGTCGGTCAGAATCTGCAGTCATTTCGAGTAGCTCTCCATGCACAGTGTGCAGCACTTGTCCCAGCTCCTTGCCCAGAGTTATGGTTCTGGCCAGCAGCTCCCAGCTTCCCAGTGAGGGTGGAGGGAGGGGCGTGAGAAGCGGCTGCTGGCATGGGGCAGCTGTGTCCCAGGCGGCAGGAACAATTTCTGGCTGCTTTGGAGTTCCCACTCAAGACCGGCTCAACCCCCGTGGGCCCAGCTGGTCCACCCAGGGCTGTGTGAGGACTCGTGTGGGGAGGGGTGGTCAACTAAGGCTGGGAGCAGGCTCCCTAGTGAGACAATGGGTCTCAGTCCCCTTGCTCCCAGAGGTCTCCATGGGGCTTCAGCTTTAGTGGACAGGGAGGTTGTGAAGACCAGAGACACGCAGGGACACGTGCAGCGCAGCACTATGGGGCCATGCACCTGTGCCACACACAATTCACCCACTTGCCTTTGGTGTTGATGGACGCCCCATGTGTGAGCCACACACGTCCTGTGGCTCTCGCACACACAGCCCAGGAAGTCACAGTGCAGTCAATGGACTTTATTAGGAGGAGGGAGTTCTTCTGCTGGTCAGAGATGGGTTTGATGGGATGGGGACAGGATGAGGACCAGCAGGAAGGCACCTGAGACTCAGCACTCCTACATTAGTTCCTTCATGTCTGCATGGAGGCAGTCTGCTGGATGGGCAGCACCTAGCCACGAAGCACCACCTTCAAGGGGCGGCTTCTCCAAGTCTCTTGGGGATGGTCAGCGGGCACTGGGAAGGGGGCCAGAGCCACGTCTCGGAGGGCGAGCCCAGCAGCAGCAACAGCAGCAGCAGCAGGTGGACCCTGGCAAGCGGGCCACGGCCAGAGCTTTCCTTCGACCACTGCTCAGCCGCTTGGCCTCACAGGCGTCCCTCTGGTCCCGAAGCCGGGTGTTCAGCTCCCTAGGGAAGGGGAGTCCTCGGGCTCTAAGCTCTCAAGAGGCAGCATTCCGGGGCAGGGCATGTGGGCTCTGCTCTCCCTCAGACCAGAGGAGGGGTGTCCGGCCGGAGCTGCCGCGTGAGGGATGGAGGACAGACACCCCCCTGCCAAGTGGGATGAGGCAGTGGTCAGGAACAGCGGCCCCTGTGCCACCCCCTTTCCCTCTGGCACCTGAGGAGCTCCAGTTGTCGCCGGAGACTGAGCTTCTCCGTTTGCATGTTCCTCGAGACTGCGACCACCTCTCTGAGGGAGGGAGGTGGTGACCAGGGTGCAGGGAGGCTCCTGGGGCGTCCCACGACCCTAGCCCATGCAGACCCTGAGGGCAGGGATGGGACATGGCGGGGGGGCGGGGGGGGGAATGGAAGTGCCCCAGACCCGGGCCCCCAAGGCGGTCGGGCCCCACCCGCTCCCCGGCCCGCTGCGGGGGGGTGGGCCTCCCCCCACCACCACCCCCAGGCACCGTAGGGTTTGCTCCCGGCGGCCCTGCGCCTCGCCCTCCAGTCTGCGGAGCTGCTCCTGCGCGCCCTCCAGCTGAGTTCTCAGCGCCGCGTTGGCCAGCCACAGCTGGGCGTTCTGCGCCTGCGCCTCCAGCTGCTCGCTGGCCCGGGCCTGCAGCTGCTGCTCCAGCTGGCGAGTAAGGTGGCATCCGAGTCGGCGAGGACCCCTCCACCTCTTCTTCGGGGTGCTGCGTTTACCCCGACTCCCAGCAATTCCGGGGCCGGGCACTGAGACACGGGGGACCTCAAATACACCGGGGAGTGCATGGGGGACGGCGGGGCCTGGGCTGGGTGGGTCGCACTCCTCCCTGGCAGGGGCAGGCAGGCGGCCACTCACCTCCCGCTGTCGCAGGCCCGCACGCTCCAGCTCCTGCTCGCGGTTCTGCAGCTCCAGCTCCAGGAGGCCTCTGCGCTCCTCCCGGGGGAGCTCCTGGGATTCGCGGGGAGCCCCTGAGCCTCAGAGGGCGGTGGAGGGGCCGGGGCCGGGGGTGTGGCGGGGTGGAACGAATTCAGGGAGGGCGGAGTTAGGGGGACACGCGCGCCTGGGATTGGGCTAGGGCGGGGGCGGGGGCTTCGCGCCCACCTGATTCCGCAGGCGCCGACGCTGCTCGCGTAGCTGCTGCTCCATCTCCTCGTACAGACCCCGCACCTCCCTCTCGTGCTCGCTCTCCCGCCTTCGGGGGACCGGGAGTGAGACAGCTGCCCGAGCCTGCCGGCACTACAGACCCCAGCCCCGCCTTTACCGCCTCCCGAAGTCCAGCCACCTGGCCCCAAGCCTCTCCCTGGCCCCAGCCCTCACCGCCGCAGCGCCTGCTCCAGGCTGTCCCGCTCTCGGGCCGCCTCCTCCAGGCAGGCGGACGCGCGCATCAGAACGTCCTCGAAGGAGCCCAGCAGCTCGGGTCGCTCGCGCTGCAACCGGGTCCAGAGCGTCTGCACCGCTCGCTGCCTGCAGGGGGAGGGCGGGGGCTAAAACTGGAGCGGGGGCTCCCCGACCCCATCCCGAAGGCTGAGTCCTCTGGAGACTTGCAGCCCTGGATAGACCAGCCACGTTTGCTGCATACAGGGTGTCCCTCTCCGGGGTGCTTTTGTCCCTGCCTGGGGTCAGTGTGTACAGGGCTTGTGGGGCAGCGGGGTGTCTTGTATATACACAGGGCTGGGCCAGGCGCCTGCCCTTCTTCCCGCAGCCTTGTCGGCTGCCCTTCTGAAATGCAAATTGTGCGGGAAATCACGCTCAGCCCCTCCCAAGTGTCTCCCAGCTAAGAGAGAGCCACTGAACTGGAACAGACACGTGGGGGTCATGGACAGATAGCATGCACAGCGGGGACAGTAGAGGAGGGAACTGGGAACCGGGTCAGCACCAACTCACTCGCCCAGAACCGGGGCCACCCCCAGCTGCTCCAGCGCTTGGCAGAATCTCTCCTCCTCTTCTTCCAGGGAGCCCTCAGTGCCTTGCACATCTGACCAGCCTGACTCAAAGGTCTCCTCTAGAGCCTGGAAGGGCAGTGAGCCCTGGGCTGACTCCACCCCCACAAACTTCCCTGTGGACAGGGGAAGGTGAGGTTACCAAGGCTGTGTGTTAGCACCCTGGCTAGGCCACCACTCTCCCCCCACACACATACCCACACATCCTGTCCATATTCTGAGCCCAGTTTCCTGTTTTTCTTCCTTATTCTGGCCTGAAGCTTAGTTTAGAAATGGGAGGTAACACCCGGGACAGCATGGAGCAAGCCCGGCTCCCAGCCCCACCTGGGTTTGGCACAGAAGTGAGGGGTCAAGGAGCAGGAGGGTCAGCTGCACTAATGAGGGGGGTTCCTCTGGGGCATGTGTGTATTGATAGCAGCCTGTGCTCCGCAGGGAGGCCACAGAGAGGCACATCTGCCATCTGTGTCTGGTGTGGGCCCCACATGGGCCCTTGGGCTCTCAGTGCACAAGGGGGTGGGGGGGGAGGGAGGGTCCTCAGGGGCTCAGCTCACCCAGGCCGAGGCAGAACTCCCGAGCGGTGAGGAAGCCTGTGTGGGCCTGATCCAGGCTTTCGAAAACGGTCTCTAGCTGTTCAGGCGTGAGGGGCAGGTCGCTCTGCAGACCCTAGCCGGGCAAGGATGCCAGGGCTGAGCAGCCAAGGTCAGCCCCTGGCTGGGGCAGCCTCTCGGGACTGGGGATTCACCTGCAGGTCATGCCGAGTGATGAAGCCCTTGGCGTCCTTGTCACAAAGCAGAAACAGCTCCCGGGCCTGCTCTAGCATCTCTGCCCTTGACCTCACAGCGTCCCGCTCTTCCACTTCCTCCTCCTCCTGGGCCTCCCCAGCACCAGGCTCCCCAGGCCTGGCCATGGGGCTGGGGGTCTCTGCCATCACGTGCTGCGAAGTCAGGGAAGAGTTAGGGCCCAAGCAAAGCTCAAGAGAGATGAGGGGGGAAGAGAAGGGAAGGCGGAGTGGCCACAGGTGAGGACTAAGCTCCGGTGACAGGGACCCGCGAGTCAGCAGAGGGGCCTCCTTGCACCAGCTGGGAAGATGGGAGAAGGCATGGCGGAGGTCCAGAGAGGATGGAGCTGGGGGCAGGACGATCACTTGGGGGTCAAGCTGCGGGCAAGGGGTGTCACGGGTAGGAGTGATGCAGGCTCCAGACCTAGAGGCTGCAGCTGGTGGGGGGTGGGCAGCGCAGGAGGAGAGGAGCCGGGGGAGGGCAACCTCGGTGTCGGGCGGGGGGGTGGGGAAGCAGCTGTAGAAGACCTTGTGATGGGAAATAAAGAGCTGGGGGCTCCTAGCAGAGAGCTTGGGTGAGGGACTGACCAGCGAGGGAGGAGGAGCTGAACGAGTCCTTAAGTTGGGCACCTGGAGACCTGGCTGGCGGGGCTGGGCCAGCGGGAGCGAGCGTTCAGCTAATCCCGGCTAAGTCATTAGCCCCTGAGTCGGGCCTCAGAGGTCCTGGCCTCCAGCCGGCTGGCGGACGACGTAAGCTCCTCCCCTTCTGCCGCAGGCCCTGCCCCGGAGCCCCGGGCCGCAAAGGGTGCAGATGCAGGATCTCAGCCTGGGACCCCGATACCTTCTGCGGCCCTGGTCAGGAACACGCCAGATTCTAGGCTTGATGGTCCTTCCCCCAAGCACTGGGTACCTGTGGTGTGCCAGACTCGCCCCCACCAGTTCGCGGAACCTTCGCCGGTCCTTCCTCCCCGCGGGGCGCCCCGCCCCCTAATCTGAGCCACCTGTCGTTCCCACACGCCCCGGTCCCGGATTTCCCAAAGAACCCCCAGTGTGGCGACACTTCCCCAGCCTGGGGGATTCTGGGGTCCTCTCCTCTTAGTCCAGGACCTTGATTTTCTCTCCCGCCCATATATTCCCGGGGCGGCGGGGTATCGGGGCGCAATATCCAAAGGGGGGAGGTCTGAGGAAAGGCGGGAGGACGGGACTGGGGGGCCAGAGCCGTCTCCCCCATCGCGCCGTCCCCTCGCCCCGGCGGGCGCCCCCACCCCCCGCGGTTCGTGGGCTCCCGGGACTGGAGAGCCATCCCAGCCGGAAGCTGTGCGGCGCGGGGCCAGGGGAGCCGGGAAGAAGGGCCGGCCCGGCGGGTGAGCCGCGGCGCCCACCGCCTCTCCGCTCCCCGGGACCCCGGCATCCCCGCCGGCCAGACGCGAGGGTCGGCGCGCCCCGCGGCCACCGGGGAGGAGGCGCGGCGGCAGGACCCCCAGAGGCGCCTACCTGCGAGCCACCTGCCGCGCGGCCCGCCACTCAGCTGCGGGAAAGGCTGCGGCGCGCAGGGGGCGCGGGCCCGGAGCGTTCCCGCAGCCCTGCCAGGAACTGAGACCCCGGCGGGGGCCGGGCCCGGGCGGAGCCGCCGCCGCCACCGTCGCTGTGTCTCCGCCTCTCGGCGCTGCCCCGGCGGCCCGGCTCTCGCCCCACACCTCGCCCTGCCCCCGAACTCCGGCGCCCGCGGCGTCAGTGCCCGCCGGACGGAGTTCACGGCCGGGCGGAGATGCCCCCGATGGCCTGGGGACCCTTCCGGAGCAGAGCTAAGGCGAGGAGCATTAAGACTGTCCTGAGGATCCGGATTGAAAGCGCCAGAAAGTGTGTGCAAGACCCAGCCAGGCCGGAGACAGACCAAAATATCTTCAACTGGCTCTCCGGAGTTTGGGGGGGCCTTTACTTTCTTGCCTCTGCTTTCCCATTTTGGTCTTTCCCGTGGTCAAACAATTAACGTGTAATATATTACAAAATGGTATCTAAATCAGTGGCACAATGTTGGAGTGGGGGCAGAAGGAGGTCCCCCTCTACAGCCTGCCCCCCCCAAGATTTCCTTCTGGGACACAGCCCTGATTTGGGTTCCCCTTGTAGGAGCGCTGGGAGAAGGAGTTGGGTGGGGCTGGCATGGGACATTCCTGCTGGGGGAGAAAACCCATTCTCTTGCCAAAGGTCCCCCTCCCTAGCCCCAGCCCAGCCCCTGCACCCACCTGGAGGGTGGTTGGGGGGTCTGGAAGCCTCGGCTTCTCCAGGGATCCTGCTGAACTAGAATAGGTCGGGCCTACAGGACAGGACCTTGTGAGCCAGAGGGGGCCGGCTCCTGGCACAGGCCCTCGGGGAGGGGACCTGCCCAGCCGGCTCTCCCAGTCCTGCAGTCCCACCGTTATTGTTGGCCGGGGGCTGCTGCCACTGCCACAGCCGCCTGACACCTTGGTCAAGTCGAATAGCTCCAGACAGACAGCCACTCAGTCACCAGGCTCTGCTCCAGAGCCCCTCAGCCATGGGCCCTTTTGGTCCCCAAAAGGAGCTGGAACCTCTCAGACTGTCCAAAGCAGAGGAGCTTTCAGGAAACTCTGTCTCCCACGGAACAAGGTCCAGCCTCCTCAGTGGGGGGCAGGGGGGCGGTGTCAGACCTCACCTAGCCTGACATTCCATACCCCTCCTATGTATTGGCTGGAGACCACGCACCCTGTATGGTGGGGAGGTGGGCGGGGGACCAAGAAGGTGTGTATGCTGGCCAGTGAGCTTTGCCACGGCAAGGGGGGAGGCCCAGGGCCTTCTGCCAAATGCAAAAGTGGAGCAGGTCCCCTGTCTCCTAGGTCCCCGGTGCTCAGCTCTGGAACCCCGCCCTCCATAGCCATCCAACCCTGAGATCAACCCCCCCACCACCCCGGACCTGCGTCACCATGGAGTGGAGATGCAGACGCCACCTTTTGTAAACATTTCTTGGTTTTTATTTAGCAAGGGTCTTGGTCCCAGTATTTCTGCTGGCCCTTGCAAAGCTGTGCCCAAGGGCCAGCCAGCAGACCTCAGGACAAAGTGGGGCAAACGTATAGGCCCTAGCCAGAGAAGTCGGCCAGAAGTCAAGAGGTACACAGGGGCCTTTAGGGGAAGGCCTCAGGCCTGGCTGGCAGGACCAGACGCCGAGCCCCAGCAGAGCGGGGCCCCAGAAGGCCCGATCAAGAGGAGAGATGACGGCTGGGGAGTCACACACAAGTGAAGGAGGCAGGGCTGGGCCGTGGCATTTATTTCAACCGCTTTGGTGAAAATAAATAATTCTTCACACACGTTCTTCGGCAAAACATGACAAATGAGGAGGCAGTAGCAGGTACAAAGTTCTCAGGAGTAACAACTGCCCTGACTCGCGGGCACCTGCAGGTGCGGCCCCGCCCTCCTCCCCACTTCTGGGGCGGGGCCTGAGGGGGAGACTAAGGCACAGGTGAGGGGAGGGGTGCTCTGGACCCATCCCCACTCAGCGCAGCACGGGAGTGGTTGGCGGAGGGGGCTTCTAGCAGCTGTGAAGGGCCCCATCTCCTTACTCCTGCAGGGGTAGTAGAGAGAGGCCCGGGAGTGGGGCGGGGGAAGCTCAGCCCGCCCCAGGGCCCCACCTCACAGGGCAGGGAAGCTGGGGGAGCCCCCGCCCTCCGCACCCAGACCCCAGGGGGCTGGGGAAGGCATTCAGCAAGGGGGCAAGGTGGGTGGGAGCTGTGGGGGCGTGGGAGCGTGGCTGGCGGGAGCACGCATGCGCAGGGCATCCGGCGGGAAGGCCACGTTGGTGCAGAAAAGGCCCAGGAGCAGTTGGCGCTGGCACTCCTCCCACTTTGCCAGCGCGTCCCCCAGCGACAGGCTGTTGCGCATCCAGCTGGGCAGCGCCTCACTGTAGGTGGCGCAGGACAGCGGCACAGAGGGCAGTGACCGGGCGCGGCGCAGCTCCACCTGCTCTGACAGGCTGCAGGGGGGAGGGATGGAGGGCGGGAGCAGTGAGTGGAGGCCACTGTGCTTTGGGCCCCAGGTAGACCCAGCAGGGAGCAGGGCTCACCTGGAGGGCAGGTGGCTTCCCAGCTTCCTCTTGGCGCGCATCACCAGGTACTGGCAGAGGCTGCCCGTCTGCTCCTTCATCCACCGGATGTCCTCGGGGACGTCGGGGAGCCACTCCAGCAAGCTGGGCGGGACGGAAGGCATGGCCTCAGGGTCTGTGGCTCAGCCCTCACCCCCGTGCCCATTCTTCCCCACCAGTGCCCCAGCTTCTGGAAACCTTGACATGGCATCTCTGCAGCCTCCCCCAACCACTGGCCTTTACTCCGGGGCGCCTACCACTCATGGATGACCCCAGAGTTTGGTCCTCAGTGCTCTCAGCCCCAAGCCCCTACTCCCCTCACCGGATGGTGAAGGACACCGCACTCTCCAGCGGCAGAGTGTAGGGCACCATCATGGCTGTGGCCAAACGCACAGGCAACATGTTGGAGAAGGTGGTCAGCAGGTCCTTGGGCTCTATGCAGGCCTCCAGCAGGGCTGGGGGTGGGACGCAGGAGGGAAGCTGACCTGGGGCTGGGGAGGCCTGGACCCCTCTGCTCCACCGCTTCCCACACCCAGAAGCCCCCTGCCCCGCCCCACCTCCACACACTTTCATCCCCCCAAGCCAGGGGACACCATCCCCCATCCCCACCTCCACACCTTCATCCCCCCAAGCAAGGGGCCCCCATCCCCCCTCATTGCCTCCACACACCTTCATTGAGCCGTGAAGGCAGATGGTCCAGGATGTGATCCTCCCGGGACGGCTGTAAGTGGCCATCTACTGGGGCCACCTGGGCGTCCTCCACATCCTCGTCCTTGAGAGGAGGGTTGTGTGCAGGGGGCAGCGCCAGCAGGGGGTTGGGCCGGTTCAGGAGGCCTGGGTGGGGCCCCCCAGACAGGTGATCAGCCCCATAGGCCAGACAACAGTGCGGAGCCACCATCCCAGCCCACCCACAGCCCCGGCTGGGGGCACCCACGCACCGTTGCGCCTCAGGAAACGCAGGCCGTCCCTGTAGCCCTGCTTGCACATCTCTCGAAGCACCTGAGGCGGCGGGGTGGTCAGTTAGAGCAGGCGGCTGCCCTGTCCGGCCCCCTGGCGGCCCTGGCACTCCTCCCCTCTACCAAGCGAACTCGGATCCAGGCCTGACAGGCTGCCCCAGGGGACAGGCCAAATGGCCACAGCTCTCGACCAAAGAAGCCACGGCTGTGCGGCCCCGGCCCCGGGAGACGCCATCTGGCACCTCGCTCCCAGAAGCTGGGTGAGGAGAGGCCCTGCACACCCGGCCGCCTGGGCGCAGGCCTCACCCCGGGCTAGGGCAGATTCCCCCCAGGCTAGGGTGGTCTCACAGTGGGTGCTGCAGACTCACCCCTGGCTCCGGTGGGAACAAGGCCTTGGACAGGCGGTACAAATTACGCAGGTTGAACTGGATGCTGGTGTTGGTGACCCGGAGCTCATGGATGTTGGTGGAGCTGTCCTGCGGGCAGATGTCACTCTCCCCCGAAAAGGGGGACACGGTGATGGTGTTCTTGAGCTCATAGAGTGGCAGGTTGTCTGAGATGCCGCCATCAACATAGCGCTGCCACCAGGACACGTGGTCACACGGGGCGGGGCCCGAGGCCCAAGCTAGCTAGCCCACTGGGCCACCGGGGCCACCCAGTGGCTACTTCCTTTGTGCCTTTCACCCACTGGGCGCTGGGCATTGGCCATAGGCCTGTCCGGCCGCTGGGCAGATGGCTAGAGCATGGGGGGTGGGGTAGAGACAGCCACCAGAAGTATGTCTCCCTGAGCCCTGCCTGTTGTTGGGCAACTCGGGGAAGTGAGGCAACAGGCCATGGAAGGAGGAAGGGGCTGGGGGAGGGGGGCATGGCTGGCCCCCATGGCCTTCCTCTTCCCCACTGCCTTGTTCCACTGCTCACACAGTGGCCAATTCTTGTCACCCAGGAAACGTGCCAAGGGATACTTACTACGCCCTGGAGGGAGGGAGGGATGAGGCCACAGTACACAGGGATGAAGGTGCTGCAGACATTGGCCTGTGGGGCAGGGACAGAGGGACAGGGAGGGGTGGTGAGCAGAGGCCTGGAGTTCATGGTGTACCCCCAATGCGGCCCCGGCAGGGCCCACCTGGATGAGCTCGTCCTTGGAGCTGAACTGGGATATAATGACGTTCTCGCCATCAGAGACACGGGTCAGGGAGATGCCCAGGCGCCCACTGGCGTGCTCGTGACTGTCATCAGGAAGGGTCTTCGCCAGGCAACCGCGGATGGTCTTCACCAGGTTGAAGGAGGGGTGCAGTGGACCCAGGAACCGCTTCCGGGCTTCCTTAGACACCTCGATGATGTTGGCACCTGCCTCGCCTGGGTCAGCACGGCCAAGGGTCAGGGGCCAGCCCTCCTGGCTTAGCACACCCCCCACGGGTCCATGCCTGGAGTCCCACAGCACACAGACTCACGGCATCTCCATGTACCCTGGAGAATTCCCAGTGTCCAGCACGGGGCCTGGACCACAACTGGGACTTGTGCTACCTGCCCCTGGAGAGACAGAGGCAGGCCACCACCCAGGGAGGGCTGACAGCTGCGGCCAAGGCCTGCCTCTGCCCGGTATTTCCCAACTTCTTGGCCTGATCCATGAGTCACTCACTAGGCCCCAGCCTGGGAAGGGGGGAAAGCAGAGGTTCAACCCTGACCAGCCTTAGCCTTCACCCACTTGGCCAGATCCAGATCCAGGCCTGAGGGCATGAGGCTGAAAAGAGTGGGGTCCCACCACCCCTGAGAAAGCCCGATTGTGACCCACTGCAGCTCCTACCAAGACTCTTTTTGGGGGGCACCTGGGTGGCTCAGTGGGTTAAAACCTCTGCCTTCAGCTCAGGTCATGATCCCAGGGTCCTGGGATCAGGCCCCACATCAGGCTCTCTCCTCAGCGGGGAGCCTGCTTCCCCCCACCCCTCTCTGCCTGTCTCTCTGCCTGCTTGTGATCTCTGTCTGTCAAATAAATAAATAAATCTTAAAAAAAAAAAAAAGACTCTTTTTGGAAGCCCCTGGCGCTGGCCTCACACCATGGCAGGGGCCCAGGAGTGGTCACAGAATTGATGGGCCTTGGGGAGGAGCTGCAGATCGCACTGTCCTAGTCAGAAGTGGGGCCAGAACCTGCCATGCTGTGGGGACTGCAGCTCCCCAAGACCACTCATGAGAAACAGGCTTCTCGGGCATGGGAGGAAGAGGTGCTGTGGGAGCCAGGTGTGTCCTGAGGCCAGTGTGGATGTACAAGAGAACCCCTGGCCTAAAGGCTTCTGAGGGAGGGAGCGGCAGGGCCATGGAGGTGAACCCCCAGCTCCCAAGGATGGGGAGCTGTGCTCCTTCCACGCCACCTCCCCCAGGGCAAAGGTCATGGGAAGGGGGCAGGGGTGAGCCCTGGTCAGGCTCCTGCTGGGCAGGGCATTCGAGAACCTGATGACCCTCTGTCACCTTGGCTGCCCTAGTAGGCTGGGGGCTGGGCACCATTCCCAGGACTCCCTGAGTACTCAGTGTGCGGTAAACAGCAGCAGCCAGCGCCTGCCGGAAGTGTGTGTGAGCGGAGGAGCCCATCCCAGTACACACAGACCTCCGCAGTCCCGCCCACGCGGCTGGAGAGCTCAGAAGCACCTCCCACCCCAGGGAAGGGGCAAAAAAAACGTTGACCACAGTTGAGGACCCAGGGCCACAGTGGGTGGTGTGCAAGGAGGGAGAGGAGTGGGGAGAGCTTGCCATGCTGGACCTGAGCCTTAGGACTTCTCTTCCAGATCCCCTGGGAGGCACCAGGCCACAGTACCCAAACGCTCTTAAGGGGCCACCGTCATACAGGGCCCCGGGGACATGGCAGTCTGAAACAGCCCAGCCCCAGGACACGGTGACCGCTGGCATCCAGTCCACTGCCGGGTTCCGGGGTGGTGAGGCCCCTCCCCCAGCTCTCACGGCCTCGCCCA
Source organism: Enhydra lutris kenyoni (assembly GCF_002288905.1). Taxonomy (NCBI): domain Eukaryota; kingdom Metazoa; phylum Chordata; class Mammalia; order Carnivora; family Mustelidae; genus Enhydra; species Enhydra lutris. The sequence continues at coordinate 551,435 of NW_019154106.1, read as the reverse complement.
CGAGTTACTTTCTCTTCCCGGTGAAATACCCCTGCGGCACCTGCCAGCCCCTCCAGCCTTTGCGCCCGGAGCCTCGGTCCCGGAGGCTTGCACAGTCGCACCCCAATCCCTGGACGCCTCCGAGCAAAACAAACCAAGCCCCGCCCCCGGGCCCGCTCCCGGGATCGGATCTTCGGGGGGGGTCCTGGGCGCGGGCAGAGACCCCTCCTCACCGCACCGCGGCCGGCCAGCTTCCCCAGCGGAGGGACGGGAGGTGCGGGGAGCCGCTCTCCGTTCTCGAAGAGCATCCGCCCGGCCTCGGCTCACCGAGGCCGGGGGCCACCCCGTCCGGCCTCCGCTCGCCCAGGCAGGACCCCCGCCGGCCCCCCGCCCGGCCCGGCTCACCCAGGCAGGCTCCGGTGACCAGCGCCGTGGCCGTGAGCGCCCCGGCCGAGGCGCCGTAGATGTGCGTGGCGTTGGCCACCAGGAAGGGCGCGTGCTCGCGGAGGCAGGAGGCCACGCCGATGTGGTAGACGCCCAGGAAGCCGCAGCCCGCGAACGAGATGTTCCACGTCGCCTCCTTGGGGAACATCGCTGCGGCCCACCGGGCTCCGGGGCTCGCCGCGCCCCGCGCGCTCCCGCTCGCTCTGGGGTCCGGGACGGCCCCGCGACCGCTCCCGCTCTAGGTCCCCGCCGGCCGAGGCGGAGACGATACGCCGGTCCGCGGCGGCCGCGGGGCTTTTAGTGGGGGCGGGCGGGGGCGGGGCCGGCACGCGCGGCCCAATCGGGGCTCGCGGGGAACGGCCGCGCCCTCCGGGGGCCCTGGAGCCCCGCCCCCGGCCCCGAGACCCAGTGCCGGGCCTCCGGGGGCAGCTCGAGGGGACACACGGGGGCCTGGGGGTGTGGGGAGGGGCGAGCTCGGGCCTGGGACGCCTGGAGTCTGGAGGCGCAAGAGCCTGGTACCAGTCTGGATACTTGCGGGGGGAGGGCCACTTGTGTCCGGGTGGCCGCCGCCCCCTTCCTCTGGGGTCTGCCTACAACAGCCGCTTGGGACACTGAGGACCCCAGGGCCGGGACCCCCAGGACCGACTGACTCATCCACAGACTGACCCATAAATATCTGGGGGCGGATGCAAACCGCACACAACTTTCAGAGCTAACACCAGTGCCCCAGAGCCCAACCTGGCCTCAAGCCCCCGCCGCCTGCCGCCGCTGCCCCTTCGCAGCTGGGAACTAACCTGGGTTTACTTCATTCGGGGTGTGCGGTCTACTTGGGTATGACCCCGGCCCCGCCCCGCCCCCGCTCAGTGCCCCAGCAGGTGGAGCACTCCAGTGATGTCACCCTCCCGCCTCTTTTCCGCATTTTTCTCTTTGACTACTTGTAGGGCAGGCATAGGCTGGCTCGCTTCCAGGAGCCGGCCAGAGCCTCACCCCACCTCCCAAACAAGGGGCTGGTCTGTGCTGGGGTGGTGGGATGCCCCTGTCTCCCCAGGAACACCCCTCCCCAGGCAGGAGCTTGGCTGAAGACCCAGCCGGTGCCAGGGCTCTGGAGGTCTGGGATGTGGCTTGGGATCGCCCCCTACTCAGGCCCAGGCTGAGAACCCAGAGCAGGGCGTCCTTCACGGGACAGGGCCATCGGGGTCATGCTGTCCATCCCACAGCCTCTGTTGTCAGCCACCTGTACTTGGCACCGACAGTGTGCCTGGCAGAGACCCACACAGGAGAGAGCAGTTGAGCAAGGTCAATGCAGATGGAGCCCTAACTGGGGGGTGGAGGTGGGGAGACGTTGTTTACATAAGCTCGGAATGAAGGCTGAGAGGGAATGGAGTGTGCAGGCAGTTAACCCAGGAGGGACACAGGGCTGCTTGGCTGTGCCATACAGAGGTGCTGGCGGGGAGGGGAGCCAGGCCTGGGTACTGGGAGAGAGGAAAGCAGGGGGTATCTAAGTAAACTTGACCTAGGCATGAGTGCTCTAAAGTTTCGAGAGTACAGATTTGTTGCTGCTTTGGTCAGGTTTATTCCTAGGTATCTTACGGTTTTTGGGGTAATTGTAAATGGAAACGGTTCCTTAGTCTCTCTCTTCTGTCTGGTTGTTAGTGTACAGAAATGCAACTGATGTTTATACCAGCAACGTCCACAACTGCCAACCTCCGGAAAGAGCCCCGATGTCCGTGGGCAGATGAGTGGATAAAGAGGATGTGGTCTATACATACACAATGGACTGTTATGCAGACATCAGGAAATGAAATCTTGCCATTTACAGCGACGTGGATGGAACTACAGGGTTATGCTGAGCCAAATAACTCAGTCAGAGAAAGACAATGATCATATGACTTCACTCATGTGTGGAATTTCAGAAATGAAACAAAGGAGCACAGGGGAGGGAAGGAAAAATTAAACAAGGCGAAATCAAAGAGGGAGATAAACCATAAGAGAATCTTAACTCTAGGAAACAAACTGAGGGTTGTTGGAGGGGAGGAGGGTGGGGGGATGGGGTAACTGGGAAATTAAGGAGGACAAGTGGTGGAATGAGCACTGGGTGTTATACGCAACTGACAAATCATCGACCTCTACCTCTGAAACTAATGATACACTATATGTTAATTAACTGAATTTATTTTACTTTGTTTTTAAAAGATTTTATTTATTTATTTGACAGACAAAGATCACAAGTAGGCAGAGAGGCAGGCAGAGAGAAGGGGAAGCAGGCTCCCCGCCGAGCAGAGAGCCCGATGCCTGGCTTGATCCCAGGACCCTGAGATCATGACCTGAGCTGAAGGCAGAGGCTTAACCCACTGAGCCACCCAGGTGCCCCTATTTTACTTTTTAAACATATTTTATTTATTTGAGACAGACAACATGAGAGAGAGAGCACCAGTGGTGGGGAGGGCCAGAGGTAGAGGGGGAAGCAGACTTCTTGCTGAGCAGAGAGCCAGATGCAGGGCTCCATCCCAGGACCCTGGGATCATAACCCGAGCCAAAGGCAGAGGCTTCACTGACTGAGCCCCCCAGTCGCCCTTAATTAATTGGATTGATTTCAAATAAAATAAAAATTTAAAAACAAAACCAAAAATAATTGTATCCTCAAAAAACCCTAAAATTTAAAAAACAACTAGAAAGATAAATAAATTTGACCTAGACAAACTTGACCTTCTGTTGTACATGGGGATCCCATCCCCCCAAGTGCTTTGGATGGATGTAGAGTGCAGAGTAGGGCCCACACCAGGATGATCAGGACCCCTACTGACTGAGCCCCTGGGGCTGCTGCCAGCAGCCACACGGGGGCAGGTGTGGCGGGGGCAGGTGTGGCACGGCGGGAATGAAGGCCACTCTCCAGGCTGCCCTGGTAGTCCAGGGGTTCACCAGGGTGGCCACCAAGAGGGGAGCTGGGTGGTGCAGGCCGAGCCAGGGACTTAAGAAGGTCCTCCCTGACCTGCCCCAAGAAGCCAGGGCCCAGGCCCTTTCTGCTCCTTAGGGACTGGGGCTTTGAAGGGTGGTGCTGCCCCAGTGCAGGGAGACCTCTGCCCCTATTTCCACACCAGGGTTGAGCTGTTTTGGGTACACAGCTCTCCCTCCAAGCTCCTGGGAGCGTCTGCTCTGCAGCAGGAACACAACGGCGCTTCCAGGAACCCTGGCTGGGGGCGGGAGGTGGGCCTCCCCTCCTCCCAGCCAGCGTGGACGAGAAGCCCTGGTATTTGCTGCGTCATCATTCCGGCGGGCGCTATGCTCCCCTTCCCATGCCGTCCTCTGACCCCACAGGGCCCTTCACTTCAAGGTCTGCCCATGGACTCAGGGTCCTCTCCTCCGGAAAGCCCTCTAGCTGAACCCGGAGCCCTATCCCCTCGCCACCTGTGTCCTCGGGCATCCACACCCCCCACACCCCCACTCAACGTTAGTGTCTGCAGCACGTGCTGCTGAGAACCTGGCAATGACGGTCACTTCTCCCTCTGGGCTCATGTCCCACCACCAGAGGGTCTTGGGGCTTCTTTCCCACATCCCACGCACACTTCTACACCGCAGGTCCCCTTCCCCAGGTTTTGGGTCCCTACCCAAGGGAAACTCTCCACCCCCCAACTATCCCTTGTTACACTTGCTCTGTGCTCTCCCCCTGAACAGCTCACCCAACAGCAGGTCCTTCCTCAGAGCTGAGGCACACACCACATGCTGGCCCAAAGGCTCCACTGTGGGAAGCAGTGTTCCTGAGTGGGCTGGCATTGCTGGGCAGAGGACCCAAGGCCCAGGATGGGGGCAGGATGGGCAGCGGGAGGAACTCTGCCTCCCATTCTGGCCAGAGCTTGGCAGCAGAGACCCTGGCAGGCCTGCCCCATAAGGACTTCATGGCCATGTGACCCAACATCACTCCCTGCAAGCCATTCCACGTCTGCCCCGGCCACCAGATGGCTGGGTTACTCAGAGGACCTATGGGACTGAGCTGCTCAAAGATTAAAGCAGAGCTTGAACACGAACTGGGCCCACCCCTGCAGGGAAACCTCAGGATCCCGTGGACACCACCACCACCCTTCTTTCCTCTCCAGTAACTGAAGAATGCTGCCACCAGTCCCAGAGGAACCGCTGGCCTCCACCAGCCAGAGCCACCTTGGGGAAGCAGAGACCACCCAGGGCTGTTAAGTTTTCTAGTATGTCCCCCTGAAAGCTTCACTCTGGGAAGGCCCTGGCTGTCCTCAGTAGCCAGGACTGTATCCAAGAAGGCTCATGTCCCCCTCCCAAGTACCCATTTCCAAACGAGCTTCTCCTTCCCAGGAACTCCACCTCAGCAGGGGAAGCTCTGGTTTCTCCTGCAATGAAGGCCCACCCACCCACCATGGGGACCGCACAACCGCCCTGCACCAAGGCCACACTCTGACAAAATGCTCACAAGCCGCTCCACGGATACATAAAAAGGGTTTTATTTGCCAGCGGATGGGGGTGAACAGGAACCTAATCGAACAAGCCGAACCCCATGTCGTCATCTGACTCCTCCGACTCCTCCTTCTTCTCGTCTTTCTTTTCCTCAGCTGTGGACAGAAGAGGGCAGTGAGCAAGGCCCGAAATGCAAAGCGGAATCCCAGCGGGGACACCACCCTGTCCTCCACTCACCTGCAGCGGGGGCGGCGCCAGCAGCCGGAGCGGCAGATCCTGGAGCAGCAGAGACAGCGACCGCCCCACCAGCAGGAACGCTGGCCAGCTTGCCGATCCCTACGGAAATCAAGGAAAGTAAGAACAGCAGGTGCTCCGTCTGAAGGCTACCCGCAGTCTGTCGAATGTATGGGGACCCAGCACCAAGTGCCAGAGTCACCAGCTCCTCTCTTCTCCCACCTGTGCCAAATACACACACCCGGGCCCCTTCGCGTTCCCTATGTGGAAACTCAGCTTCCGAGAATCCCCCCCCAAAAAACCGAGCCACAGCACCCCACCACGGTTTCAACCCGGCAGGGACGGAGTCTGCGGCCCCGTCCAGGTCCTCATCCGGGAGCTCAGACAGGGCTGCGGGCTGAGCTGGCTTTGCCTCACTGGGCCCACAGGGACGCCGTCGTCCCAACGGTACAGCTTCCACACATTCCCGTTGGCTCAGCCCTGTCACCAGCACAGCGGGGCAGAGCCCGTGGTCACCCCAGGCAGCAGCCCCAGTCTGTGCTCCGAGCCCCTCCCGGAGAGCACACGGTGCCCCCGAGCAGCGCCGCCCCGCCGCCAGGGCTGTCCAGAAGCGCCCCCGGCGCAAGCCCACGGAAGCGGCCGCCTCTGGGCGGGGCTTCTGGAATACTCTGGTCCACAAGCGAAACCCGGCAGGCCACGGGCTGGCCCGCGGGCATGAGAATGGACCCTGACCACGAAAGCCGGCCGCAGGCAATCTCACCCTGGGCGATGACGTCTTCGAGGTTTTTCCCGTTCAGCTCACTGATGACCTAGAATGACCACAACAGGCCGTTACCAGAGACTCACTTCCACGCCTCCTGCCTTCACTACGCCTTCTCCAGCCGGGGCAGGGCTGGCCGCAGGAGCGCGCCGTGAGAAGACGCCCCGAAGCCTGCCGGCCTGCCCTGTCCGGCGCGGAGGTTAGCACCCGCACGTGGCTTCTCCGAAGACGCGCTGCAAGGGGGAGCCGGACACTCCTGCGACTCCTCGAGACGGGACAGCGGAGCAACTCGGCGTAACCCCCCCTCGCGGAGGAAAGTCCGTAGGGGCGGCGCCCTAGCTCGCCCCGAAGCAGGCCGGACCCCGCCTCGGGACCCCGCGCGCACCCCTAGCTGCGCTTCCCCCGGGGCAGGCCCACGGCGGGGACGCCGGAGCCGAGCGGCGCGGCTACCTTGTTGAGCCGGTCGTCATCCGCCTCGATGCCCACACTGTCCAGGATCTTCTTGATGTCCTTGGCGCTGGGGGAGGCGTTGCCCCCGAGGGCGGCCAGCAGATAGGAGGCGACGTAGCGCATCCTGATGCGGAAGGAGAGCACAGGCGGCCTTACCCGGAGGCCTCCCGCCCCGGCCCCGGCCGCTTGCGCTCCGGCCGCCGCCTCCTGCCAAGCCCCGACCCGCGCCCCCCCCCCCGCCTGCCTCCCGCAGCCCCCCAGCGCCCCACAGGCCGGCCCGTGCCCCGGCCCAGCCGCCCACTGACTCGGCGGGAAGAAGCCTCACGCGTGCGACTTCGGCGGCGTCAGGGACGGAAAGGAAGGCGCCTGCGTGGGGGGCGGGGGTAATCCAGTACCCAGAAGCCCTCGGGACACGCGCGCCGCGCCGAGCGGGCGCCTCCGAGTGACGTCACGCGACGCCCAGGCCGCGGGGACTGGAGCCTTCAAGCCGCGCTATCCGGCTGCCTCAGCCCGCGAACTCCAAGCCCCAGGATGCACAGCTGCCGGAAGTGCGGGCGCCCCGCCTGTGCGGGTGCACGTGGCCGGCCCTCCTGGCTGGCTGCTGGCAGGGCTCCGCGGGGACCGTGCGCAGCCGTGAGGTGCGGAGCGGCGCGGCCTGGGCCCGACGGCTCCTCCCCTGCGGGGTCGCGTGGGCTCCGAACTGACCTCCGCGCCCGCGCGGACGCCAGCGTGTGCCACACATTCTTGCTCGGTGCCCGGGAGCCCGCGGCAGGCTTTCGCGCGGGGAGCGAGCAGGCCCGGCCCTGCTACTCCGCAACACGGGTTCCAGAGCGAGGACACTCGAAAGTGGACAAACGAGGCCGACCCGGGCCGACCGACCCCCGGAGGGAAGATGTAGGGCGAGCACCCGGCAGAAGGGTGGGACGCCGAGGCCCCGCGGCGGCTGCAGTTGGCGGCCCGTCACTAGCAGGGAAGCTGCGGGGGTAGCGCACCGAGCACTGGGGTGCTCGTGCAGGCCATCCCCTTCCTGGGGGTGTCGTCGCCGTCATCGCCTCCATTTTATAGTGGATGCGGCGCGGAGAGGTTCTGCTCAAGGTCTCACACTTGGGGTAGAGTGGAAACCCTCCCGGCAGGGGTGGGGTGCTGCTGCAGGGCGCAGGGAGGGGTCGTGTGCTCGGAGTGCTGTAATGCGGGAGGCTGAGCGTCCTGCACGCAGGTCAGCCCACCGGGTGCTTCCCCCGACGCAGTCGTCACCAGCCTCCCCCTCCAGACTGCTTTCCCTCGTCCCAAGGTGCCTTCCACCCCTGCTGAAGAACTCCCTATTCCCTCCTGCAGCCCCCGGCACCCACCAGTTTAATTTTCGTCTCAAGGAAAGTTGACTCCTCTGGTGGCCTCGCGTGGAAGCGTGCAGTATTTATCCCCTGGGATCTGACTTAATTCAGCGCAACGTTCCCAAGGTTCCCTCACGTGCCGGCATGTATCCGAATTTCCTTCCCTTTTAAAGCTGAGTAATATTCTTGTGATTGTTTTTCTTTTTAAGTCTTCTGGCAAACATGGGGCGCCTGGGTGGCTCAGTGGGTTAAGCCTCTGCCTTCGGCTGGGGTTGTGATCTCAGGGTCCTGGGATCCAGCCCCGCATCAGGCTCTCTGCTCAGCGGGGAGCCTGCTTCCTCCTCTCTCTGCCTGGCTCTCTGCCTACTTGTGATCTCTGTCAAATAAATAAATAAAACCTTAAAAAAGTCTTTTGGCAAACAGATGGGACGCTTGGGTGGCTCAGTAGGGGAAGCGTCTGCCTTCTGCCGGGGTCATGATCCCCGGGTCCTGGGATCGAGTCCTGCATCAGGCTCCTTGCTTGGCGGGGAGACTTCTCCCTCTGCCTCTGCCTGCTGCTCCCCCTGGTTGTGCTGTCTCTCTCTCTCTCTCTCTCTCTGAAATAAAAATCTTTTTTTTTTAATTTTTTATTTACCTTATTTTTTTAGTTTATTTTTATTTTATTTTTTAAATAAAATCTTTTTAAAAAAAGTCTTCTGGCAGCAAGTTAGAAACTGAATGTGTGACAGGAGCTGGGGACAACGGAGGACTGGCAGAACTGCCCATCCTGGTGGGAGGGCTGGTGGCCGTGGGGGAGCTGGAGGAGAAGAGGGTGCCATGATTAATTTGGGGCGGAGTGCCTGAGCGCAGGTGGGATAGCCTCCCTCAAGAGACCTAGTTTGAGGTTCTTGGCTTTGGCCCTTTCCAGTTATGTGATCTCCGGCAAACTCTGACCTGCCAGAGCCTCCTCCTCCTTCCCTGTGAGATGCAGACAAAGATGGAAGGAGTCAACGTGTGGTGAAGCCCACTGCGGGGGCACTTGGGCCAAAGTGATTGTCAGGAAAGCAGGATTACAGGAGTTGGGACCAGGTCTCCCGACAAGGCCCAGGAAGGCTTCCTGGAGGAGGCCCTTGAGGCCGGCTGGGGAATGGCACAGTTAGTGCCATTCAGCCCCTAAAGCCGTCCTCCGTACGGAGATTGCACCAGCTCCCTTTAACCTGGGGCCGGAACGCTCAGCTCCAGAGAAGGGCGGGCCCGAGGGCCGGGAATCTCTGAAGGGGCGGGTTTCGCGCGCGCGGCGCGGGCCTTCCCAGCGGGAGAGGGAGGCCGGACCCAGACAAACCAACAGGAAGCGGAGCGCGGCTGGGCTGGCGGGTGGCGGGTGGGGTCCGCGGCCGCGTCTCCAGGGCTGCGGGCAGGCCGAGGGCAGGCGGGCGGGGACGGACTCTGAGCCCTTTCGCCTGCGGTCCCAGCCAGGAACAAGGGGCGTCCTGACCGCGCGGGACCCCGACTCCCGGTCCTCTCGGGAACGCGCCGACGGAAACCGGCGCTGGGCGCGCACCGGGGACGGCGCCCAGGGTCGAGCGCAGGTACGCGCAGGGCGCGGGCGGGCGGTGGGCACGGCCGGCTTGAGGGGTGCTCTCCCGGCCAGGACCGGCTCCCAAGCCGTGGGGGCCTGGAATGTGCTGACCACTGCCCTCATCAGCAGACCTAGGTACGAACAGGAAAGCGTGAGAGAACCCTCCTCCAGCGGTCAGGAAATGGGGGTCCCATCGCGAGGACCCCAAACGCGGTGTGCCTTTCACTCCAGCTCCCCCCCCATTCACTTATCTGACACAGACGGACACAATCACCCCTTTCTTTGCCGGGGCCACTGCCCCCACGTGGTAGATAAGAGTCCTCCACCTCTGGTCAAAGCTGGTGGGTGTGAAGGATGGTGGTGGGGCTGGACCCCAAAGCTTATGCCCAGAGAGGGCGGGGAGGGGGTGGACAGCCAGAATGGCCTGACCGCTCTGGGAGTCTCTTGTTCACATTTTCACAAGTAGGATGTGAAGCTTCATTTCTCCCTCCTCCCTCCAATCAGGTTCTCCAGGCTCCTCTGCACACAGGTCTTCCTGCCTGCCGCCCTCCCAGTCCTGGGGTTCTCATTCCCCAGCCCTATTTCAACTCTGATCTGTCCAGCTGAGGCTCTGGGCTCTGTGGACCAGTTGGCCTAGCTCAAGACTCCCCCCACCCAGCCAGAATCCCCATGCGCCTGAGTAGGAGGAGGAGGGCCCATCCCCACCCCCTCCCCCTCCTCCCCCTGACTCCTCAGCCCCCCCAGGCCGTGCCTGAGCAGGCCTGTTTGGCAGGCTGGGACATGTCTGGCCCCCGAGGACAGCCTGTGGGCTATGGCTGCAGAGGAGGAGTGGCTGGAGCCCGAGGCAGCTGCTCCAGAAGATGCTGCGGGAGAGGTTGTGGATGCTGTGGATGGCGAGCCTGGGGACCCCCATCTCCTGCTTGGGAACCGGTTGAACCTGCACCTGTACCCCCGGGGCTGCCACCGGCTGTTACATCTGTGTGCGCAGCGGGCCCCGCAGCTGCTGGAAGTGGAGTTCTTGCAATTGAGTGGCCACGAGGACCCTCGGCTGTTGGAGGCCACCCTGGCCCAGGTGCCGGCCAACCTGCAGCACCTTCGCTCCCTGGTCCTCAGAGGTGAGCCCCACCCGGTCCCAGCCCTGTCCCAAACCTGCCCCCCCCCCCCGACAAGGTGAACCTGGCTGAGCCCTGGCTCCTGGAGGCCGCAGCTGCCCAGTGGGGTCTTCCAGCAGACCCCAGTGTGGGTACTCTTCCTGGGGCAGGTCATGGGCGATAGCTGTCAGCTGAAATGAGCCTGCAGGGTCTGTGCCTGTGTCCCTGCATCTGCTGGTATCTGCATCTGTCCCTCTCCGACTGGGGTTGGGGTCAAGATCTGTGCCTCCAAGCTGAGCTGAACCCTGCAGCTCTGACTCAGAGGGCGACTTCTGCTTTCCCCCTTTCTAGGTGGACAACAGCAGGACGTGCTGGGGGCCTGCTCCCGGGGCTTCCTCACCACACTGCCCGCTGGCCTGAGTGACTTGGCCCGCTTGGCCCACCTAGATCTGAGCTTCAATAGCCTGGAGACACTGCCGGCCTGTGTCCCGCAGATGCGTGGCCTGAGCACCCTCCTGCTGTCTTACAATTGCCTCTCAGAGCTCCCGGATTCCCTTGGAGCCTTTCCCTCCCTCTCCTTCCTCTCTGTGAGCCACAACTGCCTGCGAACGCTGCCCCCAGCACTGGGATCCCTGTCCGCCCTGCAGCGCCTTGATCTCTCAGAGAACCTTCTAGACACCCTGCCCCCAGAGATTGGAGACCTGAGCAGCCTCACCGAGCTCAATCTGGCTTCCAACCAGCTGCAAGGCCTGCCGATCTCCCTTGGTAAGTCGGAGTCGTGCTCCTCTGGCTCCCTGGGCCTGACAGGGAGTGCCCTTCAGCCGCTGCCTGGTTCCACTCTTGTCCTCCATGGGGGCCCCTGCACACACTGGCTTGGCCCACCTTGGAGCCTTCAGTCCTCCTTGGTGGCCCTTGTTTGCCGTCCCTCCCTGGCCAGGGCGGGGAGTGGCCCCGAGGGTCCTCTGCCCACCCTTAGCTGCCCCCTGCCCCCAGTGGGGCTGCGGTCCTTGCGGTTCCTTATTTTGCACAGCAATCTCCTGACCTCGGTGCCCTCTGGCCTGGCCCACCTCCCACTGCTTGCCCGACTGGATCTGAGGGACAACCAGCTTCGGGACGTGCCTCCCGAGCTACTGGATGCCCCCTTTGTGCGCCTTCAGGGGAACCCCCTGGGCAAGGCTCTACCTGCCTCCCACAGTGCCCCAGGTAGGCCTGTTGCTGGGAAGGGTCAGCCCACAGACAGGCCGGGGCGCAGATACCAGAGATCTCCTAACACCTTGCCTGTGCTGCCCAGAGACGCCTGTGACCCGCGAAATGCCCAGACTGTTCCTGAACTCAGACTTGGACAGGTGCTTGCGGGGAAGAGGAGGGGGCGGGAGACGCACGTCTCTGCCTGGTTGCCTTGTATGTGATGAGCACTGTGCTCGTGCCCCCGGGGTCTTCTGGAGTTTCCCTGGGCTGCCTGATCTAGACACACCCCTTCTGTTGTCTGACCTGATGCCCACCCCGTCATGCAGCTTCCTGGTGACTCCCCAAGGCTGCTTGGTGACCCTGGCCTGTGGGGTCCGCCTGAGGTTTCCTGCTGGGGCCACCGCTGACCCTATCAACATCCACTATCGACTCCGGCTGCCAGAGCCACGCCTTGTCCCCTTGGGTCCCCATGACGCCCTGCTCAGCGCTGTCCTGGAGCTGCGGCCCCATGGGGTGGCCTTCCAGCAGGCACGGCCAGGGCATTCGGGGAGGGGGGCAGAGCAGGCGGGCCCAGGCATGGGCCCCAGTGCTCACACCAGCCCGGCCTGGCAGGAGGTGGGCCTGTGGCTACTCTTTGTGCCCCCCCGGGCCCGGCGCTGCCGTGAGGTGGTGGTCAGGACCCTGAGTGATGACAGCTGGAGCGACTTGGAGACGCACCTGGAGGAAGAGGCACCCAAGGTGGAGCCCCCCAGGCCTCCCCGGGAAGGAGCACTCGGCCCCCGGGAGCGCCTCCCCCATCTGCCCCGCCTGGTGGCTCTGCCCTGACCCTGACTCCCCTCTGACCCTGTTCCCTCTGACCCCACCCTCCATGCCCAGCGGCTTTGGGCTCACTGCCAGGTGCCCCACTTCTCGTGGTTCCTCGTGGTTTCACGTCCTGTATCCAACACCTGCCTTGTGCCACCGGAGGGGACATTGCTGTGCTCCTCTGGACATCCTGGGGTCAAAGTCACATTCCCCCCTGGTGCCACCGATGAGCCTCGTCGCGTCCGCATGCAGGTGTGGGCAGGGTAGCCACTGGGGGTGGTGGGTGGTACCTCAGCACCAAGATGAGTGTCCCGGGCGCCCGACTTGCCCCAGGTGGTACACATGGCTGGCAGAGAGCTTCGAGCCCTCCTTGAGGAGCCCGGGGCGGCGGCCAGCCCCCTGCTGTGCCTCTCCCAGCGTGGCACCTCCAGCTTCCTCCAGCCTGTCACCGTGCAGCTGCCTCTGCCCCCTGGTGTCACAGGTGAGAGGCGGCCAGGGTGTGTATGTGTAGGTGGGGGTTGCCTACCTGAACGCAAAGCCACGGGGTGGAGGGGGCCATGCTCTCGGCAGGGGAGTCCCTGCCCTGGATGGCCCAGCCTGTGGCCCCCTCGCGTCCCCAGGCCTGAGTCTGGATCGCACTTGTCTTCACCTGCTGTACTGGGCGCCTCCTGCAGCGGCCTGGGATGACATCACAGCCCAGGTGGTGCTGGAGATCACCCACCTGTATGCTCGCTTCCGGGTCACACACTTCTCTTGGTCAGTGCCCCCCCCACCCCGCCCCAGCTTCCTCGGCCCGCCCCGCAGCGCACCCGAGTGCCGCCCACATTCATCCGGGGCCCTCGCAGGTACTGGCTCTGGCACACCACCAAGAGCTGTGTGCAGGGCCTGGCTCGGAAAGCCTGGGAGCGCCTGCGGCTGCACCAGGTCAACCTCATCGCCCTGCAGCGGCGCCGGGACCCCGAGCAGGTCCTGCTCCAGTGTTTGCCCCGCCGCAAGGTAGGCGCGGCGCCCAGGGGTCTGGAAGGGCTGAGTCAGGTGGGCGGGGGCTGTGTGGGGGTGCAGGGCACAGAGCTCCTTCCAGCAGGTGTTCCGCCCCCACCCCCCAGGTGGACGCCACCCTGCAGCGGCTGCTGGACCGGTACCGAGGCCCTGAGCCCTCTGACACAGTGGAGATGTTCGAGGGCGAAAAATTCTTTGCTGCCTTCGAGAAGGGTATTGACGTGGATGCTGGTATGCTCCCCCCGCCCAGAGGGGATGCCAGGGTCTGTTCTCCAGGCTCCCTCCTGAGCCCATCCCGCCCCCCAGATCGCCCAGACTGTGTGGAGGGCAGGATCTACTTCGTGTTTTACTCACACTTGAAGAACTTGAAGGAAGTGTATGTGACCACCGCCCTGGATCGGCGGGCTCAGGCTGTGAGGGGCCAGGTGGGTCAGCGGCCCAGGATGCCCCCAGCGGCCTGGGCAGAGGCCAGAACACTGAACTCACCTCACCCCAATGCCAGGTGTCCTTCTACCGGGGAGCAGTGTCGGAGGAGGTGCCCGAGGAGGCAGCGGCTGCCCGGCAGAGGAAGGGCGCAGACCCCCTGTGGATGGCCACTCTGCCCATCAAGCTGCCGGTGTGGCCTGGGGTGGGGGGCAGCGTGGGTGAGGGAGGGGGAGGGCAGGGCCGGCACGGTAGCCCGGGGCTGGTCAGGGGGCAGAGGGCAGAGCTCACTGCACCCCTTCCTCCTCACAGAGACTGCGGGGGTCCCAGGGGCCAGGGCAGGGCCAGGGGGCTAGCCTCTCCCTGGCTCCTCTGAACCTGGGTGATGCTGAGACTGGCTTCCTGACCCAGAGCAACCTGCTGAACGTGGCTGGGCGCCTGGGCACTGACTGGCCGGCTGTGGCCCTGCACCTGGGCATGCCCTACCGAGAGCTGCAGCGCATCCGACACGAGTTCCGGTGAGTCCCTTTAGGTATCCTGATGCCGGCTCTGGATCGGCCTCAGGCCTGGGTCCAGGCCTACGTGAGGCTGGTGAAGTTCTGTCCAGGGTGGGAGGAGACAGGGCAAACAGGCAGGAAAGGGAGGGTCCGGCCACAGCTCACCCAGGGAGCAAGCAGTGCCCGGAGGATGGTGAGTAGAGCCTTGGGTGTGAAGGCTAGGCCTCTCCGGCACTGTTCTCCCTCTCCCTGCCAGGGACGACCTGGACGGTCAGATCCGTTGTATGCTCTTCTCCTGGGCTGAGCGCCAGGCAGGGCAGCCTGGGGCCGTGGGTCTCCTAGTGCGGGCCTTGGAGCAGAGCGACCGGCTGGATATAGCTGAAGAGGTGAGGGCTATCTTGGAGCTCGGCCGCCAAAAGTACAAGGACAGCATCCAGCGTGCAAGCCTCGCCCCCAGGGACCTTGCCCCACCTGAGCCTTCAGCATCACAGTCCCCAGAGTCTGCCCAGGCCTAGACCCCACTGACTTGGGGCTGGCCCCTGATGTACCCTGGCCAACGGTCAGATGCCCCCATTTTCCCACCTGCCCCGTGTATGGGGACAGTGACCTCCCCGCGTGTAACAAATGTGTACTGTTGTGGTGGCTTCTCAGAGTTCAGTTTATTTGTTGGGTGGAGGAGTGGGTGGAAGGCAAGGGGTGGCCTGAGATCAGAGGCCTGGACCCTGCTGGGAGGGGACTTTGTGTAAAGACTTCACACACACCCACCCGTTGCTCCTGCCTCCTGCCATGTGCCCAGGAGGGGGAGGAGCTCCAGCTACAAAGTAACATTGGTGTAGCAGCCATGGATACAAAGTCACCGGTGTGCAGGGCCCCGCGACACCCGCGGTGGTGGGCAGGTGCTCCGCCCGATCAGTCCCCTCCAAGCGCCCACCGTGCGGCCGGGGACCGCTCCTGCCCGAGGACACCCTCTTCCGAGCATTGCCTGCCACCCGTTGGCCCGCCGGGGCGAATCCCTGGGCCCCTGGTCCATGCGGGGCCGCGAGGCCCGCAGACCCAGGAAGGGCTTTCGCGACCGGGCGGCTGCGGCCAGGCCGGCGCAGTGGCCGCGGCGGCCGGGAGGGGGAGCCGGAGGCCGCTCGCCGAGGGCCGGGGCAGGGGGCGGAGCGCGCGCAGCGCTGAGCGAGCGGACGCGCCTCCGCTCCGAGCAGCCGGGCGCGCGGCACGGCGGGGAGGCGAGCGCGGCGGCGGCGGCAGAGCGCGCGGTGAGTGGCGGCCCGGCCTCTCCCTTCCGCTGCGCCCACCGGCTGCGGCCCGGCTGCGGGGAGGGCGGGGGGCGGCCAGGGGCGCCGCGGCGGCCGGGAAGGGTGACAGCTGCCCCGACGAGGTGGTTCCGGGGCGGGGAGCGGGGGAGGTCCCGGGGCCGGCGATGCTCTGACCGGCTGCCGCCCGGGTGTGGGAGGCCGTGCTCGACCCCGGGCGGTGCCGGGCGCGCTCCCCGCGCACACGTGTCCCCACGGGGTGGGAAGCTGGGGCCAGAGACCCAGACGCGGAGGCCAGACCGCTGGGTAGGGGGCGCACACGTGGGACCCCGCCGGACTTAGGTGGACACGTGCGTGGCTGGAGTCGCCGTCGCCTGGCGGGGGCAGCGTGACCGTCTGGGCCCCGTCTGGACCCCGTCCTGAGGGACGAGGTGCCTGAGCCGGCCTCCGAGCTGGAGCCCGCAGCCCCCACCGCAAGCCTCCTTTGTTCGCGGGTTGGGGCCCCTCCGACAGGATGGAAAGCTACCCTCGGCCCAGGGGGAAGGGACGCGGGGAGATTGAATGGGCAGCCAGGGGCCAGTGCCAGGCTCTGATCGGCACCCCCATCGCCTTCCGTGGGGGCTGGGCGAGGGGGAGCTCAGCGGCTTCATTTGTGGGAGATTTTACCCCTGGGGAGTCTGGAAGGAGCAGCAGCATCCTGTGGCTGAGCTCTGTGGGCAGCGCTGTCCACTGTCTGCCTTCTTTCTCAGTTTACCTGGCTGCAGAAGTGTGGGGGGCGCAGTGAGGGCTGACAGCCCCAGCCGGGGTGGCTGGGTTTCCACGGCAACACGAGGTGCCCCAGGGAGGTCGTTCCACAGAGGTCTCCAGAGCAGGGAGTGGGAACGGTAGAGTGAGGTCCGACAGAGGGGGTTCTGGGTCCAGTGGACCCCTTGCCAGTCTCCCCAAGCTGGAGCTCCTTCATTCTCACTGCTGTCAGCCGGGCGACCCTCTTCCCTGCTCGGTTCTGGGCCTGAGGCATGTCATGTGAGACCCCAGACTCATGTCTCCTCAGGCTTGGGATCCCTGGGCCTGCCCCTCTTCCCTACACAACTGCTCCCCTCCTCACGTTACACACTCCGTCTGACTTCCAGGACCCCCGTCACCCAGGGTCCCTCACCCTGGACGGAAGGTGGGGGTCTGGTACCGTTCAGGGAGGCGGGCTCCCTCAGTCCCCTGGAGGGCAGGGCTAGGTCTCAGGGAGACCCTGCCCCTGACAGCCTTGGGCCACTGAGCTGGCTGTAGCCAGTCCACCTGGAGGTGGGTTGGGTGGGGGTGGGGAGGGAGAATCAGGTTGAAGTTCAGAGGCCAGATTTTTATCTGCAGGCTAGGGCACCGGGAAGCTGGTGCTGGGGATAGATACCCTGGGTGTGTGCGTTGGGGGCCCCTTGGCTAGGCAGAGGGCTCTGGGAGTGCCCATTCCGTGCCCTCTGTACCTGCCAGGTGAGCAGTCCTGGGTGGCAGCCGCAGGCCTCTTGACACCTAGCCAACCTCTCCCTGGCCTTTTTTTTTTTTTTTTTAAAGATTTATTTTTTTATTTATTTGACAGAGATCACAAGTAGGCAGACAGGCAGGCAGAGAGAGGAGGAAGCAGGCTTCCCACTGAGCAGAGAGCTGGATACCGGGCTCGATCCCAGGACCCTGGGATCATGACCCGAGCCGAAGGCAGAGGCCTTAACCCATTGAGCCACCTAGGTGCCCCATCCCTGGCCTTTTAAAAAGTATTTATTTAGGGGCGCCTGGGTGGCTCAGTGGGTTAAAGCCTCTGCCTTCGGCTCAGGTCATGATCCCAGGGTCCTGGGATCGAGCCCCGCATCGGGCTCTCTGCTCCGCAGGGAGCCTGCTTCCTCCTCTCTCTCTGCCTGCCTCTCTGCCTAGTTTCTCTCTATCAAATAAATAAAATATTTTTAAAAAAGTATTTCTTTATTTGAGAGACAGAGAGAGAGCAGGAGCAGGGGAGGGGCAGAGAGAGAAGCAGGCTCCCTGCTGAGCAGGTAGCCGGATGAGGGATTCATTCCTGGGACCCCAAGATCATGACCTGAGCCGAAGGCAGACACGTAACCATCTGAGCCCCCCAGGCATCCCAACCTTAGCTTTTTAATAGATGTGTATTGTTTCCTGTGTCCCAGAGTGCGGTTTCCATGAAATGTGTCTTCATCCAACAGACACAGGTCTCACGAACAGGAGTGGGCACAGACCCATCTCCACCCCCACGGGACAGATTGTCCACACACAGGATCTGAGCACAGAGAGCGCCCCATCCTCTGGGTCCCAGAGCCCTAGACAGATGCAGCCTGTGCGCTGCAGATGGGAACTCATGGGGCATCCAGGGTCGTGGCGGCCTCGGGCTGGGGTTCGTATGGGCGGCTGCCCTCGCTTGGCTAGGTCAACCTGAGTCAGGTCCACTGCCCTGTGGGCTGGTCAGGTGTCCGAGGCGGGGCCCTGGCTCTCAGAAGTTGTCACACCCCCTCCCATCCCTTCTCCCACAGCGGCAGAGAGCCTCAGCCCAAAGTGAAAGAGAAAGTCCCCCCCTCACCAAGGCCAGCCCCGCCCCGCCTAGCGGCCAATCCCCGCAGCGGGCCCCTCCCTCGGCCTCTGGGTCTACAGCTGCTGAGCCCGGTAGGCTGTAGTCCTGGAGGTGCTCCTTGGGGTGAGAGGGGTTGGGGCCTGTGGGGGTGGTGGGGCTGGAGGGGCAGGGGACACAGGAACAGATGGCCTGGGAAAGCTGAGGTGAAGGTCACCGGTCCTCAGAGGAACCAGGGGCGTGAGCCAGTCTGGTGACCCTGGGCGGTAGTGCTGTGGGTAAGAGCCTGTGACAGCTGGCCTCTGAGGGGGCCTGGGGAAGAGGCGGCAGGGAAGGCTCCGGGACTCTGGGAGGCCCAGGACAGGAGGCTCCGGAGGCTGGCTCTCCTGCCCTGTCTTTAGTGAGAGGGGCCCCATCTCCCCCAAACCCTAGAGTGGGTAGGGGAACTAACCCCAGGGAGCCTCAGTCCGGTATCCCCTTCCCAACTGCCCCCTACCCTGTGCTTCCAGAGGACCTGGTTTGTGCGTGTGTGTCTGTGTCTGTCTGGGAGTGGGATTCCTGGAAAGGGTGGGCAGGAGGGTGGGTGCTGGGCTGGGTGTGAGTGAGCCTAGTGCTTCTCCGAGGGGAGGGGCTGTCTGGGGTCCATGGGAGCGGTGGAGGGGGGCTGCACCAGGCGTGGCAGCATCTTCCTGGGTAGCTGTGAGCCGAGCCCAGGTTGGGGGGCTCCTCAGCACCTCCGGCCTCCATCCTGAAGGGGGCAGGCGCCAGCTGCAGCTGCTCGAGGAAGAGGGGGTCACCGCAGTCCGCAGTTGACCTGCCTGGCTGGCAGATTCACTGCCCCAGAGGCGCCTGGCCCTTTAAAGGCAGGGTGCGCTCCTGTGCGCGTTCAGTGTGCACGTGAGTGTGTGTGAGCGTGAGCGAGGCCAGCTGGGAAGCCGCGCGGGGGCGGGGGCGGGGGCGCCTTGAAGGGAAACTGGTGGCCCTGGGGATGGGGCCACGGGTGAGTGAGGGGCTCGGTGCCCTTGCATGAGACCTGGGGGGCAGCTTATTTCCCTGGTGTGCCTCTGAGTGGTCTTTCCCTCCTTCCGCTGACTCCCGTACCCTCTTCTAGAACAGAAGCGGTGGTTTTGAAATTCCCCGGAAAGTGGAGGACCGCCCCTTCCCCCTCTCTCCCACCCACGCTCCGCCCGCCACCACCCCTGTCTTCCCGCGGCCGGCGTCCACCTCTCCGGCTACCTGGGTGCACGCGGTTAAATGGCTGATAAGCAGATCAGGTCAGAACGTGACCCTGCCTTCGCTCTCCGCCTCACCCCACCCCACCCCACCCCGTGTGTGGTCCTGACCCGCGGCCGAGCAGGCCAGGCCTGACGGCGGCGCCCTCTGCCCCCCAGTCTGCCGGCCAAGCTCATCAACGGCGGCATCGCCGGGCTGATTGGGGTCACCTGCGTGTTCCCCATCGACCTGGCCAAGACGAGGCTGCAGAACCAGCAGAATGGCCAGCGCCTGTACACCAGCATGTGAGCAGGCCCGGTGGGCGCGGGGGCTGGAGGGTTGTGGGGGGCAGGCTGCGGCTCAACTCCAGTCCCGCGCCTGTGCCCCCGCCCTGATAGACCAGAGGGGAAGCTGAGGCCAGGGCCGGCCTGGGAAGCGCAGGTCTGGGCTAGGGCCGGAGCCGCCGCCAGCCCCGGCCCCTCCCCCTCTTGGCTGCAGGTCCGACTGCCTCATCAAGACCATCCGCTCCGAGGGCTACTTCGGCATGTACCGCGGTGAGGCTGGGGACGGGGACGGGGACGGGGGGGCCTCCTGCAGCCTCAGAGGCCGCTGGCAGAGCCGGGCAGGTTGGCCTGCCGGTGCCTGCTGTGGCCCGTCAGACCTGGATGCCGGGTGGATGGCACAGGCCGGGCTCTCCAGGGCGGGGTGGTTCCCAGCAGCCCTCCTGGAGCTCGGCCCCTCCCCCCGCCTGCTGCGGAGGCCGGGCGTGGCAGGACAAGTGTCTTTGCTGTGCGGTGGCAGTCTTCCCCCTGCTTCTGGGGCAGGTGGGACTCCCATCTGTGCTGGGAGACCGGAGGGGAGGGGTGGGGCACAACCGCAAAGCCGCTTAGCAGGCAGTCCCCAAGCCTGGCTTTGCCCAGACTTGGTGCGGAGGGACCCACCACCGCCTCCCTCTGCTCTTGCTCGCCCAGGGCCGGGGTCCTCCAGGGAAGGGGTTCCTCAGGGAGGCCAGAATGGGTCCATCACGCAGGGAGGGTGAGGGGAGTGCCCAGAGGAGGCACTGCCCCTGCCCGGTCCTGCCCCGCCCGGCACCAGTGTGGGTGAGAGGGCAGGAGGGGAGCCAAGGAGTGACTGGGGTGGGGCTCTGCCAGCTGGAGGCTTGTGCTGGCTGAGAGCCTCCCCAGCCCGCATCACTGACCTGCCTGTGCTCCCCCCGCCCCGTGCTCCCCCACCCCCCATGCCCCATAGGAGCCGCTGTGAACCTGACCCTCGTCACCCCTGAGAAGGCCATCAAGCTGGCTGCTAACGACTTCTTTCGATATCAGCTCTCCAAGGACGGGTGAGGGGCTGTGAGCCAAAGTCGTGCAGGGGAGGGGTCCGTGCCTCCGGACAGAAGATAACCACAAAGGACAGCTGTCTGCCCCTCACCTCCTCCCTCTCCTCACCGCCTCCTGCACCGGGAAGGAAGCAGATGCCGAGTCCAGTGGTGCCTTGGCCCCAGGGGTCCCGGCCCCCAGGGTGGGATTGGGGGGACACTGACCACCTTTCCCGTCACCTGAGGGTGGGGCCGAGAGGGCAGCCCCTTGGGTGCTTGCGAACCCCAGCTTCTGCGCTGCTCTTTGTGGTCCTTCCACCTTTCCCAGGCCCTGCTTCAGGGCCATCTGTCTGATGGGCTCGGTGCCCGTTGCTGGCAGGCCTGAAGGGGTATTTGCGGCTGGCGGGTGCCATACCCCTCCAGGGCCGCACCACCTCCCCGTTCCCAGTCTCCTTCATGCCCAGGGCAGCAGGCAACCCCCCGGGGCGGTGGAGGCATCTGGGTCTGCCACCGCATCACGGCCCTCACCCCTTCTCCATAGGCAGAAGCTGACCCTGGTGAAGGAGATGCTGGCGGGCTGTGGGGCTGGCACCTGCCAGGTGATCGTGACCACCCCCATGGAGATGCTGAAGATCCAGCTTCAGGACGCAGGCCGCATTGGTGAGGGTGTGGGGGGTACCGAGAGCTGGGGTGGGGGCGACAGCTGGAGCCGCATCCCCTGCCCCAGTGGGAGAGCCAGCAGGCCCATCCCTTCTCTCCCCAGCTGCCCAGAAGAAGATACTGGATGCCCAGGCCCAGCTGTCGGCCCAAGGGGGCTCCCAGCCCTCCGTGGAGGCTCCGGCCACCCCCCGGCCCACGGCTACTCAGCTGACCCGGGACCTGCTTCGGACCCAGGGCATTGCCGGCCTCTACAAGGGCCTGGGGGCCACACTGCTCAGGTGGGAGGGACGGTAAGGGCGGGAGGAGGGAGGCCTGCCCACCATATGCCTCTAGGTCATCAGCGTCCCTCCCTCCCCACACAGGGACGTCCCCTTCTCCATTGTCTACTTCCCCCTCTTTGCCAACCTGAACCAGCTGGGCCGTCCCGCATCGGGGGAGAAGGCTCCTTTCTATGTGTCCTTTCTGGCTGGCTGTGTGGCTGGGAGTGCAGCTGCTGTGGCCGTCAACCCCTGTGATGGTCAGTGCCTGGGGCTGGGGCAGGGGCAGGGGTGGAGGCAGGCTGGGCCCCACACTGACCCGCATACCCCTGCAGTGGTGAAGACCAGGCTCCAGTCACTGCAGCGCGGTGTCAATGAGGACACCTACACGGGCTTCCTGGACTGTGCCAGGTGGGATGGCCCCGGCGCGGGGGGCCGGGGGTTGGTGGGGTGCGCAGCGGCCCTGACTACCCTCCTGGGGCTTCCTGGACTGTACCTGGTGGGATGGCCCCGGGGCCAGGGGTGGGCGGGCAGCAGCCCTGACCACCCTCCCCCTGCAGGAAGATCCTGAGGCACGAGGGCCCCACGGCCTTCCTAAAGGGCGCCTACTGCCGCGCCCTGGTCATCGCCCCACTGTTTGGTATCGCTCAAGTGGTCTACTTCTTGGGCATCGCAGAGACGCTGCTGGAGCTGCCGCAGCGACCCCAGCACTGAGCACAGCGGCCAGCCGCTCCCTCCAGCCGAGTGGGACCAGAGTGGGGCCGGAGCCAGTCCTGCCCAGGGCCTGCCCAGGACTGAGCAAGAGACAGTCTCTCCCCAGCCTTCTCACGTGGACGGGGGGAAGCAGAGGAAGGGGTCCACATGGTGCACACAGCGGCCCCCGCAGGGTCCTGCCTGCACGACCACTGGGAGCAATGTCTTATTTATGTAGAAAATGCAGAAATCTTTACATTCCTGGAGCCAGCCCCTGCCACAGCTCCGCCCCGGCCTGAACACCCCCAGGGACAGAGCTGGTCTCTGGGCTGGGGCGCCCAGGCCTGGGACCCTACAAGCGGGACCCTACCCTCCAGTCTACCAGCTCTTGTCCCCGAGGCTTGGCCCCTAGTCTGCGAAGGGGACCCCGCACAAACCTATTTATTAACTTGCTGAGCACAAGTGCTCTGTCCATCCCTCTGTCCATCCGTCCAGCCTCCCCCTGCTGCTGTCCTTCTCCACTTGGCCAGGACTCCATTTTGCCCCCCCAGCCAGCCTTGCAGGAGGATTGGGGTTCCTGCCCCCCATATTGAGCCAGGAGTCCCAGGCAGGGGTCACACTGAGTTCTGACTCCCAGGGCAAGCCCCCCCACTCCACTGTGGGACCCAGCACCCCTCCTGGTGGGCTTCTCTCCCCCGACCCCAGGCTGGGGGCATGTAGCATGTGAGGTCTGTGTGCATGTGCAAATGTTCTGGGGAGCAGTTTGTGTCCTCCAGCCTTCCACTGGCCTGGCCCCTCAGAGATGGGGCTGGGGGCAGGAGTGGGTGGCTGCGGGCTTTACCCACATGGCCAGGCAATGTGTGTGTGTTTGTGCTGTGTGCGCCCTGGGCTCCTTTCTGACCCCATTCAGGAATTTATTTTCCCAGCGTGGTTCTTGCTGCACCTCAGCAAACCCCTCTTCTGAGACCCCCCCCCCCCACCCTCCGGCGCCAGGATTGGCCAGTGGGGAGGGCAGACATGAGGACCAGTATGGAGCCTGGGGGTACCTGCTCTCTTTCCAGGGATAGCACCTGCTCCCTCAGCTCTCTGGGGGCTCGCCCTACTCCCGGGGGCTCGCCCTACTCCCCGGGCCTCTGCTAAGGCCGCTGAATACACTCCGTAAGCTCTGCCTTCCCGGACTGCCCCCTCCGTTGGTGTCGTGAATCAGAGCGGCCGCCCCGCCCCAGGCCACGTGATTGTGTCGGTATTGATCTGATGTGCTGGTGCTGTGTACCCCCACCCGGGCCCCCGTCCTCGGAGGCCCCTTCCCGGTGACACTACCTGGGGCTCAGGCCTGGGCCCCCCAGTTCACGGTTCCTGGGAGCTGCCCTCTCCCGCCACATCTGTACCTTGGAAGCTGCTGCTGCTTACAGAATTATATTTTTTCTTTTGAAGAGTTTTAAGAAGTTGTAACTTTTTGTGTCTTGTCCTGTGAGAAGATAAATAAATATTCTAAGTAGATAGCTCGTCTCTGGAATCTGTTGGGGGGAGGGGCGGAGGGGGAGGGCAGCCTCTTTCGGAGCCGGCTCCCCTGTCGCTGCAGACCGACCTCCGTCCACCCTCCCGCTGGCCGGCACGGGGCCCAGGAGGGGGCCCGGGCTGGGGGCCTGCAGACTGGGGGGGAGGGGCGGGAAGGGCTGTCCCCTCTCTTCCCTGACTGCAAGCCGCCCTTGGGATCCAAAGGGGAGCCTGTGCGTGGGGGCCCCACAGTTCCCCGCCAGCCGGGGGCGCCGGGATGGCCGAAGGGGGCGGTGCCGGTGGTGATGTGGCCCCGCCTCCTGGGCTTGCGGCGCCGAGAACAGGGCATTGTGGGAAACTCCCAGTCCCCGCCGCCGCCGCCACAGCCGCCGCCCGCCCTGGTCCCGTGGAGAGCGCGCAGCGCGGAGGTGGGAGCGCCGGGAGCAGCAGCGTAAGACAGCGGGGGCTCCAGGGCCTGGGGCCGGGGGTGTGACGGGGCGGCCCCGCGGGGCGAGTGGGCGGCTCCCGCCTTGAAGGTCACTGGGAGCGCACGCTGGGCCCCCGGCTCTCTCCAGCCCAGCGGCTCCTGGGAAGGGGAGGGGGCACTGGCTGACGTCAGTGTGAACCAAAAATAACAGGGGCTTGGAGTGGGGGCGGGCAGGAGACCACCTGCCCTTTACAAACTTGACCCCCAGCAGCCGGGTGCCCATCCAGAGCAGCAGGGATTGAGGGGCTGCCGGGGCCCGTGAGAAATGGGGCAGCAGCTGGGCCTGGGCCGCTCACTGGGACACCTCCGTTATGCTGTGACCTACAGGTGACCTTCAGGTGTGGTTAGTAATCCTGGCCTGGGTGGAAAACCTGGGCCGCTGCTTCCCACATGTGCTCCCTTTCCTTGGTGGGGTGAGGGGTACTAATCCTCTCGGAGGAGACACAGACAGGGGGTGTCTAGGTCTTTAGAGAGAGACAGCTCGGGCCCAGCCCGACTCAGACATAGAGGATCTGGGCCAGGCTTTTCCTACAGTCCGGAACCCCCACCTCCTTCCCTGGCCCGGGTTTGAGGATGCTGAGGCCGACGGACATGGCGTATGTCCACACCAGCCTCACACCAGGGGACCCCCCACACACACACCGCTCTTGCCCAGAAGCGGGCACAGCCCCAGACTCAGAAAGGACTCCCTGCCCTTGAACTGGAGCAGGGAAAGCTGGTCTTGGGGGTGGGTACCAGGAGCTGGAGAGGGGCAGATGGCTTGCCTGGAGGCACAGGGCCTGGCTTCTCCAGCCTCCCGGAAACACTTGAGATGTGCTGTACCCCAGTTCTGGTAGCCTGGGGCCTATTCCCACACCCCTGACACCACAGAGCCCAGACTCTGGGTTCCTGCCCTACCCCCCCTCCACAGGGACCCAGTCCTTCCAAGCAGGTACACTGTTGGTTCTGCCCAGGCACGCCATAGCTGCCACGCCCTCAGTTGACCGCAGAGCCTCCTCTCACTGCCCCGTCCAGGGCAGATGGAAATAGCACAGGCATGACCAGGACCATTGTGCGGATGGCTAGTCTCATGCCGCACCCCCAGCCGGTTCAGGGCCCACAGGATCTGCCTGTGTGGTTCGAGGGGCTTCTCAGGGAGTGGTGGCGGACTGCTGGAGATCAAGCCCTGGGAGCACATGCTGAGCGGGGTCTTCTGGGGTGGAGGGTGGTCCAGAGGGCCTTTACGGGGACAGGATCGTAGGGAGCTAAGCAGGTGGGCTGAGTCTCTTGCCATGGCCTCATTGTGTCTCTCCCCAGGCCTAGATAATGCCCAGTGGTGAGCTGTCCTGAGCCACTGAGTTCCAGCTGCCTGTCTGTCCACGCACACTCCACGTAGCCTGCCAGCACCGCCCAGCATGGAGTCCAGGGGAAAGGCGACCAGCAGCCCCAAGCCCGACACCAAGGCTCCACAGGCCGCTGCTGAGGCCAGAGCCCCACCAGCTGCAGATGGAAAGGCCCCTTCAGCTAAGCCTGGGAAGAAGGAGGCCCAAGCAGAGAAGCAGGAGCCTCCCGCAGCCCCCACACCACCAGCGGCCAAGAAGACCCCGGCCAAAGCAGACCCTACCCTTCTCAATAACCACAGTAACCTGAAGCCAGCCCCTGCAGCCCCCAGCAGCCCTGATGCCACCACGGAGCCCAAGGGCCCTGGGGATGGGGCTGAGGAGGGTGAAGCCCCCAGCGGGGCCCCAGGGGGCCGAGGCCCTTGCCCCTTTGAGAACTTGACCCCCCTGCTCGTGGCTGGGGGTGTGGCTGTGGCCGCCGTAGCCCTAATTCTTGGTGTGGCCTTCCTGGCCCGGAAAAAATGATGGCTAGTGCCCAGGTGGGGGCACAGCCACTTCCTGTACAGATCTCAGGAGCCTAGTGCATGCCGAGCTCCCCCATAGTTATCCACACATCCGTACATGCGCACCATATAGACACATATACCCCCACACACGCAGAGGGACAGACAGACAGGCCCCCAGCCGTGGAAACCCAGCCCGCCCGCTGGCCCCCAGCACTTCCCCCTCCCAGGCTCTGGGGTTTACCGTGCAGCACAGGAGGAGCCATAGCACGGGGAAGAGGTCTTTGCTGTGGCCAGGGTACTGGGGGGCAGGAGGAAGAGAGGACCTTGAGTATGGCCCGCCCGCCTGCGTGTGCCAGCCCGTTCCCAGCGGCCCCAGGGGTCCCATGCGCTTCCTGGCAGACAGGGCTGGGTAGGGGTCCGGGATGGGCTCTGACAAGGGCCCAGCCCATGTGGGGACATTAAAGGGTATGGCTGTTTCACTCCCCATTTCTGCTCTTTGTTTGTAGCTGGGCAGGGTTGGGGGGTCCATGTGGGTAGGGCCGGGGCAGTGGGGTGACCCGAACCAAGCCTTCACAGTGGCAGAACTTCTGTGCCACCTCTGTCCACCACCTGCACCCTGGCTGGGTGGACAGACAGCGCAAAGGCCGGTCTGGGGGTGTTCCCACCATTCACCTTCTAGCTTGTGCCCCAGGGGAGCGGCCGAGGCTGGGACCACAGCACTTCCTGCCCTGGGGTATCCCAGAGCCTGGCAGGGAGGCCGGGGATGGGGGCGGTGGCCAAGGAGGACCTGCCCAGCAGCTGCGCTTGTCCTGCCCCCTGTAGACCGCCCCTCCCACCTCACCCAGCGCCCTTCGATTCTAACAAGCGTATAAATGCAATAACACAGAAAGGAGCTGCTTGGCGGACCTGCGTCCACTGCACTGCTGTGGAGGGAGGGAGGGAGACTGCTGTGCAGCCCCTCCTCAGCACGGAGCCAGCTTGGCGCGCGGCACAGTGGCCGTGGGCACTGTGGGCACTGACACGTCCTTACCTGGCCAGCCCACCCCTAGAACCCTGGGCCTGAGTGGAGGCTGAATCTGAAATAAACCGTCTTGTCTAATGGCTGGGCTGGCGTCCTCACCTCCCTGGGACGGAGAAAGGCAAGGGCTTCCTGGTGGGGTGTGGGAGGTGGTCTCATAGCCACAGCACCAGGCTTTCCAGGGAGGAATAGGGAGCTCCAGGTGCCACCGTCCACCGCCCCCTCTCCAGCCACCCCCATGCCTTTGAACCCAGACCCTGCCCCGTCCCAGACCGCCACAGCCAGGCCTTCCTGCCCGCCTGGCCCTAGATGGACTCCTACCCCCAGGCCTGGGCTGCCCACTGCAGTGCACGGGGCAGGGCTGGGACTGGAGCAGGAAGGGCATGGTTGTGGGGGGCCTTGCTCTGGCATCTGAGGCCAGGGCGTGTCTTTCTCCATCGCTGTCATTGGTGAGCTCCCCATCTGTGCGGGGCACAGAGGAGACTGGGGAGATGGGCTTTCCTCTTGCCGCCCCATAGCCCACAGCTCCCTGAGCCCGCTCGGACCAGGTGACCGACTGGTCTGCCTGTGCCCCCAGCCGTGCGCAAGGCTGTAGGGGCAGGGTCTGGGGAAGCAAGGCCCTGCTGGGCCCAGAAGCGCTCCTGTGGGCTCTGTCACTCTGGCCCCTCCTGTCCCCAGCCTCTTGCAGCTCACGTGTTGGGGGCACGCCCTTCCCTTCTTTTCCTGGTACCCACCCTCCCAGAGGGGCACACCCGCTCCCTGTACCCGCATATCAGGCCCAGGCAAGTCCGGAGAAACTTCTGGGAGTGAGAAGGTCCAAAACGGGCTTGGCGGCCTTGTCCAGACACGTGCCTCCTCCGAGTCCTGGGACCTCCTCCTGACCCCCACACCGCTGGCTGCTCCAGTCCCTGAGCTACCGGGCCAGAGCCGGCCACACAAGGTGGGCTGCTGCGGAGCAGGGCAGACCTGGCCCAAGGGTCCAGCCTCCAGCCCCTTTGCCCCGCGGGTGCCGGGGCTGCTGCGGTGCTCAGCAGACCACCCACCCCGCTCGGCTGGGCAGTCCCCTCTCCCACAAACCCCTGATATTTTAGGGAATTTTTGCAGCCGGTAGAGTTGACTGTGAGGACGAGCTCTGTCATCTTCAACTGGAAGCCCAGAGCCTGGCCCTCGACGTGGTCATTCCACTGGAGGTCGCCCCCCCCCCCCCGCCCCCGCCCCGCCTTGTTCGCCAGCTCACAGGACGCCGAGCTTCTTTCCAAATAGGGCAGCGATGAAAATCCTTGTAAGGGCCCTTGTGCCCGGCGCCTTTAGGGTGGGCTGTGCGTGTGGTGCAAACATATCTTTTTTTGTTTGTTTGTTTCTGTTTTATTGTTTTTTGTTTTATTGCGATAAAATACACAGAACACAAAATTTACCACCTTAGCCACATCGAGTGCGTGGCTCAGGCACGAAGCACATTCCTGTTGTGCAGCCATCCCCACCAACCATGTCCAGGACTTTCCAACTTCTCAAATGGAAACCGTCCCCGAGACACTGACCCCCATCCCTCCCTCGGCCCCGGCGCCCACCGTCCACTCTCTGTCCCTGCGAATCTGGAGGCTCTAGGGACCCCACCTGGGTGGGATCCTGCAGTGTTTGTCCCTGTGTCCGGCCTGTTTCACTCCGCATCACGTCCCCCAGGCCCACGCATGCTACGGCAGGCGTCCAAACGCTCTTCCTTCCCGAGGCTGCTTTATGTTCCGTCGATGGATAGACCACATTTTGTTCGCCTGCTTGTCCGTCGACAGACACTTCGCTGCTCCCCCTTCCCACTGTGGTGAGTTGATGCTGCTGCGGACGGGGACGTGCTTGGGGACGTGCTCCTCTCTCTCGAGACCCTGCTGCCCCTCCTCTGGGCCGCGCAGGGGCTGCGTCTCACACAGCGGCGAGGGCCCCGCTCCCCCCACCCCGGGTAGGGGGGAAACATGCAGACTGTGCGAGTCCGACCACCTCTTCTGGTTGTTTCTCTCTGCACGGCTCTAATGTACTTCTTTTCACAAAGTTCCTGGCTATTTGGGCCTTGTCTTTCGCGACTCTTCTTCTTGATGCCATTTGTCCGTTCTTCTGCTGGACGGAGCGCCTTCTTCTCATTTATTTGGAGGAATTCTCCACTTGTTGTGCCTACCAAGCCTTCGCCACACTGCAGACATCTTTACCCAGTGGCTGGCTTCCCTTTTGCTCTGTTTCCTGAGCGCAGAAGTTCTAAAGTCTGAGGTCGTCACATGGACTCCCGTGCCCCTTACCATGTGCGCTCTGGAAATCGCGGTCGGAAGGAAGGAGCTCTTCCTCCTTCCAGGCTAATGTTCTTGGCATTTGCACATGTTTAGTACATGTCATGTCTCAGCCTATCTGTGGACCTTAGGTTTTGTGTGTGAATAAGCTGGAGATCCAAAGTTACTTCTTCTCCATCAGCTGGTCCAAGGGAGCCCAGGACGTGCACAGTTCCTGCTGGCCTGCTGTGGCCTCCACCTCTCACTTCCCAGCACAACCAGGCCTGTGCAGAGCCTGGGGCCGGCTAACACCAGCCACCTGTCAGGGTAGATTTAGGGTAGCACTTGGTGATGATCTCCTGTTTCCTTTTTTTTTTTTTTTAAGATTTTTTTTTTTTATTTGACAGACAGAGATCACAAGTGGGGGGGGGGGCGGGAAGCAGGCTCCCCTCTGAGCAGAGAGCCTGATGCGGGGCTGGATCCCAGGACCCCGGGATCACGACATGAGCTGAAGGCAGAGGCTTTAACCCACTGAGCCACCCAGGCGCCCCTGTTTCTTTATTCCTGATTTCCCATGCACACTCAGCTCCTGGAATCCCCTCTTTGGGGACGTGAGACTAGCTTAACCGTGTCTCGGGGGTCCATGTGGGGTTTGGATGCTTCCATCCCACTGTGCTCCTACACTTGAGTAGGGACCTTTCCAAAATAAGCAAACTCTTAGAGATGTCCAAGGCTGGTTTTTGTGGTTTTTGTTTTTGTTTTTGAGAAAGAGAGACAAAGATACTGACATCAGGAAGGAGATGAGTGAGCAGGAGGGGGGAGGAGAGGGGAGAGGGGACGAGGGGGAGAAGCAGGCTCCCCTCTGAGCAGGGAGCCAGATGCAGCTCTCAGTCCCAGGACGCTGAGACTGTAACCTGAGCTGAAGGGAGAGGCTTAACCCACTGAGCCACCCAGGTGCCCCTAAAAAAATCTCTTTTAAAAAGTAGGTACTATAGAGTGTCTGGGAGCCCTGCGTCGGGCTTCCTGCTCAGGGAGGCCTGCTTCTCCCTCTCTCGCTATCTCTGTCATAAATTAACAAAATCTCAAACAAACGAAAAAAAAAGTACGTACTATAAATACAAATCAAATTTTCAAGGCCATCAGGAAAACTCAGGTGGGAGCATCGTGTCCTGGGACGGAGGTGTCCACCGGCTGGGCACCGTCAGAGGGACACCCTGCCCCCACCCCTCACCCGGGCAGCACAGGGACTCCCCAAAGACCTGGGCTCTGGGCCGTGGTACCAGGACTTGATGTCTTCCTGTTGCCAGGCTGTGCCACGTTGCACCACATGTGGGCTTCAGAGGGCACGGGTGGTCAGGGTTATAAGGACGCAGAAGAGGTATGTGGGGGGGCTCCACTTCGTTTTTCTATCTAGCACCCCTTCCTTCCCCGGAGTGTACAGTCCCTCTCTGGGGAGTCCCATCCTGGAACGCATTCTTGGCGTGACCAGGGAGTGGAGCTGGCCGCTGTCTCCAGACCCTGCCCTCCCCCATAGAGAGGGGCCTGGGGCTAAGTGGGGTCCTCTGGAACCTCTCTTCCATCACGGAGGCAGAGTGACCGATACCCCCCCGAAGGCACAGGTGGCAGAGAACTTGGCTCCGGGGACTGACCCCAGCTGCTGCAGGCCAGTCCTGACTCCTGGATCTTCAGTGCCCACCCCCAGCTCCCTGGCTCGGGGCCTCCCTGACCTCACCCCTAGTCCCTGGGCCAGACAGGCAGAGGCTCCCTGTGTTCCAGTGGCTGTTTCTGGTGTGCCTGGACATCTTGGCCCAGTGTCTCTGGCGCAGGGAGGTCTGGTGAGGCTGTCGGAGGGTTGGTGAGCAGTGTCCACCTGCCAGCCTCAGCTCACGGTCAACTGTCGGGGTAGGACAGCGGCTTGGCCCCTGCGGTCCTGCGGAGGGTGCTGCGGTGACATTGCTGGGAACCATCCCTGGCCAGCGGGAAGAAAGGCTGAGTGTGGGTGGCCGTTGCCCCCAACCCAGCACAGTGGTACCTGGAGGTGTGTTTGAGAGGAACCCCATTCAGACACTCCTGTGGACCCTCCCACCTATGCATGGAGCCCTGTCCTAATGTCCTGGGCAGGATGCAGCCAGCCTCCCTGCCGTATCACCCCACTCCAGGCCACCAAACTGCCTGCCCACTTGGCTGACATCTTTGGGCCACACTTCGCTCTACGCGATGAAGGTGAAGGGACCCCAGTGCTCCCCGCCCACTGCCCTGGCTTCTGCAGCCCCATGCCCTTAGCGGAGGCCACCCTCTGCTGTCTGGTTCAGGGTCTTCTTCATTAGTGCTTGGGCTCTAAGTCTCCAGATCCCACCCCCGGCCCCAGCAAAAGTGCCCAAAGCCTGAGCACTGCTGGAAAGAGGGATGCAGCTGGGCCCAGGACACGGGTCCCCTGACCAGCAGTCTGGCTGGCAGGGCTGCCCATGACACACCAGCCCTGAGAAAGAGCCCTGTCCCAAGTCTCCTGTCTGAGGTCCACCCAGCAGTCAGGCTCACCTAATGCGGGGGGGGGGGCACTCAGGGCAGCCCTGTGAGCTTAGGGGGGTTTCTCAGAAAGGGAGCACAGGGCAAATGGTGCCTCTGGTGCCCAGGGGCTTTGAAGGAGAGTTAGGAGTTCGCCAGACAAAGAGGAGCTCCAGCATTTCAGAGGGAGGAGCAAGTGGGAAGGCTCCCGGGGGGACTGGCTCAGGCACACTCTGGAAAGGAAGGCAGCAAGAGAGCCAGGGGTCCTGAGACTCTGGCAGTGCCTACTGGAAAGGCCCCCGGGAACGCCCCCCAACCATCCTTGTTCCATCTGGAGCAATGTACAGAGACAGGAATGAGACCGTGAACCCGACTGGTGTTTGAGAACATGTCATGGGACACCCTGCACCTCATGTTTCAGGGTCCCCGAGCAAAACCAAAACCCCGGGTTCAAGGGCATCACTCCACAGCAGCAGAGCCCTGGGGGCCCCAGCCCCCCTCCCTGGCCCTTCCCTTCCTCTCCTGGGCAGTCACTATTGGCTGATGCCCTAGGACTCCATGCCCACGAGCCCCACACCTCAGGGCCTCAGCTGTGACACTGGCGAGGCCCTGGGGAGGGCCTGGGGATGGACGAAGGGGTACTGGAGGGGGAGGCCCATTCCCCCCAGGCCTGGATCGTTCTCAGGAGACAGCCATCCGGACGTGGGCCAGGGTGCAGAGCCGTCCCTGAGGCTCTCCTGGGCTCTGCCCTGGGAGGGAGAGCTAACTGCCCACTGATCCGCCTGCGGGAATCCCAATCCTGCCCAAGGCTGGGCTGCAGGAGCATCCCCCTCCTCGCCTGCCAGGGCTGACGGGGCAGAAGGGGCAAGGGGCCAACTCAATGGAATGGGAACTCACTCAGGCAGTGGAGAGACAAGCCAGCAGGATGGTGTGGGTAAAGAGGGCAACAGACACAGCCTCATGTCGGGGGCAGCCCTGCTAAGGGCTAACCCTAGTCACCATGACAGGGCCTCTGGCTCCCTCTCGTCCAGTCCTCATTGCCCACAGGGCCACACAGAGAGGCAGGTTGCTGCCAGACCTGGACCAAGACCCCATATATCACACCTGCCCCGTGGAACCTGCCCACCCCAACTCCAGATGCCACGAGCTACCTGGACCCTCATAGCCCTGCATGTGCTGGGAGCCACTGACCCAGGCAAACGTGCTGCCCTGGACTGGGGTTGGGGTGATACACACACACAGGACATGGGCTCGGCCATCAGCCTGCTCAGGCAGGTGGGTCCATCCTGCAAGCGTTCTGCAAGGACTTAGGTGTACAGTGGAGCGCACACTGCCTCTGAGCACAAGAGTGCACTTGTGCACGTGTGCTCCCACTTGCACGCATCAGCCTCGTAGTACAGGGCCACAGCCCAGCTACCGCGTCTGTTCTCTTAGTGGCAGAAGGGAGCGGCCTGGCCTAATGAAGTTCGGTGATGCAAGAGGAGGTGGGTGTCAGGGCGGCCCGGGGGGTGGTGTGGTGGGGGCTGGGCCTGCAGGATGGTCCCATGGCCCCCGCTGCAGCCTGGCATCTCCAGCCCCTGGATCCCACGAATGCCCACGTGGGGAGCCCTCCTAAACCCAGAAAGCTCTTTCTGTGGCTAGGCCTAGCCTATGACCTCAGGCTTGTGGGTCTCCATCCAAAGTCCTCCACTCACCCACACAGCTCCTGTCCCCTGTCCTGAGGCCCTACCAATGCTGGGAGCCCCAAGCTTCTACTTCACTCATAATAGGAGGGTCCTGCTGAGGTTGGGGGTTGCTGGTAGTCAGGAGCTGTGGGAGCGTGCGGCCTCACCAGGTAGAGGACAGAGCCGGTGGTCATGGAGGTAGGAGTGCCCAGGAGAGTAGAGGTCCTTGGCCTGGCCTCGGCCACTTTGGCATTTTTTACCCACGACAAAGGTTTCTTTAGTCAGAACTGAGGCTGGCTAGACCTCGAGGAAACCCTATTTCCTGAAGCAGGGGGTCCTGGAAGGTGGCCTGTGGGGGCCAAGGGGTGGGTCTGTTTCTCTTTACCACCAGCCTGTGCCCAAGGCCCTCTACCGGCCTCCCTTCTCCCAGGCCCAGGCCTTAGAGAGCACCTAACAATCTGCAGCTGACCCGTGTGTCTCCCAGTCAGTGGAAGCAGTGGAAGCAGTGCTCGAGATGCAGCTCTGCCCAACGGCACCCTGATTTCCTCACCAGACTCAGCACCTAGAACTATCTCAGGAAGGGACACCCATCCTCTTCCAGGGACTCAGCTGAACCCCAGCGACCCTGGATGCCTCTGTCTCCCCACAACCATCCTGGAGGCAGAACCCATCCCTCCTGCCCCCGCAGACACCTGCAGACCCCCCTGATCTCTAGACTCCCACCCCTGCCCACACAAGCACCCACCGCCGCAGCCCCACCCTCTCTGCCCCAGGGGAGTGGCCGGCCTCCTTAAACTCTTGGCCTCCCATTTTCCCGACTGAGCTGGCCCCCTCCCACCTCCTCTCCCCGCTGGCCGGCCCACTCCACTACTGTCACCTGTGAACCCATGCTCGAAGCCCCCACCTGCAGGACGTGAGCCCCCTTGGGAGGGCGCTTTGCCCCGCGCATTCCATGCTGTGTCTCCAGACTCTCGGTGATCCAGGGTAAAGTGCCCATATCCACGAGGCAGGGACCATCATCCACGGGACGGGCACCCTCGTTCACGGGCAGGGGTCCTCTCTCCTGGTTCACGCTCCTGTCCCAAGGGACGACGAAAAGGGAAAGGCACCGTGTTCCTGACTGCGACCAGGGGCCGGGCCAGGGGTCTGCTCAAGGCTGCTGAGGCGTCGGGCCGGGAAAGTCGGCCCACGCTGTCTCCCGCCGCCTTGGGGCCAAGCTCTGAGCCCCGCCAGCACGACCCCCAGCCTCTCCCCCCGCCCCGGCGGCCCCGTCCCGCTCCCCGCACCTACCTGCTGCCCTCCCGACACCG
Organism: Enhydra lutris kenyoni; assembly: GCF_002288905.1. Classification (NCBI taxonomy): domain Eukaryota; kingdom Metazoa; phylum Chordata; class Mammalia; order Carnivora; family Mustelidae; genus Enhydra; species Enhydra lutris. The sequence continues at coordinate 516,750 of NW_019154106.1, read as the reverse complement.
CCCCCCCAGCCCCCACGCCCCCGGCGCCCCGCCCCCTAGCCCGCCTGGCACCGCCAGTCCTGGAACCAAGTTAGGGGGTGGCTCCGAGCAAGAGGAGACATGGCGCATGCGCCCGGCGCTGCCCGCGGCCCCACCTCCAGGCGCCGTAGCACGTGACCGGCGTTTCCCGGCACCCCTCCCCCCGCGCGCGCACGCGCACGCGCACGCGCAAGCCGCGCCGGCTCTGGCAGATGCCATGGCGTCCGAGCGACTCCCGAGCCGGCCCGCCTGCCTCCTCGTGGCCAGCGGCGCCGCGGAGGGTGAGGCTCGCGAGCGTGTTGCGTGGCGGCGCGGCCGGCAGGCCCGCCGACCCCGAGCGGTTCGCCTTTGCGGCGCTTCCGCCTTGGAAGGGGAGCGGCGCCGGCGTCCCTGGCCTCCTGCGTGGGGATCCGGGGCGCGGCGCTCCTGTGGGAGGAGAACGGGTGCCGCCTCGCGGCGGAGGGTGCTGGCCCTTGGGGGCCTCCGTGCGTCACGCGCCGGGGCTTGCCGTCCTGGACGCGCCGGCCGGGGTGTGGTGGGGGGCGGTGGGCTGTCCGAGGAGCTGCGGGGCTGGCCTGTGTTCCGGCGCGCCTGGGGTTGGGCAGCGGGCCGGTGGGACCGTGGGCCTTTCCGCGGGGGTGGCCGTGAGCCTGCGGCCGGGGCGTGAGGGGTTGGGGGAGGAGCTGTCCCGGGGGCGGAGAACCCCTCCGTCCTGCCGTGTGAGGTACCAGGGCGCCGGCGTGCGGCTCCCGCAGGGCACACGGCCGGTGCCGGGGTCCGCCTGACTGACCAGCCGGAAGGCGCCCGATTGAGCGCTTCCCAGGCCCGCGCCTGCGCTTTCTTCGTCAGATGGAAGCAGCGAGCCCAAGCTCGCGTGGCGGAGAGCCCAGGGTCGGGACCCGGGGTCTGGCTCCGGAGCCTTCCCGGACTCGAGCTGCCCAAGTGGGCAAGGTTGGGAGAATTGCAGGTGGAAGCGTCGCCGTGCCCAGCGCGTGGGTGGGAGGAGCCGTCAGGAGTGGGGCTCTGTCCTGGAGAGGCAGGTGGGGGAGACCACCAAGGTGTGGGGTAGGGTGAGGAGGGGTTGACTGGCGTGGCTGTGCCATGGGGAGGGGACACAGCTCTGAAAAGGCCACTAGGGCACTGAGGACAGGAGGGGGCCCTGCAGAGACCCCGGAGGAGGGGTGAAGCCGGGTTCAAGGAACTGAGGGCAGAATTAGGCAGAGTCCGCGGATGGTTGGTGGGTGCCTGTGCTCCGCCATAACACCCAGCGATGCGCAGGGCTGGGCAGAGGGCAAGCTGAGGTTTAGGGATTCGGTCCAGGATGGACATAAAGGTGCCCGTTTGGAAGCAGACGTCCCTGGTGGGGCCACAGCCCCCGGCAGCGGGGAATGTTTTGGACTGGAAGTGGGCAGAAGAGGGCTGCGAGCTGCACTGGGCGTTGTGGGCAGGGTCCAGGAGCTCTGTGAGCAGCGGCCAAGTGTCCTAAAGTGAGGACAGGGGCGAGGCCAGCCCATGGGGGTCGGGATGCTCCCGTGTTCCTGCCGACACTGGGCCGCAGCCCTGCATCTGAGGACACACGTCTCGCCCTCTGTTACCTCTCCCGGCTGAATGCCGGGGGTGGGGACCGGCTGGGTCGCTGGTGGTTCCGTGACTGCACCTGGGGACCTTGCATTTGAGTCTGCCTTCTGGAGAGGCTTTTCGTGGCCAGGCTGGGCAGAGAGCCCATCCTGCAGGGGCTGTGGGCTGGGGCTGCTGCCCCAGCATGGTGAGGTGGGGGACCAGGAGACCCTGAGGGTGTCTGGAGCAGGGACTGTCATGCCCCTCTTCCTGCCCACAGGGTCCAGTAGTGCCCGATTTAGAGCCGTGTTGACTTTGCAGGTGTGTCTGCCCAGTCCTTCCTTCACTGCTTCACGCTGGCCAGCGCCGCCTTCAACCTACAGGTGGCCACCCCTGGGGTGAGTCCAGCCAGACCCATGGGGCCCGTACCTTTTGGGGGGGTGAGTCTGGGAAGAGTGCTGTCGCTCTCAGGGAGAAGCAGGGAGCCTGAGGTTGGTGTGACTCCAAGGGAGGTGGTAGGGCTGAGGGTTAGGGCCCTGTTGAGGTGATCCAGCTCTGGTTCCTGTTTCCTGGGCTCTGGCCCTACCTTTGGCAAGGGAGACCTTTCGTCGATGGTCAGCCCCTGCGTGTAAGAGTGAGGGCGGGACAGACCTTCCACCTGGAGTTCTCTATCTTCTCTGGCATGGGACTGGGGGTCACAGCAGCAATGGGTTACGTGTCTGTCACTTTGCATACTTCTGTTGTCCTCCCCAGGCGGACAGTGGGCGCACTTTATAGGAGGTGGACTGAGGGTCAGCTGGGGCTAGCTGGGGGTGGGGTGTGGCATGGCTGGGTGAGGGGTCTGGGCTGTCCCCAAGCTCTTGTCGGCATTTCAAGCCCCCGTGAGCCAACAGTGGGGTGTCTGCCGCTGACCTGCAGCCCCTGCTGCTCTTACAGGGGAAGACCATGGACTTCGTGGATGTGAATGAGGGCAATGCTCGCTGGGTGCAGGATTTCCGCCTCAAGGCGTACGCCAGCCCTGCCAAGCTGGAGTCCATTGATGGTGAGGGGCCCAGGCTGCTGAGACCTTGCGGCTTTGGGGTGTGGGGGTTCTAGGTGGGTTTGTGGCCTCCGCAGTGCTCCCGTGCTTCTGCTTCTGATGTACTTGGCTTGCCACGAAGTGCTCGACTGTCCAGGGCAGCATTCATCCAGAATCCTGGGCCCAGAGTTCTCTGTCTAGAGGAGGGAGGTGGGTGGCACAGGGAAACACGGAAAAGTTAGGGAGGGCTTGTGGGTCTTGGGATTCCCAGTGTGTGTGTGGGGAGAAATGACAGATGATGGCATCTGACTGGTCCTCTTGGGGGGCTGATCCTGCCCCGCAGCCCCGCTCTCGGTGACTGCCCTGCTGTGACCTCCCCGCAGGTGCCCGGTACCACGCCCTCCTGATTCCCAGCTGTCCTGGGGCCCTGGCCGACCTGGCCAGCAGTGGCTCCCTGGCCCGCATCCTCCAGCACTTCCGCTCGGAGAACAGTAGGTGACGTGTGGGGCTGGGGTGTGGATGGGGTATGTAGGTTAGTGAGGAACGGCGCTCTGCCGGCAGACGGGACAGGTCAGTGCGATGTTTCAGGGCAGACAGGGCAGATGGGAGGAGCCTCCGATTTTGGCCCCAGAGGGCATGAGGGTACTGGGCTGTCCGCGGGGATGCACACATTCGAAGTGGGGTGCCCCTCAGGTCGCTCCTTCTGTGTGCCCTCTGCCTGTGTTCCAGGGGGGCCGGTGGCTGCCCCCCGTAGCTCCCTCTGAGGTGGGTGGCAACGTGCTGGCTTTGTTCCTCGTGGGGTTCAGGGTTTGAGGCCAGCGGGGGCTGGGAGAAAGGCTGTGCTGTGGAGATGTGGCCTGCTGCCTGGCCTGATGGGGATAGGATGCTTGTTAGGGACCAGCAGACAGAAACGCAGGGGCTCCACACAGCGTCCTTTGTTAGTGGGAGCAGGGCCTCCCGTTCCCAGCATGGTCTGGACAGAGAGTGATTGTTCCTGGCCACTGCCACCGTGGGAATGCCCGTGCGCCCACCCGACCTCGGGGAGGGCTCTGGGTGACTGTCGGGCAGGGCTGGGGCTCCGGAGGGACCGTGGAGGGACCGTCAGGGATGGTGTTCACAGGTGGGCTGCAGCCGTGCAGGGCGGGGACATCCACCAAGCCGGCCGTGGGTCTGCTGCGGCTTGGTCATGGGCCTGCCACACCCTGTGACGGCCTGTGTCTGCTCTTTGGCCGAAACCTGAGGAAGCAGCTGTGAACCAAGCCTAGTCCCGGTGCAGAAGCTGACTGGTGGGGAGGGAGCTTGGAGGCGGGAGGTGTTGGGAGAGGGGCAGGGGCCCCCGGGGGGGTGTCCATGGCCTTAGACCTTCTCTTCCTTTCAGAGCCTATCTGTGCGGTTGGCCATGGCGTCGCAGCTCTGTGCTGTGCCACCCACGAGGACCGATCCTGGGTCTTCCAGGGCTACAGCATCACAGGGGTGAGTGTTGCACAAGGGATGGTCCCAGGCATCAGAGACCTGCATATGTGCCTGAAAACTCAGGGACTGTCCCCTCTGGCAGGGGGACAGTCACTTGCCCAGACCGGGACCACAGGCTGGTAGCTGTGCTGCTTGCTCTCCCATCCCCTCCCCTGCTGACATCCAGGGTGGCCTCCAGGGCATGGCCCGTGGCTCTGGACATGGGGAGGGAAGCACAGGGGGCTCTTAATGGGGTACGGGGCAACTTTGGGGTGCCAAGGAAGGAGCTGACATAGTTTTAGTGCCTGTCATGTGCACGATACCCTTCGGGGCCAGGAAGTTTAGGTGCAGGGCCTGGAGTTGGAGAAGGAGCCTGGCCAGACAGGGGACCGGAGGGAGATCTAACGTGCAAGGATTGAAGCCTGACCATTTGGGGCTGTATGAGGCCAGCTTGGCAGGTGGTGCAGGGGGCTGGGGGAGGAGAGGCGCAGGAGCACCACCTCAGTGTGCGCCCCTACGACCCCGGGCCAGCTGTAGCCTCTCCGCACCCCTCCCAGGGCTCTGTGCCCTGCTGTTCCCCCAATTGTGCGCTGGGGGGTTCAGCTTGAGGCTGCCTGCTCAGTGCATTTACGGGCCCTGTGCTGGGGGAGGGCAACTGTGGGCGCTGTGGTGCCCTGACCTGGGGGTGGGAACCCGCTCCCCAACAGCCCTCTGTGTACGAGCTCGTCAGGGCACCTGGTTTTGCCCGCCTGCCCCTCATCGTGGAGGACTTTGTGAAGGATGCCGGCGCCAGCTTCAGTGGTGAGCCGGGGCTGGGGAGACACTGGCCAGGGGCCACAGCTGAGACCCAGGCTGGCTGCCTGGCGCTCTGGGGGCCCCTGAGAGGGAAGGGGTCCGGTTCTCAGGGTGCGCCTGGCCTGTGAGCCTGCCTGAAGCCCATGCTTTCGGGACGTCCTACAGCCAGTGAGCCCGACGCTGTGCACGTGGTGCTGGACCGCCACCTGGTCACAGGCCAGAATGCCAGCTCCACTGTCCCAGCTGTGCACAACCTGCTCTTTCTCTGCGGTGGCCGGTGAGGAGCCGTGGACGGCATGGGGGGCAGGGTCCTGGTTCTTGACCAGCCCTTTGCTGGAACTTGAGCCTCGACCGGACCCGTCCTGTAGGAAATGAGATGGCTTCCCGCCTGCCAGCGGACACAGCCCCCTCTAGACGACCGGATTCCTCAGGCCTCCAGGGACCCCGCCTCCATGACAGCCCGAGAGTGACTTCTGGATGCCCAGCTGGACCCAGCGGGATTGTTGGAGGCCTCTGAGAATTAGCCCTGAGGAGTGTGAGCTCTGGGGGAGGGGCCGCCCTCCCCACCCCCAGGCCACTTGCTTTCCCGGGGGCAGAGTAGTGGAGGGGCTCAGGGCCGTCAGGTGGTCTCTGAGAATTCCGCATGTGCTTGGCTCAGAGAGTTGGTCTGTGGGAGTCGGCCGTGGGGGTCCCCGTGTTTGTCTTGGATCCTTTGGTCTTCCTGTGCCCTGCTGGCTGGTCCCTCCCCTCTGCCTGTCCCTGTCCACCCTGACCAGTCTCTCTGGTGGTGGTGCCAGGACCCCATTGTGTGTGTTGAGGACAGGACCCAGGCTTCTGTGCTGCCCCCCCACTCCTGTAGGTGTTGGTGGGGGAAGCTATGGTCCAGCTGCCTGGGGCTGGCTCGGCACTTCCCGTTTGCCCAAGGCCAGGGGGCAGCTTGTGAGGGACACAGGCTCCTGGCCCCCAGGCGGGCCCCAGACCACTCGGTGCTGAAGGAGCAGCCCTGATTTTAATCCTTGCCGTGTGTGTGGGTTCAGAGTGTGACGGTAACACCGTGTGAGGCCATCGCTTCTGATGCTGAAACTGCTGGGTCTTCAGAAAGCAGCACTGCTCGCCCAGAGCCCTGCCCACGTGGTGTGGGTTTGCAGCTGCCCCAGAGCTTTCGAGGTAGAGTGACCAAAGTGCGGGTCCTGCTGGCCAGGAGCCCTGGAGCGGTGCCCCTCGGTCTACACCTATGTGTAGAGCCAGGCCTCAACAGGCCTGCGCGGGGGTGCTCCATCCCGACGTGGCCACTCACCTTCTGGGCTCGTGGGCCTCCAGGGGCTGGGCAGGTCCTCTTGCGCCCCACCTTGGCTTGTGCCCCTCCCCGACCTGGCTTGTGCGGCTTTGCTGCGTCTGACCCCCCGGAACGGAAGACGGGAAGGCGGCGGCGCCTCCCCCGCGCCACAGAGCGTGGAGATGCAGCCCTGCTCCTCTGGAGTTTTTCTGGGGGCATCGTGTCCGGAGCTCCTGATGCCACTGCCCAGCTGGCCGGCTCCACTGAGAGGCCTGGGTCCTCTGGGCCTCGGTCCCCACCACAGGGTGGTCGACATCTCTGGACAAGCTGTTTTAAAGTTCATGCCTTGTGAGCTCCGTCTCTTGTGATCTGTGAAGCGCTACCAACACTCGCCAAGCTCGGCCAGACGACTCCTGGGTTCCGGGTCGGTGCAGGGCGGGGCCCCCCCCAGTCCCGTTTGCTGCACCCACCGGAAGTAACCCACAGCCCCACAGGAGTGACCCGTGAGTGCCGGTGACAGCAGCAGCCGCCGTAACAGAGCGACTTAACGAATCGTAGTTTCCCTGACCCAAGTGTCCGTCACTGCCAGACGGCGCGAGTAGCCGTGTGCTAGGACGTCACTTGGCCTGGAAGAGGAATGGGGTCCTGGGAGCATCGTGCAGACCGAATCTGGACCGCGGCCTGCAAAGCCAGACCTCGGGTGTGTGTGAGTCCATTACACAGAGCAGAGTTGCTGTCGGGGGGTGAGGGGTGCACATGAACACGATGCCTCCTTCTGGGGGGACGGGAACGTCCTAAAGCTGGGGTCAGGGCACCCGGCTGGCTCGTGGAGCGCACACCTGTGTCTCGGGGTGGCAAGGGGAGTCTGTGCCCCACGTGGGGTGTAGACTGCTTCGAACAGTAAAATCTTTAGACCAGTCAGTCTTGGTGGTCCGCATGGCTCTAGGTATTAAGATCACCAGCTTGTACGTGTGAGCGGGTGGGCGGGCTTGATGTTGGCTATGTGTGCACGCACGTGTGACCCAGACCTGCAAGTCCTGGGGTGCGGCCTGTTGAGCAGCTGGCTGTCCGCCTGCCGGCTGAGCGCTGGGACACAGAGGTGCAAAGCCTTGCCCAGGACGTGGACACCCCGCTGCCCCCTGCACACCTTGGGGGCCGTGCTCAGCACAGGCCAGACCTGCTGGGGCCGGGCCAGGGTGCCCGCAGTGCGTCCCCTCTCCAAGGCCCTGCGCTGTGTGTCCTGCCGTTCCTGCTCTTGGGAGGTGGCCAAGGGGCCTCTGCAGAGCTAGCTGCCAGCCTGGGTGGACGGAGACCGGATGCCGGGGCATCTGGGCATCAGTGCTTGGTCCTTTAGTCTCAGCAGCCCTGTTCCTCACACCTGGCTCCCTCTGCACAGACCCTGGGGGGCGGCGGGGGCGGGGCCACCCCCACCAAGCCCTTTCCCCCTGCAGCAGCTTGAGAGCCTGCACACGCCAGTCGTGCCCACGAGGTGGCGCCACCCCCTCCCACGGAGCCGAGCACCAGGGCAGCTGGCAGGGGAAGGGGGCGCTGGACCAGCAACAGGAACGTGGCACAAGAGAAGTGACTGCGTGAATGAATTAGGCAAAATTTTATGTTGACTCTATGATCCATCCCTGCCCCGACTGGTAAAAAATGCAAAATTCATCACAAGGCATGTGCAATCGGCCCCGATTCAGACGGCCCAGATCTGTGGCCCGGCTCAGGCATGGCCCTATTTTCCGTTTTCTGTGCTGAACATGCGGCCCTAGAAGGGGAGAAAGGGAGAGCGTGAGAGGCGGGCGTACGCTCGTGGCCCCTGCCCCCTGCCCGGGCTGCTGCAGGAGGGGGTCCCGAAGCCTTGGGCCACAGTCTAGGCGGCCAGGGGAGTCGACAACCCCCAGCTCCGCCCCTGAGTGTGGGGCGCTCACCACCAGCATCCGCTCGAGCTTCACGGCGTCGGCAGCAAACTTCCGGATCCCGTCCGAGAGCTTCTCCACCGCCATCTGGTCCTCGTTGTGCAGCCAGCGGAAGGCCTTCTCATCCAGCTGGATCTTCTCCAGGTCGCTGGCCTGCGCTGCGGGGGACAGGCACCGGGGCCTCCCACAGCCGCCCGCACCCCCGTGTGTCCCAGCTCCTGTGGGGTCGGGCCGCCCAGCATCTCGGCAGGGCCCCGGCAAGGCTCCCTTGGCGGGCAGGACACCGGCTGCTTCGGGCCAGTCCCTCACCTCCACGCTCGGAAACCAGGGTGGAGGCGGCCGCTAGCCAAGGGGCAGAGGGCTTACCCGCCTTGGGCGACAGCACGGGCACCAGCTCGCTGCGGTCCTTGAGCAGCTCCCCCAGGAGCTTGGGCGAGATGGTGAGGAAGTCACAGCCGGCCAGCGCTTTGATCTCGCCGGTGTTGCGGAAGGAGGCGCCCATGACGATGGTCTTGTAGTCAAACTTCTTGTAGTAGTTGTAGATCTTGGTGACGCTCTTCACCCCTGGGGCCGCACACACGGTGTTCCCAATGGCCTTGTGGATGCCGGAGGCAGTGCCCGCCCAGGATGAGGCCCAGAGCTGCCACGGCTGTGCCCCCCCCACCTAGCTGTACCCCCAGGCTGGCTGCGCGCCCCCCACCCTGTTCCTTCAACAGGCAGCTCACCCGGGTCCTCCAGGGGCTCATAGGATTTCTTGTCTGTGTTGGCCACGTGCCAGTCGAGGATGCGGCCCACAAAGGGGGAGATGAGGGTCACCCCCGCCTCAGCGCAGGCCACGGCCTGGGCGAAGGAGAAGAGCAGCGTCATGTTGCAGTGGATGCCGTGCTGCTCCTCCAGCTCCCTGCGGGGACACAGGGCCCCCGGGTCAGCACAGCGGCTCACGTGTGCGACACCCGCCGGGGCGCTCTGCCTGGCGGGCTTCTCTGATAAACCTGTTTCCAAAACGAGGCCCTGAGAACCACGGTGGGTCTCCCTGGGCCAGGCCGGTGCGCCTGCACCCCCGGGGCTGCTGCCAGAGACCCCCCAAGTCCCCTCCCACCGCAGTGGCGACCTGTCCTCCGTCCCACCCTGACCTGCAGCCTCCCGGGCGCCCCCTGCCGGCCCCCCAATCCACTGGGACATCCTGGGGTTGAGCCTGGCCTGTAGGGCAGTGCTCACACTGCTGCGAGCTGGGGAGTGGGCTGTGACGGCTAAGCCTGTGCTCAGGCCCCTCTGGCCGTGTCTCTATCCACCAGGGACCTTGTCAGAGGGACCCATGCCCTGTGGCCCCCCAGCAGCATTCATGAAGCACGGCTGCAGGGAATGCGGACGCGGTGGTAGTGGCGGCACAGGCCCCGGCGCCCTGCAGCAGGGCCAGGCTCTCCCAGGGCCTGTGTGCCTGGTGCAGGTGCCTGCGGGAGGCCTCAGTGGGACCCAGCAGCCGTGCTGGTCTGACCCGACCTGTGGGGCGTGCCGGGAGGGTGACTTTACGGAGAGTGTGAGATGGAACACAGACTGCAGGAAACAGCCCAGGAGGAGAGTCCCCCAGGACGAGACCATCCATTCCTCCCCACACCAGGATGGCACGAGACGAAGCTGTGCCAGCCGGGGGGCTGCCCTGGCGGCGAGCGATCCGTGCAGAGCGCTCAGCTCACCGGCAAGCGGGCTGTCCTGCACGACCCCGAGGCCCCTTAGCGCCACTGCCAAGCAGGGACGCCCCCGGCCCCTCTTCCCACCCCACACCACCTTGCACTGCTGACTGTGCTGCGGGGCACATCTGCAGCCTTAGGAAATCGTGTGGCTGCGGCCCCGGGAGTGGCTCAGATGCATTTGGCCCACTGATCTGGACCTCCGCTGAGCAGTGTGAGCGACTGCGGGCACCGCTGCCCGAGACCCTGGCACCAGCAGCCTCCTCTGAGTTTCTGTTTCATTGGCAGATTCTTCCCGGCTTGGCCGCGCTACCCTGGTTTATCTGCTCGAGGACTGAGGAGACTAGCTGCCAGGGGCTCCGGGGAGAGGGTGGGCGTGAGCGGGACCGGCTGACCTGGTGTCAGTAATAACTTCTAGGAGTCTCAGAACAATTTTCCAATCACTGCTGACAAATAGAAAAACTGAGTAAACGGAAAAGGAGAGTAGGGCCGCGGATGACACCAGTGGGAAGCAGAGGGTCGCCCAAGGGGTGGCCAAGCACGGAGGGACTGTCCCACGTGGCACCCCCCTCCCACAGAGGTGCCCACGGGAGCAAACACGTGTCTGAACCTGTGCACAGCTGTTCCCAAAAGCACACTCGTGACAGCCCCAAGGGTGGACGTAGCCGTGTGTCCACGGAAGGGTGAGTGGACACACAAAAATGTGTAGACACGGTGGCACATTAGCCTGACCAGGGATGCAGCCCTGACCTGTGCCAGCAGGGGAGGGAAGCCAGACACGAAAGGCCACCTCATGAGATTCTACTGATGTCAAACAAGTGGGCTAGAGAGCCAGAAACAGGGTGGCTGAGCGGCCACGGGTGCCAGGCAGGCCAGTGAGCGCACAGGCCGAACACGTGTGACCAGACGCCCTCGCCCACTGCTGTGCCGGCACCCATGCTCTCTGGGCGAGAACACACGGAGGAAGGCTCCGGGCGGTTCGGCCGTACACATGTGGTTTAACGACAAGCTGCTTCTTCCAACTGATGGGAGACGGGGGGACGGGAGACTGGGGATCCCACAGGGGCTTTGGTGTCTCTGGACAGTGGTGACCTGGACCCCCCATGCTGGCCCTCTCTGGACTGAGGGTCGAGCGGGCCCGTGGCCACACAACCCCAGCCCCGGAATGGAAGCTGAGCCCCCAGCAGGCCCCTCAGAGGGATCCTTACTTTCCAGCCTGGATTCCTTCCCAGGTGGATGACAGCTTTATGAGGATCCTGTCCTTGCTGATCCCAGCTTCCTGGTAGAGCTCGATGAGACGCCGGGCCCGGGCCACCATGGCGTCCTTGTCAAAGGACAACCTGCAGGAACGAGAGGCCCCCTGTCAAGCCACGCACCTCGGACGCCCCCCGAGGAGGAGCGAGTGGGCACCCGCAGCCTGCCCAGCCCCACGCGGGGTGCAGCTTTGAGGCCCGCCGCACAGTCCCGTTCCTCCCCGGGATCTACCCAGCTCGTGCGTGGCAGGAAGGGCCACCACGGTTTCTCTGAGGGGAGCGGCCGAGTGCTTGCTGCCACGGCTGCGTCTCCACGCCAGCTGCGGCTTCTGCCCCTCGACCCCCCACGACCCCGAGTCCTTACCGCGCATCTACTTCTGTGGACACACGGCCCGGAATCTTCTTTAATATTTCAGCTCCAAACAACACAAAAAGTTTATCCATAGCATTTGTAATCTGTTCCTCTTGCGACCTGAAATTCAAAGAGACAAATTAGGCCAAAAGCTTTTAAGTTCACAGGATTCTACAAAATAAATTCTCTCATTCCTTTGCAGCAAATTCCTTTCCCTTCCATCTTGTTTTTTTTTCCGACTCGTGGCAAACACACAGCATGTCGTCCACCACTTTAAACCCATCGAGGGGCACGGCTCGGGGGCACTGAGGACGTTCACACCAGGCAGCCGGGCCCACCATCTGCCTCTGAGCTTCGCGTCATTCCAGACAGAACCTCTCCGCCTCGTGGCCCCTGACAAGCCTCTAGAGGAGGGAGAGGGGCCAGCTGCGGCGGGCCATGTGGCGAAGGGCAGGGCGGACTCCCGCTCGCGGCCTGTGCCTCGGTCCCCGCAGGCCCCCACCCGGCGGGGCACCGTCACCCCCACAGAGACCTCGAGCGCCATCAGGAAAAGGCACAGAGAGGGCGAGTAGAACCGGCCTGTGGTTGCCTAGGGGAGGAGCAGGGGCACCAGGGAACATTCTAGACTGCACTGTGGTGACTGCACCGCTGAAAAACTTTACCAGAAAAAACTGGACTGCACTGGGCGAGTCTTCCTGTAGCAAAGCTGTTACAAGACGATCAAACGACAGGTCAGTGCTTGCCTCGGCTGGGACATTCACCACGAAAGGGGGCGAGGGGACTTTTGGGGTGCACGTGAACTGGGGCAGTGTTTACAGGGGTGCACAGTCCTTGAAACAAAACTGGGCCCTGAACTGGACACGCCCTGCGGCGGCGGCACCACACGCAAGCAGCACGGATGAGGCTGATGGAGACGCCAGGGCCCACCCCGAGTCTAAGAGCCAACCAGCGTGTGGGCGCAGCTAAAGCGACGGCGCCCTGCCCCGAGCTTACCCGCCCAGCCTCCGGCCGTAGGCGACGGCCTCCTCCACCAGCTCCTGGTGGGCCGGCATCTGCGCCGCAGCCAGGATCAGGGACGGGTTGGTGGTGGCATCCTGGGGCTTGTACTCGTCGATGGCTGGGGAAAGAGGGTGGACAGCAGGAGAGTGAGTGGACTTCTGCTGCACACGAGTCCCTCCAAGCCCCAGGCAGCCCAGCGGAGGCCAGTGTGTCTTCCAGCCCCACGCAGGGAGCAGCCACACCTCACACGCATTGCCCTCCCCGCCCCGGAAGAGTGTTTGCACAACACAACCACCACTAAGATTAGGGCCAGAGGTCCAAGTGCCCCCGGGGAGCTGCCCCTTCCACCGAGGGGGGAGGCAGGCAGCTGGCACAGCTGGGAAGGCACTTCCTGCAGCCCAGCAACTGTGGGCAGGTGCCCAGGCCAGCGACAGGGAGGGACGCGGCTGCACCATGCACGGCTCTCTTCCTTCTCTTTCAGTAGTGAGCCGGCAGCACCAGGAAACCCGCGGAGCCCCACTGCAGGCTCCCCCACGGCCGCTGCCCCTCAAACTCGCATCTGGCTAGACCATCAGCGGGCTCAGTAAAGCCATTCAGCAAGTTAGTCTTTTCAAAGTACACTCTGGTGACAAAACTAGAGACGGAGACCAGGCACTGCCAAGGACAGTGACGGGGGCGCCCCCAGGAGCACGAGCAACAGGAGTCTATCCGTGTTGTAAAACCAGGGCTGGGAATGGACGCCCCACCCCCATTCAAGCTTTCGGCCGCTCAACGGGGCCAGGCCTGCTGCCTCTTTCCAATGTCGCACTGGTGCCAACCTCCTGGTGCTAACATCACACCCCTGTCACAGAAAATGTCACCACTGGGGAGAGTGGGTGAAGGATTCATGGGACTTGACAGGCTAATTCTGCAACTTCCTGTGAGTCTATATTTCAAAATAGTAACAAGAGAAAGTGCTCTGGGGGCCTCTGGGTGGGTCAGTCCGTTAAGTGTTCAACTCTCGTTTTGGCCTTGGGTCATGATCTCAGGGTCGTGAGATCGAGCCCTGGGTTGGGCTCCACTCCCAGCAGGGAGTCTGCGTGAGAGTCTGTCTCCCTCTGCCCCTCTCCCCGCCCTCTCTCTAAAATTAAAAAAAAAAAAAAAAAAAAATCTAAGCGGAGCCTGACCCAGGGCTCGACCTCACCACCCTGAGATCATGGCCTGAGCTGAAATCAAGAGCTTGCCGCTTAACCGACTGAGCCACCCAGGCACACCTCAGCTCAGGTCTTGATCTCAGCGTCAGGAGTTCAGGCCTTGTGCGTGCTCCACACTGGGCAGGGAGCCTGGAAGAAAGGAAGAGGGGAAGGGAGCGATGGAGGGAGGGAGAAAGAAAATGTTCCGCAATGATGTTTATGCTGGCAGGTCAAAACTCATGGAGGGATGTACTGAAGGGAGTTTTGTTACATGAAAGTAGGCCTTGGGGCGCCTGGGTGGCTCAGTGGGTTAAGCCTCTGCCTTCAGCTCAGGTCATGATCTCAGGGTCCTGGGAATGAGCCCTGCATCGGGGTCTCTGCTCGGCGGGGAGCCTGATTCCCCCACCCTCTCTCTCTGCCTGCCTCTCTGCCTACTTGTGATCTCTGTCAAGTAAATAAAAAATATCTAAAAAAAAAAAAAAAAAAGCAGAATTTGATTTAAAAAAAAAGTAGGCCTTGACAAGGCTGACTTTCGAGAAACTTAACAACGAAACTAGTGCTCAGCCAGGGTCAACAGATGGGCTTCAGGGTTCAGGGCCCCGACGTATGGAAGTGAACAGCTGTGGTGCAGGGTGGGGGCACTGTGCTGGGGAGAGCATCAGTGACTCTGGTTGCGTTTTCACAGCGGCCTGTGACCCACCCCTCAGCCCCGCCAAAGGTAAGAACCTTCAGGCCATAAATGACCACAAAACCAAACGCTATCTGCAAGTATGCCATGTTCAGGGCTATACGGTATCAACCACTGGACCTTCTCAAGGTTGCCAATGTTCATTACAAAGAAACGTCAGCACGTGGGCTGCGGTATTTCTGAAAAGGGGGTTAAAGCGCAAGTGCTGCCCCAAGGCCCCTCTGCAGGGACAGCAGCAGGAAAGACAGACCAAGGCTCTGCCTGCGAAGAGAGAAATCGAGTCTAAGTGTTAAGCAGGGAAGCAGCACAGGGAGGAGCGCGCTTGCAGCACACTCTGCCCTACTCAGGTCAGCGCCCGGAGGTCTGGAGAAAAGGGCAGGGTGAGCAGGGGCGCCCCGGGAGCCGGCCGCGAGGGGACGTCTGCCCGCCTGCAGGCCGGACCCAGGCGCATCAGGCCCCGCGTCCCCCACGGAAGCCGCCGAAAGCGGGCGTTCACTCTGCGGGTCACCAAGGAGGAACTACCCGGTTTCCCAAGCCACCGTGAGAAAGCAGAAAAGAGCGGAAGTCGGTCCTCCCGCCCTCACCCCGCGCAGCCCTTCCCGGGTTTCCTGAAAATCTGGTTTCTTCGCGGCCGAGCGGGACCGAGGCCGGTTCGGGGGCCCGCAGACGCCCCTCCCCGCTTCCCCCCCGCCAACGCGATTCGGAGCCGGGAAACCCCCTGGTCCCCGGCACGGGAACTCCGCGGTGCTCGAGCGCGGGGTCCGACCCGCGCGGCTCCGCGGCCCCGGCCGGTGGACGCGCCCAGGGCCGCCCCCCAAGCCCGGGGCGGGCCGCAGCGGGTGTGCAACAGGCGACTGCGGGGCCCGGCCCGCCAGTCCCGGCCCTTCCGCTCCCGGAGCTCCCGCGAGCTCCCGCTCGACGCACCACGCCGGCGGCCCCGGGCGGCGTGGACGAGGGGTCGGGGACGAAATGCGCTCCGGGGCCGCCCCGAGTCCCTCCGGAGCGCGGAGCCCTGCGAGCCCGGCCAGCACCCGCGGACCCCCGAAGCTCCCCCAGGTCTTTCCAGCGGCTCGGACGCAGCGCCCCGCCTCACCCCTGCCCCTTCCGCGGCCCGCAGGCCCTGCGCTCCCGCCTCCCTCCCTCCCGGCCCGCGCGCCCCGGGGACCCCCGGACGCCCTCTCCGCGCCCCTCCCCCCACCCGCGGCGGCGCGCGTCCCGGAGCTCGGGGTCCCGCGCGCCTCACCGTGGAAGTCGCCCGTGTCGGCCACCACGGTGGTGAACTGCTTGAGCTGGTCCAGCGCGCTCTCCATCCTCTGCCGCTTCACCGGTGAGCTCGACATGGCCAAGTCGACCCCGAGCGCGGCGGCCCACAATGCCCCGCGGCCCGCTCCGCGCCAGCCAGTCGGAGAGCGGCGCGGGAAGGCGGGGCCGACGCGCGTCCGCCACGAGGCGGCGCCCCGCCCCGGAGACGGCGCCCCGCCCCACGGCCACGCCCCCCCGGGCCAGTCCCTCCGGGAGACCGCGTCTCCGCGTCCGTGCTCTCCTCCCCCAGCCCCGGGTCCTCAGACTGGTGTCCCCTTCCCGCCAGCAGGTGTGCCCCCAAGGGACGCGTCCCCAGAGCGCTGCGCGCCCCCTCAGGAAGGCGCTCCCCGAAATGAGCTTCCGGAGTGAGGCGCCCCTGCGCGGTGTGTTCCCCGGAGTGACTGGACCCTGGAGTGACGACCCCTCCGGGGCGTCCGGTCCCCACGGGCCGCCCCACTCAGAAAGGGAAGGCGGAGGGGCGCCTGGGTGGCTCAGTGGGTTAAAGCCTCTGCCTTCGGCTCAGGTCATGATCTCAGGGTCCGGGGATCGAGTCCCGCGTCGGGATCTCTGCTCGGCGGGGAGCCTGCTGTCTCCTCTCTCTCTCTGCCTGCCTCTCTGCCTGCTTGTGATCTCCGTCTGTCAAATAAATAAATAACATCTTAAAAAAAAAAAAGGGACAGGCAGGGCTGGGGGTGTGGGGAGACAGATCTGGGGCTCCGTGGTCGGGCTTCCAGAGCGCCCAGTCCGTGGAGGCGGGAGGGAACGCCCGGCAGGGAGCGCTGCGGCCCGCCCTGTCCCAGCTGCCTGAGCCGGGCCTGCCTTGGGGCCTGCCTTGGGGCCCGCGCCTGTGGTCAGCAGAAAACAACCAGGCCCTGAAAAGAAAGAAGCCATGGGGACGTCCTCACAGCCCTTCCGGCGGGGCGGCCCTGGAGGAGCCGGAAGGTCGAAGGTCCCTGGTAACTCTCCGTAAGACGCCGGCCTTACAGACCCACGCCGGCCACCTGTCAGGCCCCCGCCCTCCCGGAGCCTCCTGTGTCCTCCCGCAACTCAGCCTGTCGCTCTGCCCACTCTCCTGGGTCCAGGAGACGCCTGCGTGGACTCCCCTGCCGAGAACCATGCTCTCCAGCCCGCTCCGTCAAACGCAGAGGGGCCTGTAGGGACGATGGTGGGGGAGCCACCGAGTTCAGGCCCCTGACTCCCCGGGGAGCGGCGGCTCAGAAGCGGCCTCCAGGCTGCAGACTCTGAATGGGGCCTTGGCCGGACTGTGGCCCTCAGCTGCCGCAGACAACGATGCAGCGCCAGGGTGGCCCGCGGGGCAGGGGCAGGGGCAGCGCAAGGACTGGAGGTTGGAGTGGGCTTGAGGCCCTGCCCACCAGTCCTCGTGGGGCTGCAGGCGCCCCGGAGGCACTCCCTGCCCTCAGCCCCGGCCTGGCGCTCCAGGCCCCGACTCCGACAGACTCCTGTGCGGTCGCCTGGGAAGGAGCCGGCTGGAGGCCGGGCCTGGTGGTTTGGTTTTCTCCTGCACAGATCTGGGTCCACAAGGCTGGACTCCTGCCTTGCTCTGACGCTGGGACTCTGTCCCACATGAGGAACGCTGAGTTCAGAAGGCCTCCCAAAGGCACGGTGTGCGAAATCTGCCGTCGGAAGCAAACTGCTGGGTCATATGGGCAGCTTATCTGTCTCGTAACTGCTGTCCGGTTCTGTTATATATTCTGGACCAAGTCTTTTTGTCGGATGTGTGTATATTGTCGGTGTTTTCTCCAAATCTGTGGCTTATGTTTTCATTTTCTTAACTGTGTCTTCAATGAGAAATTTTAAATTTTGATGAAATTCAATGTAACAAATTTTAACTTTATGGTTAGTGCCTTTTTGTATCTTCTCAAAAAAAAAACAACAACAAATGTTTGCTTGCTCCCAAGTGACAAGAATATTTTCCTGTGGCCGTTTCAGAGTCATTTTAGTTTTGGCTTGCATGTTAGTCTTTGACGAATCTCGGACTGACTTTCTGTGTATTATGAGGTAGAGGTCAAGGGTCACTACTCTCCTTGGTCCATCTTTGTTGAAAGAGCCTTCCACTTGTCACAGAAATACAAAAATAAGAAATATGTGTCACAGAGGAAAACAGGTACTATTCACCGGGGAAACACAAATGAAAACCACAGTTAGACCTCTTCCTAAAATGGCAAACATTTAAAAAGACTAGCAATCTAGGGGCGCCTTGGGGGGCTCAGTTGGTGAAGTGTCTGCTTCCGACTCAGGTCGTGATCCCAGAGTCCTGGAATCGAGCCCCCATCGGGCTCCCTGCTCATTGGAGGGCCTGCTTCCCCCTCTTCCTCCGCCTGCCGCCCCCCCCCCGCTTATGCTCTCTCACTCTCTTTCTCTGTCAAATAAATAAGTAAAAGCTTTTCAAAATAAAATCAAAAGATCGGCAATCTCAAGTGTCAGGGAGGCCGTGGGGCGGGAGCGCTCCCACCTTGCTGGTGGGGAACGGTGCACAGACTGTCAGGAGAGTCGTCACGCGGCTCCTTGAAAAGCTCAGCACATGTCACTGTGCAAACCAGCCCTCCCTTCCTCGGACAAACACATGTCCACGCAAAGATTTGTACCCAGATCTTCCCAGCAGTTTTACTCCAGCTCCAAACTGGAAACAACCCAAACGTCCGTCCACAGAAGTGGACAGACTGGTGACTCCGGGCAGCAGAACGCTTTCCCGCGGTGCCAAGGGAGCGCTGGTGCACAGCCCTGCACAGCCCCCGGCTCGGGTAAGCCTCATGCGCGCGGTGCTGCCAGAAAGGAGCCTGGCACGGGAGGGCACAGAGCAGGACCCCACCGTGGGCCGGTCTAGGCCTCCTGTCCTAGGCAGGACAGGAGGGCTGGAGGTGACCCAGAGAGGGCACAAGGGGGCTTTCTGGGGTGATGGAGACGTTCTCCATCACAGGTTCAGAGTGTGATGGAGGGAGCAGCGCTTGGGAAACATGTGCTCCATGTGCGCCCAGACACTGGCCAGAAGGTTGGGGCGCCTGGCAGCCTGGCCTCTGACAAGCCTGGGGTAGTCCTGGCCGTGTTGGGGTCTGAGAACCTCAGCTCCGTGTCCTTCCGGGGGAGTGATCCCTTGGGGGAGACGCTTGTCGAAACACTTCCAAATGTGCGTTTCATGGTGTGTAAATTAGGAAGAAAAAAAGGCAATGGAAGCAAAACAAAACGGAACACAGACTCTCTGAGCAAACACCTGTTGGGCGCTCGCCTGCAGGTTCTGAACACAGGCCCGAGGCGGGCGATCTCGAAGACGCGGAAAGACGTGTACGGCTGAGCGCGGGGCAGGCGCGGCCAGAGCCACGTGGGGCTTGCACAGCTGCCCAAGCACCAGGAGCGGGGGAAGGAGATGTGAGGCTCTGGGGCAAGGCGGGCTCCCCTGCCCGCAGAGTCCCTGTTCCGCTGCCTTCGTGCGGGCACTCGCCCACCCTCCACCAGGGCCAGCAAGGGCCTCAGCCCGGTTTAGGTCTCTCAGATCTCTGCGCGGGGGGAAACGGATACGGGTGTGCCTGCCCAGGCCCCGCGGCGCTTCTGAGCCAGGAGCTCAATGGACCCGGTTCCGCAGATGCAGAGGTGGAGGCAGAGGCACTGGGTCAGTCAGGGAGCAGGGCGCCAGAGGGGCCTCTCCCCCAGGCCCTCGTAGAAGCTACCAGACCTACGTGCCTCGGTGGCTCCGTGGCAACCCTCAGCTCTTGGTTTGGCTCAGGTCATGATGTCAGGATCCTGGGATGGAGCCCAAGCCGGGCTCTGCCCTCCGCTCGAGTCCGCTCGAGGGCTCTCTCCCTCCCCTCTGCCCCTCCCCCTGCACACGCAGGCTCTCTCTCCCAAATAAATAAATAAATAAATAAAATCTTAAGACAGAGGAGGAGGAGGAGGAAAAGAAGAAGTTGCCCGGCCTGCCAGGTCAGGAGGGAGGTGCCCGTGGACTTTGCACGTGAGGTGTGCCCTGACTCAGGGAGCTCCAGGATCATTCTCTTCCAGTCTCGCGTGGAAGGGCCCATGCCAGCCCCTCAGCCTTCCAGAGGCCCTGCAGCCTGGCCCTTGCTGCAGTGTTCGCCGCACACCCAGATGTAGGGAAGTAGGACGCAGCTTCCTTCCTCCTCAAGGTGGTTCCCCCACTTAGCAGTTAGAACCTCACCTCATCGCCCTGCTCGTGCAGGCGTCACAGGGCGCCCTCCCAGGGGTCCCTCGGGCCTCGCTTCACACAAATAACAGGCTTGGGCCGCCCTGCAAGCCATACAGCTCCCTGGAAGGGCGGGCAGTTCTGGGCCCGGACCAGCCCAGTCCTGGCCCCGGAAAAGTTGGCAGTGCCCTCTGCAGGAGGCAAAGAGCAAGGAGGGGCCTGCGGAGATGAAGAAGGCGTGTTGGCTTGTCTGTCGCCAACTCCGCAATCCAGGGGCATTCGTGGCCTCAGGAGAGGGAGGACCCCCAGGACCCAGGATGACCCAGACGTCTCTGAACCACCGCCTGGGTGCTCTGATACGAGCCCGGACTGTAGCTTTGGGGGGCCAGTGTTTGACATGGAAGTTTGAGGAGAGGTGGAGGGGTGGAGGCAAAGCCTCAGGGTTAGGGAAGGAGAGGGTGGGGAGGGGAGAAGACCTGGAAGGTCTCTGACCCCGTCCGGGTGGGCTGGTCTGGGGGCCAGGGGCCCAGCATCTGCGCCTCCACCTTTCTTGGCTCAGCTCCTTCCCAGGACCCTCCTAAGCCCTGACCGGGAGGCCCAGGCAGTGGAAAGCAAGCATGACACCCAGGGCCCTCTTGCCAGGCTGCAGGGTTCCCCCAGGAACCTCGGTGGCCTCTCCCTCCTGACCCGGCATGCCGGTACCATGGGCGCTGGGGACAGGTCAGGCTGGGTCGGTGAGCAAGCAGTCAGAGGTCCAGCCTCACCGCAGTCCTTGGAAGTGGTCGATGACAGCGTCCGTACAGCCTGGCATCCCTCGGAGGAGCTGGACTCCTGCTCCAACCAGACCGGGACAGTCCTACGGCCCGGCCAGGACTGCAGAGCCGTCTGCAGGGAACCAGGCTGGACTTGTGAAGGCGAAGAGAGAAGGGCTGGAAACCAGACAAAGTCCAGCAGCGGTGGGCGGGCAGCCCAGGACGGCGGCAGAACAGAGCTCCGGGTGCGTGACCCAGCGTCTCATACAGTGTCCCCACATCCCTTCTAGAGCTCCTCCTGGGTGCTGAGAAGGAACACAGCAGATCGGCCACGTGGCTGATGGAGGGGGCGGGGAGGGGACAAGTGGTGGGGCAGCGGTCAGCGGCCTGGAAGAGTGGGGGTGGCTGTCGGGGAGGCCTCGCTGAGAAGCTGGCCTTTGAGCAAAGGCTGCAGGGTCTGGAGAGTCAAGTAACCTCCCTGGGGACTCCGGTGGGGCTGCCGAGCCTGGACGCGGGAGGGTGGGGAGGGGTGGTGGGAGGGTTGTAATAGGATTTGGGGTTTAAAGGGTCTCTCTGGGCCTTGTGTTGAGTCTGACTGAGGGAACAAGGGTGGAAGCTGGAGGTGGTGAGGGCGGGCGGGACAGTGACCAGAGGGTGGCTGAGAGAGGCAGCAAGTCGTGTTAGATCTACTGGCTGTGGGGGAGGGGCAGGCCAGGTGGGGGCGGGGGCAGGGGACCCTCTGGCTTAGGGTACCTGGGTGCCCAGAGCACAGCAGCTGGGGGTTAGAGGTCTAGAGCTCAGGTCTGGGGTTAGCCTGGAGAGGCTCCAGGTGTGGGCGGGCAGGAATGAACAGGAAGTCAGGTCAGTCAGTTGGGGGAGGGGTGTCCACCTAGCGCGAGAGCCAGCCACGCTGGGGGTAGGGAGGAGGAGCTCTGGGGCCTCAGGGCCTTGCTGCTGACTTGCCAGCTGCAATGCAGGACGGACGGGAGGAGGGGTGCGTGGAGTCAGGGCACGACCAGTGATTTGGGGGCGTGTTACAGTGAAGGGAGCTGGGCTGGTGGCCTGGGGAGAAATGAGCACAGTTGTGGCTGTCGGAAGGAGAGGAGCGGGGCCTCGGCAGCCTGGTCCTTGGGTGGACGAGGGACGGCTGGGATCCCCGCTGCTCAAGCAAGGGTGACTGTCACCAGGCAGGATGGCAGGGGTGATGGGCAGCGGAGCCGGGCACAGAGGGGCGTAGGGGCAGACTGCTGGTGGCACATAGGGAGGCCCTACTGACTGGTTCACTGCTTTGGGGATGGAGAGGGTGGTGGGAGTACAATGGGGGAGGAGCGACAGGAGGTGGTGTGGCTCACCCGGGTGTGGCTATCTGTCCCTCCAGGCTCTCTGGGTGGGTGTGGGAAGGTGGAGAGTAGATTTGATCGAGATGGGGCTTGGCCGGGGCAGTGTGGGAGACAGCAAGGCCACTACGGGGCGGGGGAAAGGGGGCTGAGCTGGAGAGGACAGCCCAGGACAGAGCAGGTGAGGCTGGGAGGGTGTGGCGGTGGGAGGTGGGGGACTGAGTCAGGCCAGGATGGGCAAGACTGGCCCAGGGAGGCGGTGTGAGCAGCCGCTCTCCTTGGCAACAGTGTGAGGAACAAAGGCAAAAGAAATATGGAAAAAAGACTGAACTTCCTCATAACTCGCAGCCCATTGACAAGCCCTTGACACAGGTGGGATGACCTTCCTCCAGGAACCCAGCTGCTTCATTGTGAACACTTTGCGAAGGGCAAAGGCAACCTTAGCTTGACCTTAGCCTGACCTCCAGGATCCTGTAAGTCTCTTCTTTTCTTTCTTTTTGTTTTTAGAGCCTTTACTGGGCGCCTGGGTGGCTCAGTAGCTTAAGCATCTGCCTGCAGCTCAGGTCATGATCCTAGGGTCCTGGGATTGAGCCCCACATTGGGCTCCCTGCTCAGCGGGGAGCCTGCTTCTCCCTCTCCCACTCCCGCTGCTTGTGTCCTCCCCTCCGTCAAATAAATAAAAATCTTAAAAAAAAAAAAAGACTATTTATTTAAAAAAAATTTTTAAAGATTTTATTTATTTATTTGACAGAGAGAGAGCACAAGCAGGCAGAGAGGCCGGCAGAGAGAGAGGAGGAAGCAGGCTCCCCGCTGAGCAGAGAGCCCGACATGGGGCTCGATCCCAGGACCCTGAGATCATGACCTGAGCCAAAATCAAGAGTCAGATGCTTACTGGCTGAGCCCCCACTGGCGCCCCAAGTCTGCCTTAACGTATGAAAATCCCTTTATCTCTACCCAAGCCCCCAGGATACATGTTGGCAACCGTCCTCCAAACATACGCTGGCTGCAGGCTCTGAAGGGTCTCGTGACTAAGGTTTGCCTAGACAGTAGTCGATGACCCCTCAGTGTCCTGGAAGCCTTGCTTCCGAATTCCTCAGACTGACACTGTCCTGGCTCCCGGGATATGGTTCCCGTCCGCAGACAGCAGGAGCCCCGCGTGTGGGAGGACGTGCAGGGTGGACCCCGCATCCCGCACAGTCGGCGGGAATGGAAGCCGGGCAGCTGCTGTGGGAAACGGCGTGGCGGTTCCTCCAGAAATTGAGAACGGAATGACCGTGTGATCGGGCAATTCCTCTTCTAGTTATGTACCCTGAGAATCGAAAGCAGGGACGTGTGTGGACGCTGCACACCCGTGTTCACAGCCGCTGACACACGGGAGCAGCCCCCCCGTCCATCGACGGGTGAGTGGATGGATACACGTGGTCTGTCCACACACCAGCCTGTCCCTCGGTCCCACGGAGGGACACGCTGACACCGGCCATAGCTGATGGACCTGGGGGATGTGATGCGGAGTGAATATGACACAGAGGGACAAATACTGCAGGATCCCACCCAGATGGGGTCCCTAGAGTCTCCAGATTCGCAGGGACAGAGAGTGGACGGTGGGCGCCGGGGCCAGGGGAGGGATGGGGTCGGTGTCTCACAGGGACAGAGTCTCCGTTTGGGAAGATGGAAAATTCTGGAGACGGATGGTGGGGACGGCCGCACAACAGTGTGAATGTGCTTCGTACCCCTGAGCCGTGGGCTTAGGGACGGGGAAGATGGTACGTTTTATGTCCTGTGTATTTTACGACGACTGGAAACGAAGAAGACTCTGGGAGTGGCCTCGCTGGGCGGCCGGGCTCGGGCCCTGAGGCCGCGTCGTTGGCCCGCTTGACAGGGGCGGGAGTCACCCCGCACTGACCGACCCGCGTGGCCACGGCGGGAGCCCCGTGTTTGCAGCTGTGGGTGCCTCTCCACGTGTGGCCGGCCCCTGTCTGCAGCCTGGGGCTGGGCCACGAGAGACTTGCCTGAAAACGCGTCGCGCGTGGGGCTCCACACGCCTGACACGGACGCTCCGACTCACCGTGGCCACGACGCCGGCCCCTGTGCTCCTTGAAGCGACGGGGCCCCTCGTTCATTTCAGGGAGAAGGGCCGCCGGGATCCCGGGTCCGAGCAGCCACGGCACGGAGGCCGGGTTCTCCCGAGGGGCCAGGGCGGCTGGCGCGGCGACGGAGAGCGCTGCCTGGGGCGGCCTGGCCGTGGGCCTCAGCTCGAGGCCAAGGCTGGGTGGAGTGAGATGAGGTGGTTGTTCCCTGGGACTTTGCACCGGACCGGGCGCGCGTGGGGGGATGGGGTGCGCCAAGCCTGATCCTTGCAAAGGAGCCAAGAGACCCCCTCCCCAGGGCAGCTTTGTACAATAATTGGGTCAAAAAGGCAAAAAATCACTTTGTGCCTCCCCTGGGGCGGCCGTAACAAAGCGCACTCAAGGGCAGGGGTCAAAGAGCAGGAGTGGGGCAGCGGGGCTGAGATCACGGTGTTGGCGGGGCTGGTGCCCCGGCTACTTCACGGCCCCACTGCTGCGGGTATTTCTCGCCTTGCAGACGACCCACCCTCACCTCTGCCTCCACGTTCCCGGGACGAGCGCACTTGTCCAGCGTCACTACAATGGCCGCAGTCATGTTGGATTAAGGCCCAACCTAAGGACCCTGTCCTGTATGAGCCGGGGGGTGGGGACACAATCCAATGTCCAGCACACTCTGCCTTACTAGGACATTCGCTGAGAGCTCGGGCCCCGCGGAAGGGCACGCCCCACCGGGCCTGCTAGGAGCGTGTGCCTGGGTGGGTCCCGCCGCTGCCAACGCGCGGCTCCCGGTCAGCCGTCCCTGTGGCCGCCAGCGAGCTACATTCTTAGCGATGATGAAGCCAAACTCATCAGCTCAGTGTGAAGTTTTGCACAGAAAATTCCTCCTCAGCTTTATCACAAAGACATTTCCCGCCTTTTCTTCCAGGAACTTGCTAATTTTCCCTTCCCGAGAATGGTTTCCTGCTTCTGGGATTCTCTCTCTGGGGGGGGGGGGGGTTCCTAGTCTCCTCTCTCTGCTTCTTGGGACACAGAGCCACCTTCTCAGTGCCGCTCCCTCCCTTGAGTCCTCTCTCTGCCGGGGTCATCCCTGCCAAGCACCACCTGGTTCAGGTAACAGGTGCCTTCTAGCCTCCATTCCGTCTCTGGCCACTTGGTACAGGTGTGAGGGATGCCTAACCCTTGTGCTAACCTTTCCCTGCACTAACCTCTTGGGAAATCAAATATTTTGAAAAAGTAAAACAGAAAGGACAAAGAAAATACTCTTTTCCCTTTTTAAAAGATTTTATTTATTTGAGAGAGAGCAAGAGAGAGAGAAAACACAAGCAGGGGGAGCAGGAGAGGGAGAAGCAGGCTCCCCACGGAGCAGGGAGCCTGATGCACGGCTCGATCCCAGGACCCTGAGACCATAACCCGAGTCAAAGGCAGATGCTTAACTGAGTAAGCCACCTAGATGCCCCAAAACACTCTTCTTAAAGAAGCCCCTCTTGGGGGCGTTCATGGAAAGTGTCCCTCTTCAGTGGGGAGCCTGCTTCTTCCTCTCCCTCTGCCCCTTCCCACCACTCACACCTATCTCTCTCCTTCTCTGTCTCAAATAAATAAATACATAAATAAAAATCTTTAAAAACGAAAAAAAGAAGCCCCTCTTGCCTCCAGGCCAGTCCCGAGTGGGCGAGGAGGCGAATGAAACCAGCGGGTCGGGGGAGGGCCACAAAGACATGCCTGTCCCTTTAACAGAGACAGCCTTTGTTGGTGGGATGTTTGCCGGCGGCAGAGCTGGGCACAGGGCGGACGCTGGGCGGGCAGCTCAGCCCCTCCCGCCCGGAGGGACACTCCCATGGCCAGACCCTCTGCAGTCCCTGCCACCCCTGGGGCTGGCGCCACCAGACCCTCCCTCTTTCCTGCGTGCCCAGTCTGGGGTGGGGAGAGACCAGGTCAGGCTAGGACACAAATCAGGCCTGGCTGCATTTGAGGCCGGCTCCTCCCCTGCTCCAGGGTTCTGGGCAGGTGACCTGGCCCCTCTGGACCTTGCTTGCTCTTTCTTTCTTTCTTTCCTTTTTTTCAAAGATTTTATTTATTTATTTGACAGCGCGAGAGAGAAAGCGAGAGCAGGAACACAAGCAGGGGGGTGGGAGAAGGGAAGCAGACTTTCCACCAAGCAGGGAGCCTGATGTGGGGCTCGATCCCAGGACCCTGGGATCATGACCCAAGCAGAAGGCAGACGCTTAATGACTGAGCCCTCCAGGCGCCCCTGGGCCTTGTTCTTTCTTCTCTTTTCTTTTTTTCTGTGCTTTGTTCTTCATCCAAGCCTACTTTTATGGACCTGAAATCACCAGGATGTCAAACAGGGTGGAGTTCAGTCGTCCCCTAATCTGGTGGCCTTGGACAGGGATGCTGTCATGTCCTCACACCTACACTGAAGGCAATGTGACTTTGGGCCCACCACACTCACATCCGAGGAAGTGGTGGGGAAGCCTCTTCCAGGGGCCCAGAGGCCCAGCAGATGGGTGGGGCCGGGCCATCTTGGAACCAATAGCTCCTGGGTAACGGGAGCTGGCTTAGGGCTGCAGGGGGTTAGGGAACGAGGGGCCTGGGGTACTAGGGAGCCAGGGGGCTCGGGTCTTGGAGATCAGATCCTCCTCAGGCTGTCCAGGGAGCACAGTGGGGACAGAGGGGGATGGAGCAGGTGGCCTGTGGATGAGATGGAGGAGGGGAGGAACGAACAAGGAAAGAAGCGTAGGTTCTGGGGCTCCCAGGGAATAAGCGACCCAGCTAGAAGGGCGTGTCGCCAAAGCCCAGCCAGCACCACCTTCCTGCTGAAGGCAGAGCCCTGCCGGGTGGGCTCAGGACAGGGAGCTGTCCCTCTGAGCTCCAGTTCTAGTGGGCACCACAGGGCCAGCAGAGCCCCCCTTCAGAGCAGGCAGAGCTGGGGGTGCCCATCCCTGCTCCACAGGAGGGGCTCAACCAAATAGGACTGGTGGGAGGGTGGTCTGGTCAGGGGGCCCATCCTTCTGGGTGGTTCTGGCCAGAGGGACCTGCAGGTTTCTGGAGGGACAGCCAACACCCAACCCCTCCCTTTTCCTTTTTGGTCCTATTTCCCTGTCTGCGGGGTCCTGCCTGGGTCTGGGAGGATCAACCTTCCTCTTTTGACCTAGAGCTTAGGGAGGACCTTCCTCTTCCGAGGAGAGGAGGCCATGGCGGTCAAGGCCCAGAGGCAGCCCAGCTTCGGGGGGCCGGGTCCTGGTGGACAGATCCAGCCCCGTGTGTCTGTCCCAGCTGAGAGTCGGGGCTTCTGAGGGCTGAGCCTGGGTTGGTGGCCAACCAGCCGAAAGCTGAGAGACAGCCCTCTCCATCCCCCAACCCCACAAAGCACGACCTCTGCATGGAGCTCCCTGTGGTTGAGGCCCCAGGAATGAGCCCTGCAGACACCCTCACCCAGGGTTGGTCCACCCGCTGCTTCCGGGAAACACAAATCAAGTTGTCCTCCACATCTGGCCGGGTACTTGGAGCCCCCCGCCCCTCCCCCCAACACTCTGCAACACGTAGGGCCGCCAGCAGAGGGCGCCAGAGGCCTCCTCCGAGGGCCAAGCAGGTGAGGTCAGGTGTCCTGGAGGTGCAGAGGGCCGCTGACCAGGGGCTCCTCTGCTCCCTGTCGGACACCTCCGAGCTCACCACCACCTCGTCTGGTGCCTGTCACACCCTTCTCCGCGGCACCTCCCTCTGCGTGGGGCTGAGCTTCCGCCTCGCCTCTCAGACTCACACCCCTGGCTGGCCTGCCCTGAGGTCCTGAAGACCTGGCTCCCCAGCCCTTCCACCCACCTGGGTTCCTTGGGCCTTCTGGACACTCGGGCTGGGAGAGCCACAGCGTGCAGAGTGGGCACGGGCCCCTCAACCCTGCACCTCCCAGGGATATCCTCGGGGTCCGCTTGGACATGTGGTGGTGAGGGGCTCCTGGGTACCCCTACTGAAGGCAGGGGTACAGGGCCTCATTTGGAAGGCCTGTGACCTGGCCTCTGCCCAGCGGTTCTTACAGAGGCTGCAAGTGCACGCAGGCTCCGGGCGCATGGGGACCCCGGCCCACCTCCAGGACACGGACACGTGGCTGTCAGGACCTTCCCTGGTTTAATGACATGGCTTTTGAACTGTAGCCACCTCTCATCTCTAGGTGTAACCGGCAGAGTTCAGGGCTCCAAGACTCACCCACCACCCACACAGCACACAGGGCAAGCCTGGCCTTAAACTTGGTTGGCCAAGTTCCCTCCTTGTGTTCTGCCTTGGGTGCGTGTGGGGCTGTCTAAGATCGTACTTGAGTGAGTACGTGTCCAGGCTATCTGGACACCCCTTCTCGCCCCCCGCATCCTGGACAGGGCGGAGGGAGTATAGCACGCACCCACCCCAGGGGAGTTCGGAGCACCTCCCCAGGCCACCCTTGAGAAGCAGCGTGCTGGGTGGCGCTATGGGCGATATCTGGGGGCGAAGCCCAGCTCAGAGCCGGTGGTCAGGTTGGCTGCCCTTCTGGCCCACAGCCCACCCAGAGGTGTGGAGGGTCAGGTGCATGGAAAGCTAGCAGCCGTGGAGGTGAGGTTTGGGGCCAGGGTCACGAGTGCCAGGAGGAACCCCAATGGGGATGGGGGGCCAAAGTTCAGGTCCCTGCCTGCCTCCTGGGGGCTTTGCAGCCTCAGGGAGAGGCGTCATGGGAGGAAGGGGGCTGGGCGAGGCTGGAAAAGCCGGGCACTGGCTTCGGGGGCAGGGGCATGAGGGGCTGGCATCTCCAGGTGGCTAGTTTGGTGGAGGCAGGCCTCCGGGCAGGCAGGCAGGTGTAGGCTGAGGCCTTGTCGAGCCTGAGGACAGGCCTGTGCCATGAAGTAGGTGAGCTGTGCCCAGCTGGCACCACTCACCACCCGTGTCCGTGGTCCAAAGTATACACTCATACAAAAATAATACTCCATGCACTGAGGCGGGCCTCTCCGCAGGCACGTCTCGGTCTCCCCCAGCCGCAGGTGCGCCGGGCCCTGCCGGCCAGGTCTAGCTGTCGTCCTCCAGCCTCCGCTGGGTCTTGGAATGAAACTTGCTGATGAACTCCTCCAGCTCCGACTCGCCCGGCTGCTTCTAGGGAGGGGGTGGGGCAGCCTCAGCAGCTCAGGCCCCGCCCCGGGCCAGCAGCCCAGGGCCTCCCCCTTTCCCCGCCACCCAGGAGCCCCGAGGGAGGAGGGGCGGGGAGGCGCAGGGCGGGGCAGGGCAGGCGCACCTCCAGGACGGCCTTCTGCACGGTGAGCTGACTGTACACGCGGATGCCCTCCTCCCCGCACACCTTCTTCAGCTCGTCCTTGTTGAGTGAGAAGAGCTGCGGCCCCGTCAAGATGCCCAGGTTCTCCACGATCCTGGGCGCGGGGCGGAGCGGGCGTGAGCGCCGGGCGCCCGCTCGCCCTCTCCCTCCCTCAGCCCCAAGGCCCCGCCCTAGGCCCCCTCCCAGCCCCAAACGCCCCGCCCCGACGCCCCGCCCCGCCCCGCCCGGCACGCACCGGGCGCTGAAGGCCTTGGCCTCCAGCCAGGCGCGGACCTCGGCGGGCCCCGACTCGTAGGTGAGCGGCACCGCCACCGGCTGGCTGCGCTCCACGCGGAAATGCCGCTGCGGCTGCGCCTTGATGTGGCTGATCTTCTTGATGAGCTCGTCGTTGACCTCGTCCATGTGGTGGATCAGCTCTGCGGGCGGGGCCGGCGCTCAGGGCGCAAGCTGACCCGGGGCGGGGGTGGGGTGGGGGTGGCCGTTCCCTGCTCGGGGACCCTCTCCCCGCTGCCTCCCCCTGGGGGCGCTCAGGGCCCCGTACCCGCCTCGCTCTGGTGGCCCTCATCCCCCGGCAGGGCGCCTCTCACCGTCTTTGTTCCCTGCGAAGCTTGGGGGCAGCTTGTGTGTGGGGCTGGCAGGACCCCAATATTTCAGACTGGCCTGCGGGGGTGGGGACGCCATCAGCTTCATCTCAGCGTTCCTCCCCGCAGCGTTGTCGGGAGGAGAAGCTGAGGCACCCCTTCTCGCCCCCGCCCCCCATCCTGGGCCTGCGGGCCCCACCCCACCGGGAGGGAGGATCCTGGGGTGCTGTGGGTCTGCCCCCGCCCCTCCCCCTCCGTAGTTGGGGCAGCAGAGCCCCGGCTCCCGGCACTCACCTGCACTCACCTGCTGTGGGGGTGCCTCCTCCAGCGGCTCCCGGCACTCACCTGCTGTGGGGGTGCCTCCTCCAGCGGCTCCCGGCACTCACCTGCTGGGGGGGTGCCTCCTCCAGCCGAGTCTCATCCAGGATGTTGTAGGGCACGTAGCCCGCCTGGCCGCTGCGATTCCGAACCTTCCACCACTGGTGGCCGTCCTCCAGCACCTGCAGGCACCCCCCCACAGCATCGCCAACTCACAGGCCTCCACCCTGCTGTGGTCCCCAGCGCAGGGTGTGTGAGGACCTCTTTGCAGGCAGGCCAGAGAGAGTTCTAGGTGTTTGCTCTGAACCACCCCCACACAATCCTGTGGGGAAGTCACGAGTCCCCTTCGAGTCCCCTTCGGAGTACCTGCCCTGCCCTGCCTTCCATCCCACCCACAGAGGCTACGGTCCCTCCCTTATCTCCCCCTACCCCGCCCCAGCAGCATCCTGAGTGAGGGTGCCTCCGGCCTTTGCATATAGATCACCCCCCCACACACCGGCCTGCTCCACTTTCAGTCCTCCAATGGGTGGCCTGGATTCAGGACTGGCACCAAAAAGACTGTGTCTCAAGGGGGCTCCAGGGGTGGATGTGAATGATGAGCCCTGGCTGAGACCTAGAAGGTCCCCCACTTGGCACAGAGAACGCCCATCCTTCAGCGTGAGCCCAGCTTAGCCCAGCACGGGGGCCCCTGAGCCCCCATCTGAGATGCCCAAGACACGGAGGCCCCTTAGCCAGGCTGTGCTGGGGGTGGGGGAGGGGCAGGCCGTGGACCCAGACTGGAGCCCAGGAGTAGGGGTCCTGGGGAAAGGGATTGGACAGGTGCACCATGTGCCAGCATGGGGTCACCTGGCTCCAGCCTGTCCCGGCCACCACTTGCCCTGCCTCTCCTGGGGGGCCCCCTCCATCCCAGGCCCCGGCTCACCTCCAGGACCTCATCCTTGAGCACCGACAGCTCGTCGGCGTTGCGGGCTGTGAAGTCATAGAGGATCCTGACGTACTTGGCCATGGCTGGCCCCGGTTCGTAACCCCTGTGTGGAACAGAAGGGCTGGGGTCTCCTCCTAGGTCTGGGGCTGGGCTGGGGGAGCAGCTTCCCAAGCGCGTGCTGCCTCCTGCTCAGCTCTCTGAGGTCACAGTGGAGAGAAGCTGAGGCTCCTCAGCCGGGAATGGAAACTGTGACAGCCCCAGAGCGTCTAGGGCCCCTGCACGGAGGTGGGGGCTGTGCGGGGGGGCGGGGGGGGGGACGGGACGAGGGGGCCTGTGGGCATGGCAAGGCCTGCCTAAGGTTAGGTTGTGTCAGGGGCCGCCAGGCCTGGTCCCTCAGGGGACCCAGAGCCAGAAGGCACCCAGGAAATGACAGGGTCACTGCCATACCTAGAAGCAGCTGACCAGTGAGGGAGGGCCAGCTGTTTTCAGAGCCACAGCCCTGTGCACAGGCACCCACAGTGGACTGCCCACGAGCTGCAGGGGCGTGGCGCTGGCGTCCTGGCCTCAGCACAGAGCAGGCCTGTGGCTACCACCCAGGCTGGGCTGTCCCCTCCTGGCCAGTCTGGCCCCCAGTCATCAAGGCAGCTCCCTCACACAGCAGGCCTTGGGACACCATACAGGAGAGGGAGCTGAGGCCGAGGTGGCCCCAGAGCCAGACTGGCCGGGATGGGCTTGCCAGGGGCTGGAGGCCAAAGGATGAAAATGTTTCTTCAAGTGTGGTCCTAGGCCAGGAGCCAAGGACATCAGGCTGGCTCTGTGGGGGCATCGAGAGGGTCAGATTTAAGGCACAGATTTCGCCCCTCTCCTGCTGAACCCGAATCCTGGGATCTGGCAGGGAAACAAACTTTCTTCCCGGACAGCTCTTGGGCCAGGAGCGAGAACAGAAAGGAGGTGGAGAGGGGAGGAAGGATGGGCAGTCCCCAGACCCCGGTCTGTGCAAGTGTGTGTGGGGGCGGGGAGAGCGGCTGTCCTTGGCTCAAACTTTCAGTTCTCCTTTTCTGGCTCTGAAGCTGGGCCTCAATCAGCCCCATTGGGGCGACAGGGTTGGTGACCCCACTTAAGTTTAGTGACTTGGTAAACTTCTAACCATGATTCTAAGACATACATGAGGACACCCAAAGAGAGATCACGTGTGAGAGTATTGAGTTTACAGGTGGTTTTTGAGATTCTTCTCTTCAATTTTATGTTGTAAAGTTAGAATGAAAACCTGGTTCTAGTTTGGAAAAATGCCGTTTTGAACGCCATGAACAAGACATTTGCCGCCACCTGGTGGCAGCATACTCCTCTCAGAGCCTCCCTGTTTCTAGGGGTGAGTGTCACACTCCCTCATTTTAAGAAGGACTTACCTGTGAGCATGTGGGGCGCTGACTGGGGAAAGAGGGTCTCCCGGAGCTGGAGCTGTGGGCTCAGATACAAGGCTGTGTTTGGGGGAGTTTCGGAAGGATGATCGGTTCACGGGAGTCGGCTGTGGGGAAAAAGGACCACCTGGGCTTGGTGTGGGGTGAGGGCAGTGGACGGAAGTGGGCTGAGGAGGTGAGCAGTGGTGGAGGAGGTGGAAGGCCAGTTTGGGGTGGGGCCATGGGTGCTCTGACCTCATCGTCGGGGGCAGACGCCAGCCCCTCCACTTCCCAGGGAGCCTCCTGGAACACGTCCAGGGGTGGCTCCCAGCCGCTGTGGAACTTGGGCACGTAGATGGGCACCTGCGGCTCCCGTGGCCACTCTGATCTGGAGGTGGGAGGTCCTGGGGTGAGCCAGGCCCACCCATGGGAACGGGCCCTGCCTCAGCTGGTTCCCACCCCACACCCAGCCCAGGGGCCCTTCCCACGCCCCCCTGCCCGCTGCTGCTGCCTCACCGGGGACGCATCCATGTCTCCCCCAGTGACTCCCATAGCGTCATCTCCTTGGGGACTAGGTGGCCTTGCAGGAAGCCCACGGCCTCTCGGGAAAGCATGGGGCTGGAGACAGAGCGTGCGATGTCTGGGCCCCCACAGGTGCCGATGATCTAGGGCACAGCGGGATTCAGAGGAGCCCCTGAGCACCGGACCCCCATCCCAGCTGGCTCGCTGGCAGCACCACAGGCCAGCCATGCCCACAGCTTGGGCACGTGGCCCCAGCTGCCTGCCCAAGGTAGGCATTTGTCCCCCCCCCTTTAGCCAGGGGCAAACCACCCCGGGGTCTTGCTCCCAGCCCAGGCACCAGGTCCAGAGGTCCGAAGAGGAAGTGCACGAGCTCAGCCGCACTGGGGCTCTGGATGTGCTTCTGCAGCTTGGCCTGGGGGTGGGCAGACAGGCGGGGCGGGTGATGGTGCTGCAGACACAGGTGGGCAAAGACCCCCACTCCCCCCAGTGTCAGCACAGAGGGGCGGGTGGGATGGGGGTGGGAGGGGGCCTAGTACTCACCAGCAGGTTGACAGCCAGCTTGATTTTCTGAAAACAGTCGATGAACTGGGCCTCAGAGGGGGGCCGTGCTCGCAGCGTCAGGACACCCTCTGGAATGGGGGGCGGCGGCTCTGAGCTTGGCTGGCCTTTCCCGCGCCGGGGTGGGGGGCCTTGCCTCCAGCCGCCCGCCCGCTCGGACCGGATCTCCTGCAGCAGTGGCCGCCTGCCTCCTTCGCACCCTGTTCTCTCCACCCTCTCCCGTCTCCCCCCCCCCCCCCGTGGCTCCTGTTTGTGGACCACCTCCCCTTCTGCACCTGCTGGCCCCTTCTTCCCCTTCTTCTTCCCCTTCTTCCGCTGGTTCAGCTGCTTGAAAGCCTCTGCCGCCTTCTGTAGCCGAGCCACGAACCACTCAATGTCGTCCAGGGCACAGTTGAGGATTTGCTGGGGTCAGAGTGGAGGCGGGGGTCAGTCTCCGGCGCCCCCACTGGCGGCAGGGACTGCCCCACACACTGTCTCTTGGTCCCTGGCCTGGGGGAGGAGGTGGGTGCTGCCTGGGGGCTGGCTGGAGGGGCCTCCACGATGGGGACCCGGGGCAGGTGAGGGGCGCCCCACTCGCCCCAAGACACACCGTTTCCTTCTCTATTTTCTGAGCCAGCACCGCGCGGGGCTCCTCATCCTGCGACTCCCTACGGCGGAAGCCTGGACGGGGGAGGCAGACATCAGCTGTTCCTGCCGCGGGCTGCCCCCAAGGACCCGAAGGCAGCCCCAGCTTGGCTCCCTCCGCAGACCTGGCTCAGGGAGAGGCATCGGCGGGCCCACTCGGTTCTTCGTGGCCCGGGAGTCACCGCCGTAGCGCTGGAAGGGGATGGGGGCTGGGCCCCTGGGGGCGGGCAGGATGGACTGCCGCTGCTGGATCTTCTCCTGGTGGCTCCTGCAGGGGGGCGAAGGGCCGCTCAGCCTGGCCCGTCCCCCTCGGCCGGCCCTCCCGCCGCCCCCCCCGCACCCCCCCGCCTACTTCAGGGTCTGCGGCCGCAGCTTCTTCCCTAGACGGCAGTCGGCCAGCGCGCTCTCGATGTCCTCGTGCACCAGCTCCGCCTGAGGGCACCGGGGGTCAGGCAGGCACAGGCGCCCCGGCCCTCCCGCCGCCGCCCCCTCCTCACCTCCACCTCGTCGCAGTGGAAGAAGTGGATGTCGGGTTTGCTCTGCTCCGAGTCCTGGCACACAAGCAGCAGCACCGAGGGGCACCACGGCTGGTCGGGCACTGTCTGGCTGTGCCGCACAGTGGGCAGCGGGAAGTTCTCCAGCTCCTCCTGAGGGACAGGGGTCTCGGAGGCAGCTCGGCCGGGTCACCCGGGCGCGACGTCCGGATGTGACACCCACACACGGCCCCACAGACGCAGGCTCACAGCCACGTGCGCCCGGGTGGACTTGGGCCACGGACACAGCGCCCCGGGCATGCCCCGGGAGCCCAGCCTGCGGGGTGTGTGCCGTGGACACGGTCACAGACATAACTGATGGGGGACAGGGCACAGACGCCGACCTGGACTCTACCAGGCCGTGGCGCTGCCTGGGGACAGCTGCGAGACAGGCTGGAGCCAGAGGCGGGCAAGGCACTGCGTGGGCTGGGGTTTGCCTGGATGCTCGCTCCGCTCCCGCCCCCAGCCCTCCCTGCCCCACCCAACCTTCGCCCTCCTCATCCCGCCCCGCCCCACAGGGAGGCCCCGCAGCCTGGGTTCTGGCCTCCGGCTGCCGCGAGGCTGCCACACCTGGGTCTCCACGTCCAGCAGCCGCAGACACTGGTCATTGACCCGCAGCAGCATCTCCTGCGCCCACACCTTCTCCTTGGAGCTCAGCTGCACCAGTTTCCGGATGGCGTCGTCCACTGACACGATCGCCTCACTCTTGTCCATGATGAACGTGGCCAGGTGCTGGGGGTGGCCAGGCGGTCACGCTGGGGAGGGCCCTCCTTGTGCCCAAACGAGGGTCAAGGGGCTGCACCCCGGGGGCCCGAGGCGCCAAGGCCAACCTTGGGAGCCTGGGGGTGGGGTGTGGGGGGAACATCCCCTACCCTGGGGGTCTGAAGAGACATAGCCCTACCTTGGGGGAAGGTCTCTGCTCTGTCTTACTGGCTGTCTGTGGGGGCCGTGGACATGCCCAACAAAACCTTTGGCAACCGCACACAAACTATCTGTCTCCCCACCTCATCTGCTGTGGCTGGGCTCCGAGCACACCAGCCTCCCTGTGCCCCCAGCAGACCTGGCTCAGGCTCACCCCAGGCCCTTTGCATGGTCTACTCCCAGTTAGCACCCCCTACTCTTCCCCAGCCCTCTCTTCCTTCAAGGCTCCGCTCAGACCTGCTCCCCCTGCCTGGCTACGGCGCACTCTCAACCCCCTGACCTGCCTTGTTTTTGTTGATCACAATCCGACACTAGCTTCTGGCTGCTGGGCTCACTCACTGCTATTCCCCTAGTGCCTGGGATGGGGCCTGGCACACAGCAGGCCCTCAGTGAGTGTACTGGGATGAGGGAGCATCTGAACGGCCACGTGGAGTGCTTTGTGGGGTGGCCCTGGGGACCCCTGAGCAGCCCAGTCCTCCCCTTCTGGGAACCCTCCTCCTTCCTCTGTGCCCAGGCCTGACTCAGGCTCCTCCTCCCTCTAGGCTCCCCCATGTGTGTCCTGTTGACCTTCGCTGCAGTCAGTTAGCCGCGCTGAGCCACCTGGAAACACTGCAACGCAGGGCAGTCAAGGCCCAACTGCAAAAGCACTGGGAGAAAGTGCTGGACGATTTCTGGTAACCTCAGAACGGCCTTCCTCACAGAGGGGCCTTCCTAAGCAAGGAAGAACATCCAGGTGCTC
This sequence comes from Enhydra lutris kenyoni, assembly GCF_002288905.1. NCBI lineage: Eukaryota > Metazoa > Chordata > Mammalia > Carnivora > Mustelidae > Enhydra > Enhydra lutris. The sequence goes on along the minus strand of NW_019154106.1, from coordinate 480,551 downwards.
AGAAGAAAAGACCAAAAAATCTGACCTAATGAAAAAGTAAACATTTCTGGGGCACCTGGGGGGCTCAGTGGGTTAAAGCCTCTGCCTTTGGCTCAGGTCATGGTCTCAGGTTCTTGGGATTGAGCCCTGCATCGGGCTCTCTGCTCACTGGAGAGCCTGCTTCCTCTTCTCTCTCTGCCTGCCTCTCTGTCTGTCAAATAAATAAATAAATCTTAAAAAAAAAAAAAAAGCAAACATTTCTGCCTGGAGAAAACACTGTCTACAAAGTAAAAAGAAAAACAACAGTGGGACAAATAGCTGTAATAGATGCGGTGAAGGCTGATCTTAATGTGTAAAAAGACCAACGTTTAGTCCAACGGCAGCTCTTCCTTTGTTAAAAGCTCTACTTTGCTAAGTATAGTTAGTAAGAATACCAGAGATAAATGATTAAATGAATGAAAAAAATCTGTGAATAAGTAAAAGATTAACATTCCAACAGAAAAACTGGCAAAAGAGCTGAACAGAGAGTCTCTGGGAAAAGAAATATAACTCACTTTTTAATACAGAAAATTGTGTGTCTTCTCATTCAACAAGAGAATTGCCCAGTGCAGTCCGACGCCCCTGCTTCTGAGGGGGTCAAGGGCCAGCCTTCTGCCTGTTTCACGGACCAGTCCAATGAGTCCTGGCGGGCCCCGCGCGCAGGTTAGCTGTGGGGGAGCAGGAGCCCCCACTCTGCACGCCCCAGGCGCTCTCTCCTCACAATTCAGGCAATCCTACCCCATTCAAGACCCAGTGTGGTTGTGGGGGGTGGTCCCCGCCGACCTGTGCGTCAGAAACACACAGGGCAGAAACACACAGGGGCCGTACAGTGGCCGAGGCGGGCGAGCCCCAGAGCACACACTATTGGCAAAACCTGACGCCACTGAACCAAGCAAAACTATGTCCCCGGCTCCGAGACAAGTCTCCGTGCCCTCCAGGTGACGGAAACCCGGCAAAGTGTGTTCTGCCCATAATGGGATTATAGAGGAACCAGTAACAGAAATGACTAGAAAACCCTCAAATAATTGGAAATTGAGCAGTGCACTCCTACATCAACATCCAATGGTGAAAGATGTCAGGAGGGAAATCGGAAAAGACTTTGAGACAAATGAAAACAAAGACAGAGCACGGAGCGACCTCAGGACACTGCCGGCCCCACAAGGAGGGAAAGGGGGAGAACGTCGCTGTGAGTGTGTCGCTGTGAGTGCTCCCTTGAACAAAGATGGGGCAAAGAAGTAGTCGTGGGGAATCAGAAAATGTTCTGGACTGAATGGCAATCAAGGTGTGAGCGTGGGGTCCCTGGTGGCTCAGTAGGTGACGCATCTGCCTTCGGATGAAGTCAGGATTCCCAGGGTCCCAGGGTCGAGTCCAGCCAGGGAGCCTGCTTCTCCCTCTCCCTCTGCCCCTCAGCCCGCTCTTGCTCTCTCTCTGTTGCTCAAATAAGTAAAATTAAATCTTAAAAAAATAAAAGCTAAAGGCATGAGTACCATATGTGCAGGATATGGAGAAAGGAGTTGGTAGGAGGGAATGTACAGCCGTAAATGAATGAGTTAGAAAAGAAGAAATATTTCATATCCGTGACCTGCACGTCTTCTGTAGGAAACTAGAAAAAGACGAGCACATGAGACCCAAGTAAGCGGGAAGAAGGAAGTTAAGAGGAGAGAAAAGTCATAACCATACAAACAGTACAGAAAAAGCAACTATGTCTGAAGTTTGTTCTGAAAAGATTATGAAAATCTGAAAAGATGAATGAAATGGATAAACCCCACCAAGATTGATGAGAGAGAGAGAGAGAGAGAGCACAAATGACCAATAACTAGAAAAAAGAGAAGGGTGATCACTACAGATCTTACATGCACAAAAACTTAAGGAAGAAGTAAAAACAGTCTTTCACAAATTCTTTCTGAAAGCCAAGGAGTAGGGAATGCTTTCCCCACTCATTTAATAAGGCACCACCATTCTGACACCAAAATCTGTCAGGGCTTTACAGGAAAATTATAGAGCAAAACCTCTAATGAACATTAACGCAAACAAAATATCCACAAGTGAGTCCCTCCACACACAGAAAGGATCCTGCACACGGATGAACGAGGTCCATCGCAGAAACGCAAGGGCGGCTCAACATTCAGAAAAATCAGTGTGACGGCCTTAGCAGTCGCAAATACATCTCTGTAAATTTGGAGAAAGCAGTGGATAGAATTTAACACCTCTCATGATAAAAACTCTCAGCAAAGAATGGAAAGGAGCTTCCTCACTCATAAACTACCTACAAAAATGTGCAGCCTACCCAGCAGGGAAATACTGGATATTTCTTCCTAGAATAGGACACAGGGTCGTGCACTCCGTGCTCCTTTTACTCCGCACCGTACTGCCGGTCCCAGCCAGGACGGCGAAGTCCTAAAAACACGGTATGAAGCCCTGTATTTCAGACTGTGGAGTAGGAGAGTCAGTGGGTCACAAGCGGATCGCTCACACGAGCAGGCGAGTTCAGCCAGGTCTCAGGGCACTCGGTCACTGTACAGAAATTTAATCGTTCCTCCACATGTGATGATCCGAAAGTGGCTTTTTATTTTTTTAAAGATTGTATTTTATTTATTTGACAGAGAGAGAGAGAGACACACACACAGAGATCACAAGTAGGCAGAGAGGCAGGCAGAGAGAGAGGAGGAAGCAGGCTCCCGCTGAGCAGAGAGCCCGATGTGGGGCTCGATCCCAGGACCCTGAGATCATGACCTGAGCCGAAGGCAGAGGCTTTAACCCACTGAGCCACCCAGGCGCCCCCGAAAATGGCTTTTTAAAAGACTGTACCATTTATAACAGCTTCTACACGTCAAATACCTGAGGAATGTGTAGAGAAAAGACACTCAAGACCCCTCCAGTGGAAACGACGAACATTCTGAGGGAAGTCGGAGTGACCCTGACGCACAGAGAGCGCGTCTGCAGCTGGGAAGGACTCAGGGTCATTGCAATGTCCTTTCACGCGGACATGTGTTTGGTGGGACTCAACTGACTCAATGCCAGTCACAATTCTAGCAGGCTTGGGGCGCCCCGCCCCCCGCCTGCCTCTCTGCCTACTTGTGATCTCTGTCAAATAAACAAATAAAGTCTTAAAAAAAAATTCCAGCAGGCTTTTCTGGGGGCTTGGAATGTGAACGAAGCCCAAAGCGCTGGCGCCGGTCGGAAGGTCTTAGGAGAAGGCGTACAAAGCTGCAGGATGAAACCGCCCGGTTTCAAGTTCAGTAATAAAGCCCGAGTGAGGGAAAGGTCGGGAAACAAAGCATGGACAGACCCATCCACGTTCAGCTCCTTGGTTTTTGGCAAGGACACCAAAGCATCCTTGGACAGCACCCAAGGATGGGAGAAGGAATGTCTTCTTGGTGTAACAGCACGAGGCTATGGGGAAAAATTAGCCGCAAGTCTCACACACAAAAATCAAGTTCAAGTGGGTCATAGACTGAAATGTAAAAGCCTCAACTCTGGGGTTTCTAGAAGAAGACACAGGGAGGACTCTTCAGAGCCTTGGGTCAGGCAATGACCGCGCACTTCCACCCTAAAAAAAACCCCCAACAAAACGCCCTTAACCTTGGGGGAAGTGTATATGGCCGGACAGCTTCAGAATCACGCCCTTCTGCTCACGCGAAGACAGTCACACACATCAACCAGCGAGCCAGACCGGCAGAAGTTCTCTCTAGCCCACACACTTAACGATGTGTGCAAAGGGCTCCCACCAGCCAGCAGGTGCAGTTGTACACACACGTGTCCAGAAGCAGGGCCACATGCCGGGTCCCCAGGGGCTAGCATGCCCGGGGGAGATGTTCCTCGCGCCCAGAGCTTAGAGAAGCCTCATCCTACACGTGCGTTTTCTTGAAAGAAGTCCACCCCGCAGAACAAAGGTGTACTAATATGAATTCCACGACCAGAGCAGTGCGGGGAGAGAGGGGGATTCTCCAAAAGCAAAACTCGAGGGCCACGGGACAGAGTGGTGTTGCCGGATGGCGCACGGGGAACACGGTGGCCGCCAAGGTCAGTGGCAGTGCGTTCCGGGGTGAAGGAGCTGCTGTGTCCCGGCCATGTGGGTGACGGCCCCATCCTGAACGGCCGGACCAACCCTCCCCTGTGGCACACTAACTTAGAAAACAGGAAAACAAACAAACCCTGAGGCTTGGCAGCCCCATCGCCAGGGTTGGGTCTGATCTTGCTCCCACCTCCTACCCTCTCTGTGTGCCTTGGTTTCCTCACCTGGGAGGGGCAGGCAAAGCCCATCCACTTCCCCAGCCCTGCCAGCTGCTGGACAAGCAGGAGAGGTAGCCCTGGGCTGGGGTCTCTCCACACATCAGCTCGGAGCAAAGTCCAGAAGGGCAACGTTGCCCCAACCCCGAGAGGGGTGGCCGAGCTGCCTGGAAGGAAGGGGCGAACCTGACCTGTCCCCACCCTGTACCCTGCCCTTTGACCCTGAGCCAGCAACTGCCGGGCAGGAAGGGCTGCTCTCTCAACACAGCCCAGTTCAGGAGCCTACGGACTCCCAGTGTCTCCGTGGCCCCACGTCTAGATCAGGAACCTGACGCTCAGAAAGCGGTGACTTGCCTGGCCTCTTGGGTTTGGGGGTTCTGTGGGGAGGGAAGTCCTCATCTTCCTGGTCCGGGCCCCCCTTCCTGACCAAGGACTCCTCTTCCTGATCCAGGGCCCCCCTTCCTGGCTCAGGGTCCCCCCTACTTCCTGGTCCAAGCCCCCCGTTCCTGGTCTAAGGCTGCCCCTCCTCCCTCCTCAGCCATTCTTAGCCCTGCTGTCCTACAGGCTGGGACAGTGGCCAATAACCAGGAAGGTCATTTAAAAACTTATTTCCTGAGTTCTAAGTGTGAATCAAAGTTCACCCAGGGTGAAAGCCCTTCTGAGCTGGCCGCTGGTCTGGAGTGTGGCTAACGAGTGCGGACCCTCCCAGAGTCCATCTGAACCGGCCATCTGAGGCTTTCCCTGCAGGACCTCACTCAGCGTGTCTGTGCCCATCTTCTCCTTGCCAATCCAGTTTCTCGTTTGGGGGCCAGGATGCCAGTTTCCCTCTCACAGGGCTTTCCCACCTGAGTGCTGCCGGACAGCACCCAGGCCTTGTCTTTGCCTGGCCTGTGCTGGCTACTGGCAGCTTCATTCCCCTGAAACAGCTCCATGGCTCTTATGGCCCCCTTGGATTGTGACCTTCCCAGGATTGGAGGGCCCCCCCTACTGTGGTTGATCCTAGGACAGGTGCGGGGCAGTCCCTGGCTCTGGCTGCCTGCTGTGGGAGTTGGAAGCTGGGCTGTCTCCTTGTGCCTCAGTTTCCCCATCTGCCCAGGGACGCTGGGGGTGCTCCTTGGGGGCTAGCCTCACCTGGACGTGGTACTGGGAGGTCTCATGCATGATGATGTTGGAGTTGGAGTACTTCTTCCTCTGTTCTGAGCAGGGAGTCACCAGTCACTCACACCAGAGGGCAGGCCCCACAGCCCCGGTACAGGTGGGACTGGACGCCCAGGTTGGGCCACAGGGAGGGCCGAGTGGAGGTGAGGGGTGCTGCCGCCAGAAAGGACTCGAGGGTGTGAAATGTGAGGGACCTTCTGGGCAGAGCGAAAACCTCCCTCTGCCCCCAGGATGGCCCCTGGGAAAGGACCCCCAGCTCCCTCTGCCCCCAGGACCCCTTTGCTAGGGGTTGGTCCCGGGGGGCTGGAAGAGGCTGAGCATCTCCTCCAAGGAGGCTCCTTGCCCACCTTCCTGGGCAAGTGTCCAGTCTCGGGCGTCCCCGTCTCCAAGAGCTGAGAGCTAACATCTCCCGGCCCCTCCCCGGGGCTCCTCACTTTCCAGACAGGGCACAAAAGTGTGTCTAGGGGGAGGGGGAGAGCGGGGCGAGGCGGGGCTGGCCAGGCTCCGCCCCCTCAGCCGCCTGGAGCTCCGTCCAGCCGAAGCCGCGCCCCTTGGGCTATCGGGTTGCGGCGAGGAGCACTGCCCAATCAATATTGATGGTCCCTGAATTATTAGTAAAGGCCTCTCTCCTTACGGTGAGGGAGGGAAGGAGGGACCTGAGCAGCTGTTGCTTCTTGAGGGTCCAGGGGCCTCCTTTGGGCACTGAGGGCTGACCTGCCTCCCTCTGGTGGGGGCCTGGCACAGCCTGGGAGAAGGGAGTGGGCGAGACCCCGGAGCCCATCCTCCAGCCCCACTCACCAAACAGGTCCTTGGCACTCATCTTGGCCACACCGTCAGACCGGCCCAGGCTGCCACTGCAGGGGAGGGGCTGTTGAGGGCGAGGCCCACACCGCACCCCTCCCTGGGGACTGCTCGGGTTGGGGGGGGTGGGGACTCACTTGGCAGCATCCGGGTGGCCGCTCACGGGCCCCAGCTGGCTCATGGCGCCGTTGGTGGCGGCTGCTGACGGAAAGGCAGCCTTGTGGCTGGAGTCCAGGACCTCGTGCCGGACCCTCACCTGAGTGGAGACCACAGCCGAGCTCACACCTCCCTGGGGCCTGGTGGGTGGCTTCACGGCTCCCAAGGCAGGGCTTGATCTCTTCCGCCCACCCAGATCCAGAGGCTGCAGCCCTGATATCCTCCCCAGGTTCCCCAGGGTGCTTGGGCAGGGTGTCCTCAGGGAGCAGAGTCCTGCCTCCTGGCCACAGCAGGACCTCCGGGCCCAGGTCGCAACTGGCAGACATATCCCCAGGATGGGCCAGTAGAGGAGTCCCACTCTCAGGGCTATCTGGGGCAGGCCTGCAAGGACAGTGTCCTGGGGTTCTGAAAGGGGACCTGGGAGAGGAACCACTTCCAAGCAGAGGGAAACCATGTTCAAAGGCCCTGAAGCAGGTGGGAGCCATACCAGAGGAAGGCAGCACAGGATGAGATCGGACCCTGGATGGTGCTGGGGTGGGGGACGGGGAGGGAGGTTGGGGACCCAGAGCCCAAAACAAAGTCTAGAGGGAGCATATCCTCTGGGTGGTGAGCAGACCTGGCCCCTCTGGGCCAGGCTAACATGTTCTGTGGGATCTGTGTCCCCTGGGGACCTCTGACAAGGCTGTCCCTCTGTATGTAGGGTCAGCCAGAGTGGGTAGTCCCAGGCCAGGGGAATGGGTATCCAGGGTTCCTTCTGGTTTGACCAGGTCCTACTGACAAAGAGGGTTTCCGGGAGGTGTGAGAGGCCTGGGAGCTTTAGACCACCCCCTCCCATGTGCCCCTGAGGGTCCTGGCTCTCTGAGGGTGAGTGGGAGTAGGGGCTTGGCCAGATTCCTCTGATCACCTGTCTGTGGAGAATGTCCGGAATGCTCATGACCTCAGCGAGAGAACCGAGTGTTTGCTTAATGGGATTCCTGGCGGGCTGAGCCAAGGACACTGGGCACGTGTGTCTGGGTACACACACACCTGGGCAGAAAAACTAGGCCCTGGGCACACACAGCCACACACAGGCTGTGACACACAGCTCCCCTCCTTGGGGCGCCTAGGCCAGGCATAGCCATGAACCCATGGCCTTCAACTCCCTGGAGCAGGGTGGGGGACCGGCATAGCCAGCCACAGATGTGAGTCCAGGTGCTGACATCTGGGGTGGGGAGCAGCTGGGGGAGGGGAGCCGTGTGGGCCCAAGGGATTGGGACCAGCCCAGCACTTTGGTTTTCCTGCGGCCATCTTCCGGGTGCGAAGGGAGGGCCGAGCATGGTGCCTGGCTGGGCTGTGGTGGAGGCCCCAGCAGGGCAGGGAGGGTGGAGGGACCAGCTCCAAGTTCAAATTCCAGCTCACAGCCAAGTGACCTTGGGGAGGAGTCGGCTTAAGGCCCAGAGGGAGCAGGGTGGAGCCCTGGAATGGGGGAACCCCTCTGGCCCTGGCTCTGCCCCATCTGGGAGCCTTCTGGTGGGGAGGGCCCAGCCTGGCTGGTAAGGAGGGCTAAGCCTGGGTGGGGAAGGGGTGGGCTCCAGTTGCGCTGGGGAGGCAGGCACAGGGGATCCGAGACTGGGCGGGGCGGCATGCTGAGGCACAGAGGCGCTGAGGCCCAGTCCTAGTCCTAGGTGGGCCCCAGGAGAGGCCCGCTGGGGCAGGGCCCTCCCCCCTCCCCCCCAAGGGAGCTGGGGGAGCAGTGCAGGGGTAGGGAAGGAGAGGCGCCCCCAGCTGGGCCCTGGCTCACTGCTGGGGCTGACTACCCCTGGAGCTGGGGCAGAGGTGGTCTTCGGGTACACCTCAGAAACACCATATGCCTGCCTACCCTCCTCCCCTGCCACCAGGGACACCTTCCCATGCAGGGGCGGCCCCAGGCCAGCCTGGCCCAGGAAGAAGGAACCTGGGGGAGCCTCAGGTCCGGCACACACAGGCCTCCTGCAACCCAGCACACAGCCTCCTCCTCCCTGAAACTCCCACACCCCTTGACCCAGAACTTGACCCTAGCTTGATGCTTCTCTGGCCCTGGATTCCCTCCTGGCTCAGACACCCAGGAAGTGCCTCCCTACCCGACCCACAGGGAGCCACTGGCCGCAAAGGAGGCCTCAGCCTGTCTCTTGGAAGGGGGTTTGGGACCTTCCAGGGGCGGGGGAGAAGCCGCTTCCCACCCCCTTCGCTGGAGGAAGGGGTTCCGTCCGCCGAGCCCCAGGGCTGGGAGGGGGCCAGCTGACTCAGGGGCCACTGCCTTTAAAAAGTCCCTGCGCACCGGCACCACCCCAGGATCAGTCCGGGCAGAGCAGGCCGCAGTGGGACCAGGTTTCTGGACGCAGGTTCCGCGCAGCCCTATCGCATCCCTGTTGTTGCCTCCTGCACTCCGGCCCGGCCCACAGACTCTGGCCAGAGCCCCCATCGCAAGGCCGGCTGGGGAAACTGAGGCCGAGTTAGACCGCCGTCTGTCCGCAGGGATTCTGGGTCGCTCCTCCGCCAAAGCGCGGGCGGGTGCCCGGCAGGTCGGGGTGGGCAGGTGGAGACCGTGGGGCACTCACCTGCTCCTCGCGGCCCCGCGATCGCGCCGCCCGTGGGTCCCCTTGTCCGCGCGTCCGTCCGCCGGTCTGTCGGCTTCTCGCCTGGGCGCCCGGGCTCGGCAGCGGGAGGGACGCGCGGCTGGGCCGGGCCAGGGCGGGGCCGCGGGGAGGAACCTGAGCGGCAGGTTAGAGACCCGGGAGCCGGCGGGCGCGGTGGGGGGCGGGGGGCGGACGAGGACGCCCCGCCCCTCTGCCTCGGCCCCGCCCCCGGGGCTCCCTGCGGACGGTCCCCAACGCCCGTCCGGAGGGCCCCCTGGAGACGCAGACCCCACCCCCAGAGTTGGGGCTCCCATGGACGGGTAGGCGGATCGGGAGCCCCTCACCCGTGGGGATGTGCCGGGCGACCAGGCCCGGCGAAGGTCTAAGATCTTCCCGAGGCAGGCCTCGCTGCGCCCCGGCAGCCGCCAGGTATCCCTTGCCGGGTGTCCCCAAGCCTCAACTGCAGCAGCAGAGAGAGGGGCCTACCCTGGGCGCCAGGGCCCAGGGCAGAATCCCCTCTGGGGGAGGGCTAGCGTCAGGCTTCATTGTGAGTGGGTGTCACAGGCAGGATCAGAGGCCAGAGACCCGGGAGCCCTGTGCTCCCAGCACCCCAGGCAGGAGAGGTTTCTCCTCCACAATCCGGGAAAGCCTAGTCTTTCTGTGCTGCCCCAGTCCAGCATGGGCACCCCCAGAGGGATGGGGTGTCTGACGGGAGGGTGGGGATGCCTGCGGCCCAGGCGGTTTGCTCAGTACTGCCAGGGCAGAGAACAGGTATGGGAGGGCACTCCAGGCTGGGGCTCCCTCCTTAGGCCTAGGCCCCTGCCCCCTGCCCACAGCGAGGGGTGGGGCAGGGAGTAGGTATCCTTCTTCCAATCCGAGTCCCCCTGTCTCAGCCAGATGGCCAGGGAGGAAGGAGAGAAAGGGCAGACGGCAAGTCCAGGCAGTGGTGGGCACCCCCAGACTTGTGCAAAGACCCAAAGGTCTGGCTACTGTTCCTGGGGTGGGGGTGGAAAAGGGCGCATCAGGAGGCAGGGTCCCGAGGGCAGCAGGCCTTTGTTTACCGCGGCTGACACAGAGCACTTCCTGGGGAACTCCCTGGGGGAATGGAGCTCCCCCCCTCCTCAGCCCCGGGGGCGGGTCTCCCCTCCAGCTGTCTGAGGCCTCACAGGTGAGCTCTCGGAGTGGTGCAGGAAGTGGCCTTCCTCTCCGGTCCCGCCCTGCCCCTGAGCCCTGGCAAGCCCTGGCTTCCTGGATCTCTCCCCTACCCTGCTGAGCACACAGAGAAGGCACAGGCCTGCCCTTGTCCTGCCTGGAGCCTGAGCCCGGGCGGGCAGGCACGCACAGAAGGGAGCAGCAAAGGTGGGCAGCACTGCGTTTCTGAAATTAAAGTCCCTGTCATCAGACTGGGAGGCAGCAGGGGGCCTCTGGAGCCACCTGGAGCCATGGTGTTCTCTGAGGACAGGTGACTGCCCCCTCTGTGTGGCCAAAGCAATAGGGGTGTCAGGTCCTGGCCTCGATCCTTGGGCAAGAGATCATGAACGCTTAAGACCACAAGTGTCATGCTGCCAGGTCTGCCCGGGAGCTGGCTGAGCATTTCCACGGAGAGCAAGTGCACCGGTCCCATCTTCCCAAGTCCCCCGGGGGATGCCATGGCGCCAGAGGCAGGTGGCTCTGCTGAACGCCTGAGCAGCAGGTGAGCACGAGGGCGCCCACATGCGGCCCCTGGGGCCACAGATGTGCACTGGACCAGAGCCAAAGCCAGCGGAGGGGAGAGCTCCTGTTCCCACTTGCCCCTGAGAAGGACAAGACGACGGCGGGGGCTGCTGCTACCCCCCTGCTGAAAGCCGGTCTCTGTGGAGGCCCGGGACCGGCCCTGAGGCCCGGCTTTGCTGCTTTCCGGGGGAAGCACTGCTCCCTGGGTTTCTGGGTGAAGCCTGGGTGGGGTGTGCTTCTGTATACCGAGAGAAGCCGGGAAGAGGTGGGCGGTCTTAGGAGAAATGCAGGCAGCTACACACGTTCCTTTACTCGACAACATGGCCAAGAGGAAACGTCTCGATGTTCAAACAGTTATTCCGAACGCGGACAGGGCGCAATGCAAACGAAGGCAAGTCACTGGGGAACCTGAACTCACAGTCCTTCCAGGAGCCCTCTGGTCTGCGGACACATCCAGCACAGTGTGCACTCCTGACGTTTCTCTGACTCAGTCCTGGACTGGAGCCCCGAAACCCCTGCCCAGGGCAGTGGCAGGCTGTTCTCTGTCACTCACCCGTTCCCTGCCTCCCTCCCCTGTGCCGGGGCTTTAGACCACATCCCTGCAGAAGCCCCAGAGGGAAGGGGCCGCCACTGCAAAAATGCCCCCAAACACCAGAGCTTGCTGGCTCCCAGGCATTTTTCTTTCTGTTGCAATGCTGGTGTACCCTCGTCCAGGGCTTGGCCTGCTGTGGGCCACGGTCCTGGGCTCCCCACACCACCCTGTAGCTCCAGGGGGACCAGTGTGGAAAGCACGGAATCCCAGCAATTGTGTGCAAACGTGCACCGTCCTCACCCACTCCCCTTGGTGATCAAGCAGGTTGGCGCAGCTGAGGGAGCCACCAGGCATCGCCGAGCACCCAGGACGTGGCTTCTGTCCAGGGGTGTCCCACCCAGGGTGGGGGATGCCAGGCACCGCCTGCCTAGCTGACGAAGGCAGCAGTGGCCACCAGCTGCAGGACGGCCTCCAGGCCATGCAGTACCAGGAGTGTGGTGCCGAGGATGCGTCTGCCCACAGCACCAGCGTCTGCCAGAGCAGGAATTAGGTGGACAGCAGGGCGCCGCCTGCGGTAAGTACCAGGCTGATGGCCAGCGACACCTCAGCCTCCGTCAGGTTGCCCTTGGTGCCTGGAGAGCAGAGCGGACGGGTGAGTGGGCGCTGGGCTCAGGGACACCTACTCTGACCCGTGTGTGCCCAGAAGGGCTGCGAGGCAGCAGGGAGGCTGAGTGCAAGCTTGTCACCAGCACGGCCCTCTGGACGCAGGGCTGAGGACCTCGGGTCAAAGGTCCTGTTGGGGCCACATCACTCATGAATCGTCGGAAAGCAAAGTGTGACAAAGGGTGTGTTCTCCCTAGAGAGGGTAAAAACCAGTTGCCAGATAACGTTTGAATCTCAGCCTCTGGGTCAGTTATGGGGGTGGGAGAGGGCATTTCCTTTTCTAAAGACGATCCCAGTTGCATTCTGATACCTCGTCCTAATTCCAAATGGACTGAGAAGTTTTTGCTTAAAAATTTCCAAAAATTGGGGCGCCTGGGTGGCTCAGTGGGTTAAGCTCTGCCTTCGGCTCAGGTCATGGTCCCAGGGTCCTGGGATCCAGCCCCGCATCGGGCTCTCTGCTCAGCGGGGAGCCTGCTTCCTCCTCTCTCTCTGCCTGCCTCTCTGCCTGCTTGTGATCTCTGTCTGCCAAATAAATAAATAAAATCTTTTTTTTTTAATTTTTTTTATTTTTTTATTTATTTGACAGACAGAGATCACAAGTAGGCAGAGAGGCAGGCAGAGAGAGAGGAGGGGAAGCAGGCTCCCTTGACAAGCAGAGAGCCCGATGCGGGGCTCGATCCCAGGACCCCGGGATCACGACCTGAGCCGAAGGCAGAGGCTTCAACCCACCGAGCCATCAGGCGCCCCTAAATAAATAAAATCTTAAAAAAATTTTTTTTCCAAAAATATTTTACTCTGGGCTAAGGCCAGCTCTGGAAAATGCCATGTACGCCTGTAAAAAATCAAACCAAAGCAAAAGTGAGTATTTTACAGACAAATGGCTCGATCACAGGAAACGCTGATCCCTGGCTGCTGTGGCGGACGCAGGGGCCCAGCACCATCCGCCTCCCTCCCAGGTGCGTGGGCTCGTCTGTGACAGCGGACACTGATAGCCCCGCGTGCCCAGCATGATGGCCCAGGAGACTTGCTCCTGTCCCCTGAAGAGTCCTGAGGCTCTGCCGACAAGGGCGTGCACCCACTTCCTCGCTACTGACTGGGCGTCACTGGTGTGCGTGTGCAAGGGGCCTGGGAGCGCCAGCTGTCATCGGCTCTACCAGCTCTTCCAATGGAGGGAGTGTTTCCCAGACGTATTCGCGGAACACGCATGTACGATCCCATCGTGGAACACAGATGTGCTGGCTTGTGTGTGCCTGTGAGTTGGCCAGAGGCAGAAGAGGGGGCTGGAAGCCTGCACCCTGTGTGCTGAGCGCTGGCTGGGCTGGGCTACAGGGCAAAGCTCACGCTGTTAGAGAACTGAAACGGGGCTGCCTGAGGGCCCCTGCATGGCCCTGGAGCTGGACTGAGGGGTCTCAGGGAGCCCTCCCACATCTCCAGGCTCCGCTGGCCTGTTGGGGACTCGGCAGAACACTCCAGATCCTTCTCCAGACTGCTGAGGCCAATGGGAGGGGAAGGAAGGAGATGAGGTGAATATTTCGGGGCTCTCGGCCCTGTGCGTCCCCCTGCGGCTTCTCAGGACAGGCTTCCAGTGGAAGCTGCTCTCCCAAGGCCGCTGCCAGAGTTGTCCCGAATAAGCCAACCAATGCTTCGTGACATTGTAAGGGGAGGCTGAGTGGTCGGCTCTAGGAAGCACGTGATAAAGGATGGACGTCATAAAGGGTTCCCGGCCCGGAAGCAAGGAATTCTGTGGCCCTCTGCACTCTACGGCCTCCAGCAACTCACCAAGATACAGCCGAGTCACTTCCAAGATCCCCATCAGAAGCAGCAGAGTCAGGTCGAGGACCAAGTAAGGATGAGGATAACTGAAAACCTGACCTGCAGAACAGCGGGCAACAGAGCAGAACTCCAGTTACGCAGGGGCGGGGAGCAGCAAGGACACCTCCCGTGGGCCTCTGCGGTGAAGACTCACTTTTATACATCATCATCAGGAGCGTAGCTAGGAAATACAGGGCACAGTAGGCCCCACTCAGGTAGAGCAGCAGCTGCAGAGAGACGGACGAGAGCTGGCCAGCGGTTAAGGACTCACGGGCCTAGAGACGGGCCCTGCCCGTGTGTCCACCCCAGGGGGCACACCCCGCCACGTCTCCAGAGCCGCACCTGCAGGTGGCCACAGGGACCTGGCCGCCGGCTCCCTGCCTGGGGCGGAGCAGGGGGCTTCCACCTGTCTCCTCTGGTGTCACAGGAAGTGTCCTAGCCTGGAACAGGAGGGCTGCGTCTGTCCCTGGTGACGGCAGGCAGGATGGCCTTGGAACGCCAGGTTTCCTTGGGGGCATCACCTTGACTGTGGCCCAGGTTACTGGATAGAAAAAAATGACTTTTTTTTTTTTTCATTTTCTTTAAAGAAAATATATTCTTTTTTTGTGCTGTTAAAGATCTACCAACCCTACCATTTTGTTTATGGTAAAATGTTCAAAGGGAGGGGCCTTCACTGTCTTGCCCCGGGGTCGGGAGGGTCCTGGTGGGAGGCAGGCAGGCAGCCACCCACCCATTGCGCAGGGGAGCCAGCCTGTCCCACTGAAGTCTCACGACTCTCTAAATCTGTTCATGAATGTCCCTCCCATTTAACCAACTGAGCCACCATTCAATTCAATCTAAAAGTAGTTTCTACCAGAACTTAGAGAAAGGGTGTGTGTGGGGTTTAAAGGAACAGAAAGCTGGAACTCAAAGCCGCCTTCATGTGTCCAGCAAACTAGCTCTCAGGTGCCGTCCTGGGGATGCCCGGGCCTGTGGCCAGCTGAGGGACACAGGGACGCAGCAGAAGGATACCACCGCAGAGGAAGCCCTCCCTGGAAAAAGAAAGCGTATCAGTACGTGAGGCCGCAGGTCCAACCCGGTGCCCACCTGGGCCATTTCCGGCACTGATGGAGGATCCCGGCTTCATTCTTTTCTCCTGTATTTACAGAAAGAAGCCACCTTTATCTGGGCCCGTAGCTAGGTCCCTTGTTGTCACCCCTGCATCTGTGCCTCCGAGGAGGGTCTGCCCTCTGCTTCTCAGAACCTGAGGCTGGGAGAGAGCTCAGGACCTCAGCGGCGCCTCCAGCGAGGAAAGGCAGAATTCTGCTGCACTGCCAGGGAAGGAAAAGGCATGGGCACCAGCAGACACAGCTTTGCTCACCCCTCTGCTTCTGCACATTTACCACGGGGATGGAATTAGAGGAGAAGCTTCTCTAATTCAGGATACAAATCTTTTTTTAGAGGGGTAATTGATGATACTTTCTTTCCCCTAGAATTTTATATATTGTCCCAAATCTCACCCAAATAGTAATTTCCTACAGCAGCAATCCAATTTCTTTCAAGTGCGTCTCAGACCTTCTCCCACCCCACAGCAGGTGCGCGTTTCCCCTCCTCTTACGACAACGACGGCCTCTCTCCCCGCGAAATGGTCTTCAGAACCAGAGCTGCTGAGTCGCAAGCATCTTTGGCTAAGCCTCTGCTTGAATGTCTCTTGGGGCAGACTTCCTGTCTCAAGAGGCTCACACTAGTGGCACATTTGTGACATGTAGTAACATCAGTGATAACTTAGAATTTGGGCAACAGACCCTATAGAAGGAGACTTGAGCCACACCGCCAAGCAGCAAGTAGGACAGTGATGGGACCAATCTGTCTGGTCTTCTCTCCAGTTCCACTTTCCCTTAACCCCCAAGAGGGCAGGGAGAGACGCTCAGCCTTGGTGAGTGTTTGTGGGGGACATCAAAGCAGATTCCGGCCTTCTGGAGTCTCGCATGGGCAGAGGCCTTCTACGGGTCAGCAGGGGAACCCGCCCCCGAGACTCCGAGCTCAGCGCGCAGGAGGCAGCACGTGCGGGGAGCCGGAAGCCGGGCGGGAGCCTCTACACACCTGGATTGCGTTACAGGCAGTGAGCTCCTGACACCCAATCTGTTCTTCTCCAGGCCCTAGCGAAATGCGGCTGCCTCCATACTTGCCGTTATTTGGGTGGGTTTCGCATTAACTGGGGTTTTCCTCCCTTTTGATTCTTCTCTTGAAGGCTGGCCTCAGACGCTTCAAATCTACCTGCCAGCCATGGTCACAGACCGGAACCGCGGGGGCTCAGGGGAAAAACGTGGCATAAAAGCCTTACACGACCCGGGGTTTAAATAATCGACATTAAAGGTGGCTACAATCAGACTGGCTGGTCTACGGGTTTCAGACCTACAGGAGCTCGGCCTAAGGACAGCGCCCGCTTTTGCCGCGTTTTGTCAGTGAGTTACTGTAACAAGAGACCGCCAACAGGTGCAAGTTCCCGTGGAAGTGAAGGGAGCAAACGCTGCCCCTGCGGTGACAGAGGCCGCTGCAGAGACCCCGTGTGACTTCCTTTCCCCAAGAGCAGACGCACCTCATTGCCAGTGAACTTCCACACAGGCCTGGCGGTCTGGAGCCGAGCGGGCTGGGGCTGGGGCTCTGCGTAAAGCCCAGACCACAGGCACCTCGGCTCCGCCCTCCTCTCCGCCCTCCAGCCAGAAATTTCGGGGCAGGGCAGAGGCTGGGAAAGGCGGCTTTGTGTCCAGAGTGGGTGCCCACCCAGACGAACCCGGAGGCCCCACTAACACAGCCGCCTTCCACTCCCGCACGTTCTTCTCAGGGCACAGGTGTGCACACAAGAGCTGTCCCGCGTGCGGACAGCTGGGTGCTGCAAGGGACACAGTGCCCGCGGGGACCCTGGTGGCGCGAGCAGAACCTGCACCGGCAGGAGCAATGCCCACCGGCTTGTGAGCTCCCACCGCCGACGTGGGGGACAGCCGTGCCCAGCTTTCCAACAGGGGCTTGCCACGTTGCCCAGCACTCTGTCCTGGACACAAAGCTGCTGGCGACTGCGACAGGGTGCCCCCCCCCCCCGGCGCTGACAAACTCTTGCCCGGCCTTAAGGCCCACGGTGCCCCCTCCCTCTCTGGAGCAAGCAGCTGCCCCAGCCGGCGGGGTCCACGGCGGGAGACTGGTCTCCCCCAGGGCCGGCGGCGGGGGACGACCCCCGCAACCCCCAGGGCCGTGCACAGCCGGGTGTCTGCGCCGAGCGGGGCGCCGGCCACAGGAGGGCAAGAGGCGCCCGAAGGGCCGGGGCTGCACCTCGCCGAGACACTCAAGACGGCCGAACCGCAACCGCTGGAGCCGCCTCAGTCCGGTCCGTCTTTCCATCACCAGAAAGAACCAGACCCGACCAACCCCCGCTTCCTGAGATGACCTCCGCCCCCGCCCGCCCGGGCCCCCAGCCCAAGCCACGGGCCCACGGGCGCTGCGCTGTCCCGAGACCGTAGCGTCCCGCCCCGGGGCCCCCGGCGGCTCCCCAAGCGCCCACCCCGGGCCCTCACCTTGCCCTCCGGCAGCCATCTTGCCGCCCGGCCCCGCCCGCCGAGTCCTCCGCGATCCCAGCAGTCTCTCGGCTCCGCGCTATTCGCGTCCCTTCGGCCATTTTCGCTTCTGCTCCCGAAGGGGCCCGACCGCGCCGCACTTCGGGAGTTGATTCCGATCCGCGGCCGAGGCCGGTTCAACTCGTCCGGCAGCGCTCGGGCACTTTCGTACAAGAGGAGGCGGAGAGCCGAGGCTCGGGCGTATCCGGGCTCGGCAGGGTTCGGCTCTGTTCGACTCCGCCTCGGACGGACTCGGCTCCCGCTCGCGGCCGGGGCGAGCGGAGCCTGCGGCGAAAGGTTCTCTGGGCCCGGGCGCGCCGCGTCGGAGGCCGGCGAGATTCGGCCCCGTAGTCGGCTACCCCGTTGCGGGGGACGGCGGGTGGCGCAGGCCTCCTAGGCGCCGAGTTGGGGTAGCGCAGAGCCGCTCGGAAGTCCTCGTGCCGCCTCGGGCCAATTCGGACAGACTCGGCTCCGCGCTTCGGGCCGCTTCGGCCGTCCTCGGTTCCGGACTCTTGGCCGTCGGCAGGGCTCGACTGGGCCGCTTCGTGCCGGTTCGGCCCCTGTTCGGGCGGCCTCGGCTCGGCAGGGCGGGCGGCTTCGGCCAGGCTCGGCCCGGCTGGCAGCTTCGGGCGGCCTCGGCTCTGCTCGGGCAGCCCTGCTCGCGCGGCGCGCTTCGGGCTCCGTCCCGGCCTTCGGGCGGCCCCGGCCGACGCCTTCGGGCCGGCTCGGTGGAGTCCGGATGGAGGACTCGGACTCGGCCGCCAAGCAGCTGGGCCTGGCCGAGGCGGCGGCGGTGGCGGCCGCGGCCGCTGTGGCGGCGGCGGCCGCGGCCGCAGCGGGAGGCGAGGCGGAGGAGCCGGTGCTCAGCAGGGACGAGGATTCGGAGGAGGACGGGGACTCGGAGGCAGAGCGCGAGACGCGGCGGGTGACGGCCGTGGCGGTGATGGCCGCCGAGCCCGGGCACATGGACATGGGCGCCGAGGCCCTCCCGGGCCCCGACGAGGCCGCCGCGGCCGCAGCCTTCGCAGGCAAGTGCCGCCCGCCCGCGGCTCCCGCGCACCTGCCCCGCGCACCTGCGCACCTGCGCGCACCTGCCCCGCGCACCTGCGCACCCGCGCGCACCTGCCCTGCACACACCTGCTGTGCGCGCCCCGGCGCCCTGGTTGCCTCTGCTCCCCCGACCACGTGCCTCCTGCATGCCTCACACCTACCTCGTGCGCCTTGACGTTGCCGCGCGCCGGCCCGCGTCCCCGGCCCTGCCCGCCCACCCCGCGCTCTTCCCGGAAACGGCCTCCCGCACCTCTTTAGCGTGTGCCAGCGCCGCTCTCCCCTGTGAAGCATCCTGTACTCCTTCCAGAACCTTCCCCGCACCTGCCTCTCCCCCTCCCTGACCTCTGCTCTGTCTCTCCCTGGCCACGCTGGGCAGGGACTCTCTCTGTCTCTCCCTGGCACTGGTGACGCTGGGGGCTGGGGAGTTAGGGGAGTGGGGATCTGATGCGGCTCCTGCCCCAGGGAAGCCTGGGGGCGCCTGTGTCCGGTCACCTGGAACCTTAGGCCAGCTCAGGGTTGACGAGACAGTGCTCCCAGTGGGGGAGTCCTGTGACCTTTGGGCGCGTCATCCTTTGACTCCTTCGATTGCCGTCCTGGTCTGTCGCTGTCCGTCTCCCCACTCTGCCAGCCCAGAGATGGCAGAGACTTTCCCAGGTGTTGGACCCCGCCTAACTGGGAGCTCCCCGGTGGCCCTGGAGGCCTTGGGGACTCAGAGCTGTGTGTGGGAACCGTGGCAGAGCACCATCGTGTTGCCAGCACACGTTGTCAGGCACCTTCCCCTGGGAGCCTCCTGGCTTCAGGGACTGGACAGCAGCCACCTCGGTCCTGGTGGTCCTGGCCACTCCAGGTGTTCATCCGGCCCTCGGGTGCCTCCGCGCCGCTGCTCTGGTGTGGGCTGCTCGGGGTCCTCCCGAACGAGGGGAGAAGGCTTGTGGCTGTTAGCGTCTTTGGGTCTTGTCACTAAACTGGTTTAATATTGGGACTTGGGACCATGAAGTTTTTCTTTTTTTTTTTGTGGTTTTTGCGTGTACTTTTTGTGGATGCAGAAAAGAAATGTGATACCATTCATCACAGCCTCAGAGAAATGTGTTTTTCCTGCAAAATTTTACTGCGTTTTTAAGTACATGAAACCATTACTGCTTTTCTGAGTTCCTGAGGTCACGACTTTTCCAGGTGGAAATAACCCAGCGGCATGTGAGGCCACGTCCCCTGGGCAGACAGCTGCTTGGCCGAGTCCGGTGTGTTCCGGCGGGGATCCCCTCGGCTCTCCTGCGGCGTGGTCTAGGGCAAGATGCAGACGGGGGACAGGTGTTTCAGCGCGGTTTGGGGGGCGCCAGCTTGAGGGAATATGCAGGACTCTTCCAGGCCGTGTTTGTGGGTGTTTCCCACATGCCAGAGGCTGCCCCAGGAGTGCGGTGGGACCCAGCCCCGAGCGGGAAGGAGAGCCTCTGCAGTGGGCAGGGGCCAGGAGAGGGGGAAGTGGAGGAGGAGGACAATGAAGGGACCTGAGTCTGCCCTGTGCTGACCTGGAGAGGGGGGCCGGGAAGAGGGGAACTGTGTGTTGGTGATGTGGCAGGTGTCTGGTCACACGATGACCACAGCACGTGTGGAGCCTTGGTGTGTGGTTTTCTCCTAAAAGGGAGCAAGAAGCCCAGGGAGCGTGGCAGGGGCGGTTTTCTCGGCGGATGAAGGGCTCTAATGCTGGGAAAGCCTCTCCTCTCTCTTTTCCTGAGACCCGGGTCACCTAGGCTGCGGCCTAGAAGTGTTGGCTGAGCACTTAGTGTACAAATGTCGAGAGTCCCTTGGTTGGAAGTGCAGATACCTGATGGAGAGATACCAGGTGGGAGATACCAGGTGGGAGGCCCCCGGCTCTGATGATGTGCTGAGTCAGGCCCCTGTGTTGCAGAGGTGACCACGGTGACCGTGGCCAACGTGGGTGCCTCCGCAGACAACGTCTTCACCACGTCAGTGGCGAATGCTGCCTCCCTCTCGGGACACGTTCTGGTAAGCGGCCCTGCGAGCACTTTTCCCCAGACCCCCGAGCGCGTCTTCCCTGAGGCTGGCTCTGGGTTCCCGGGGCACCTGGAAGCTTGTGGCTGCGCCCTTCCCTCAGGCTGTGCTCGGGTCTCCTCGTCCTTGCCCGACGACCACACCACGTGGGACTCTTCTGGAGCTTTGCGGCAGCTCTTAGTTACAGTTTCTTTTTTCTTTCTTTTTTTATTTGTTTGTTTGTTTATTTGTCAGAGAGGAAGAGAGAGAGAGAAAGAGAGCACACAAGCAGGCAGAGAGGCAGAGACAGAAGCGGGCTCCCCGCTGAGCAACGAGCCCGATGTGGGACTCGATCCCAGGACGCTGGGATCATGACCTGAGCCAAAGGCAGAGGCTCAACCCACTGAGCCACCCAGGCGCCCCTTAGTCACGGTTCCTTTCTAGCCTTAGTCACACACCTGGGGTGCTGTATCCCTGGAAGCAAAGTCACTATTGTTGGCCACAAACAGCCGACTCACACTCGGAGTCACAAGCACAGACCGCAGAGTTCAGAACCTGCTTCATTTCTTAGGGAGTTGAACACACACGAGCCGATAGGTGCTCATTTCACGCCTCCAACTGGTCTCTCCTTCCCAGCAGCAGATTGTGGGTTTTTCTAGAAGAGCCTGGAGTCAGAGGGTCAGGGAGCTAGGGAGGACCGTCCTAGGTGTGGTGCTCGCAGCAGGCTCTGAGGACAGGAGGACCTGTGGACTCCGTGTGATCCTGCAGGAAACCGATTGCCAGCCCTCCAATATCTTTGTACTCCCGTTGGCCTCAATGAGGAAAACGTTTCTGTGATTCGTAGCTGAACACGGAACATTCCCTTTTACGCAGAGGGTTGCACGTCTTCAGTGATTCCGACACGAGCCGTGTGGACGTGCTTAAGCAAGACAGTGACCCTCCAGGTGTATAAGCCCAGGCCCTGGGTGTGTGCATGTGTTCGGGGTGGGAGCTGCTACTTACTTTCCCTGATTGGATTTTCAGATGTAAAGGAAGGTTTTTTTTTTTTTTGTTAAAGATTTTATTTATCTATTTGACAGACAGATCACGAGCAGGCAGAGAGGCAGGCAGAGAGGTGGGAGGGAGGGAAGCAGGCTCCCCGCTGAGCAGAGAGCCCGACGCGGGGCTCAGTCCCAGGACCCTGAGATGATGACCTGAGCCGAAGGCAGAGGCTTTAACCCTCTGAGCCACCCAGGCGCCCCAAGGTGGCCATTTGTTTTCTTGTTCTTTCCTTCTTTTTTTCTTCCCTTCCTTCCTTCTTTTCTTTCTTTCTTTTTAAAGATTTTGCTTACTCATTTGACAGACAGAGATCACAAGCAGGTGGAGAGGCAGGCAGAAAGAGAGGGGGAAACAGGCTCCCGCTGAGCAGAGAGCACGATGCGGGGCTCAATCCTAGGACCCTGGGATCATGACCTGAGCTGAAGGCAGAGGCTTAACCCTCTGAGCCACCCGGGCGCCCCAAGGGAAGGTCTTTTTAACTTGCCTTTGTGGGTTCTGTTCTCTCCAGGAAGCATCAGAGCAGCCTAGGCGCTGGGTTTGAATTGGCCGCTTGGAGCGAGTGGCGCCCACCCAGGGCTGTCTGGGCAAAGCCTTGAGAGTTCCTTTGCCGGAGCCCTGTGAGGCGGGTACCTAGGGACAGCAGGGACAGGAGGGAGCACCTGGCTCGCCCGGGGAGCAGGGCAGCTTGAAGGACGAGGCCAGGCTGACCCAGAGGAAGCAGGTGCTGTCATTGTAGCCCCTGACCACCGTGGCCAGGTGTGTGAGCAGTGCGGCGGGGGTGGTCCTGGTATGCAGTAGCCGTCGGCAGAGCTGTGCTTGGGCACGGGTGTGAGAAGGGAGTCCCGTGCCAGACCCCGGCTGTGACTGTGCTTGGTTTCTTGGGACCCTCCCTAGAGACCTGTGAGCATGCAGAGGCTGCTCAGGTAGACAGGGGGGCACTTTTCCCAGGGTGTCTTTATGGGACGTGCCCCTTCTTTCCCTTTGGCAGGTGGTGGTGAGTGTTTGCACAGGGCCTCCCAGGCAGAGCATGGCCCTTGTGCTTGGCCCTGTGTTTAGGGTCTTAGGGGCACCTGAAGTCCAGTGGGGTGCCCTTGTGGTGGCGGTTCGCGAGGACCAGGGGCCAGGCCCTGTAGCTACCGCCTGAGACGACTCAGATGTTCTGTCTCCAGTCTGGCAGGACAGCGCTGCAGATCGGGGACAGCCTGAACACCGAGAAGGCCACGCTGATCGTCGTGCACACAGACGGGAGCATCGTGGAGACGGCCGGGCTGAAGGGGCCCACTGCTCCACTCACCCCAGGTGCTGCCTGTCCCCACTCCAGGCCTCCCCGGGCAGAACGCACCTGAGTGCGCGCCGAGTTCCCTCTGGGATTGGCTTAGTTAGTCTTGTGGTAAACTTGGAATAGAAATGCTGTTTGAGTAGAGGACGTGGGCTTTTCCAGGCTGAGAAGGAGCTGCCCAGGGTGGAAGGGGGCCGTGCTGCTGTGTCCGGGTGGGAGCGGGAGAACCCGCCGTTGGAGCCCAGGAGGTGCTCGTGCCTTTCTGGGTAGGCTGGGTGCACCCCACGTCTCTTACTTTCCAAATGCTTCTTTTGCCCAAGGCCCTCCGTGTCCTCCAAGTCCTGCGGCTCCCGGCCAGGAAAGAGGGGGCACCAAGTACAACTGGGACCCGTCAGTGTATGACAGCGAGCTGCCCGTGCGGTGCCGGAACATCAGCGGCACGTTGTTCAAGAGTCGGCTGGGCTCAGGTGAGGCGGCGTGGGACCTGGGCTTCGGGCACACCTTACCCCCGGCAGTCCCCCAGCGCGGGCCCAGTGGGGCAGGCCAGGCTCGCGGCCCTGGGCAGTAGAGCTGAGGCCACGACAGGTTTGGGGCGTGGTGGGGGCGGGTGGAGAGGACATAGTGACCCGTGGACGAGGGAAAGCCAGGGGAGAGGCAGGACTGGAATGAGCTCCCTAAGTTCCTGGGTCAGGACGGGGAACCTCAGGCGATGGGGACTCTCCCCCATTCTGGCAGTGGGGCGGATGCCGAGAGCTCCACGTGAGACCACGAGGGGCTTGTGGTGCGCGGCAGGCGGTGCGCAGAGAGCAGGCGCGGGTTCGTGGTGGGGGCGTCCTTGGAGGGGGCGCGATCACGTGGGGGCTCTGGTGTGGGAGCGGCTCAGCGGGAGCTGGGTGGGAGGCAGGGAAGGAGAGCACGGGACCGGCTGCCGTCGGCCGGCCGCGCCTTCACTGCGCCGCCCGCTGCCGCTCCAGGAGGCCGGGGCCGCTGTATTAAACAAGGGGAGAACTGGTACAGCCCCACCGAGTTTGAGGCCGTGGCGGGGAGAGCCAGCAGTAAAGACTGGAAGAGGAGCATCCGCTACGCGGGCCGGCCGCTGCAGTGCCTCATTCAGGTGCCGCGCCTGCGAGGAGGGCCGAGGGCGCGGGGTGGGGGGCGCCTCCCGGGGCTGGGCCGGGGGTGGGGGGGCTTCCCTGGGCCACCGCGCCCCGTGGGGAACACAGAACGCAGGCGTGCAGTCTGGCTGTGGTCCTCTGCCCCCGGGACGTGCGGCCCTGGGCCAGGCACCCAGGCTCCTCTTGCCAGGGCTTCACGCAGGGCGGTGACAGTTTGGGCAGGAGCATGACACGATGTGGCCGGTCGGGCTGAGGCACAGGCCTCTGACTGCTCCTCGCAGCGGAGCGCTTTGGACGCTGGTCAGCAAGTGATGGCCGGGGCCGCCTGGGAGGCTCAGTCTGCTGGGCAGCCGCCTTCAGCTCAGGTCCTGATCTCAGGGTCCTGGGATCGGGTTCCGCGTCAGGCTCCCTGCTCAGTGGACAGCCTCCTTCTCCCTCTGCCCCTCCCCTTGCTTGTGCTCTCTCTCCCTGTCTTGACAAACAAATGGATAAAATCTTTAAAAAAAAAAAAAGGAAGAAGGAAAGAATGCCCATAGAATCTTTTCATCTCCTGGAGAGGGAACAGTGGATCCTGCCCCTGGTCATGGCCTTGTATAGACGTGTGGGGGAGAGGAGTTTCTGGAGGTGACAGGGCTTTAACCCACGAGTGGCCGGCCGGCGGCAGAGCTGGCTGCCCCCTATAGCGTTGGTGGTTTGCGCGGAAGGCCGACTTTCTCACGCACCGCGGGGCTCTCTGAATTTCAGGACGGGATCCTAAACCCACATGCCGCGTCTTGTACCTGCGCCGCATGCTGTGACGACATGACCTTGGTGAGTCGCCAGGAAGTGACCAGTCATCAGGCTTGCTCAGCGGCTCTGTCTGCTCGCAGGCGTTCCGACCCTCAGCTCCCTGCTTGCGTGCTTGTCCTGTCCAGCTCTCGGGCCGCGTGTCCTTGGGTCCCTCGCGCCCTGCAGCCTAGCGAGGGCTTGTTGGCAGTGTCTCACCCAAATCCCGCTTCTCAGATGTTACTCTGACGCCTCTGGTGGTGCATGAGGCCGGCCCCGCACGGTGGTCAAAGCACACGGAAGAGGACTTGTCCAAACGGTAGAAAGCGCCTGTGACGTCACCATCTTAACCCCAAACCAGACGCACGTTTTGCTTCTGTGGTCATGAGACGTGTACATGTGCTGCTTTATAGTCTACATTTTTAAACGTCATGTCTTAAAACTACTATGTTGAAATTATTTTAAAGGAGTTTTTAATATCTTTTGAAATATATTTTTATCCTGAGTCCTTAACAGGTTCGGAAAGGATAACTGTTTCTCGTTGATTTTTAGTGGATGTTGCTGTACGGCTTTCTAAAGCGTGGTACTAACTCACACGAATAGCCCAGTATTCACTCTTTCTTAGTGTTGAGTTCGGTTTTAAAATATTTTCAGGTTTTAATAGCTGCTTAATGAGATTTCTTGACTTTATTTTGATTACTCATCTGCTTAATTATTAGAAGATATGAAAGAACATTTAATTGAAGAGACATCACCCCCTTGGGTGGAAAACTAAATATTCTAGAATTGTCTAGCTCCTATATAGACTAGATGTGATTTTGGTGGAATCAACAATGGGATATTTTTGTGAAAATTAAATGAATTTGCAGTTCGCCTGGAGAAGCTAGTGGTGAGATTCCGGGGAATCTTGTAGGGAGAAAGAGAGCGGTGGGAGGAAATTCATTCCGTTCGGAAGTTCAGGCCACTTGGTAGAATTGTTTGCAGTTACTCCGCAATGTTGAAATGACGTGAATCTAAGAGAACGTGTACCGAATCCGTGTATGAAAAACCTAGAAGATACCGTCGAGAGGACCCCGGGGAGAGCTGGGACAGGCGCGCCAGGCCCACAGTGAGGAAAGCGCCGGCTCCCCTCGGTGCTCTGTAGGTTCCCGTGGTTCCCGCCACAATCCCCGCGGGGCCCTGGCGCTTCAGATGAGCTGACTTGAAAACACGTCTGGAAAGGCAAAGGACATAGGACGGCCGGCGCAATTTTGAGAAGGCGACTGAAGCTGGAGGAGCCCCAGCACAGGCCGGGTAAGCCCCATCCCACAGCGGCTGTCACGAAGACGTACGCATCGGTGACACCAGAGGCTCCGTGTGCCCCCGCGTGTGCTGTGGGCACAGCTGGACACTGTGCGCTGGGGACACACCTTGGCCCCACCCTGGCGCTTTATGTGCAAGTGCTTCCAAAACGCAGCACGGATCCAGATTTATCCAAAACACAAACCTGACGTGTGTGGAAGAAAACGGGAGAGCTTCACGGCCTGGGGTTTCTCGGGTGGGAGAACAAAGGCACGATCCGTAAACGAAAACTTGGTGACTGGGACTTGTAAATGCTAACACTCCGGCTTCCCCTTCAGGGACAGTAGCGTGAAGAGCCCCGCACACCTCACTCCCGCTTCCCTCCAGCGCCGTGTGCAGGGAGCCCCGGTCCCTCTCCCCTCGGCACCGGGACCGGGACCGGAAGGACAGCAGCATTTCACGGGCCCAGTCCTGGCTCTGAGTTGCAGAAACCAGCTTCTGGGCAAGCATGACTGGGAGATCGGGGCTCCCTGCCTGCACCCAGCCTCTCCCAGAGGGCAGAGGCTCCCCCCAGGAGCGGCCAGGCAGGAATACCGTGCCCCAGTGTCCCCCAGCTCGCTCCTAGTGTGGGGGTCCATGCCACGGGAGGCAGGCCGAGACCAGAGGCTCTGCCCCTGCCCAGAGCCCTGCTGCTAAAGCAGGGCTGTCGCCCTGATAAGACGTGGCGACCCTTCCTGCCCCCGCCTCCAGAGCAGGGCCCTGTGGACATGATCCCTGAGGAGGGGGCTGGCAGAGCACGAGAGCAGCAGGCTAACCGGAGAACCAGGGAAAACAGCAGTCAGAAGAGTCCTGGGATAAGATCAGACCCCAAAGATCTGTCTCGAAAACTCCCCGTAAAGGAGCCCTCATGCAGTTGGGATCCGACGGAGCAGTTTATGCCCTGGGCGTTGTGGGGGCAGTGGTGCCGCCAGTGGAAGTGGAGCGCCTCTGGGGGTGTGACCCCCCCCACTGTGACTCCACTGTGAGACTCTGCACGGGTGACTCCCCGCTCCTCACAGGGACTCTGCTGGATGGGACTCCCCCACTGTGGGACTCCCCTGTTGGGACTCCGCCATGGACTCCGCCGGGGCATAGCCTGGTCCCCAAGCCCGTGGGCAGCAGCAGGAAGCCCCGCAAAGAAGGGGTCGGTCTCGGTGTCGCTAGAGTACCTCCCCTAAAATGTCCAGTTTTCAACAGAAAGTTGTAAGACACAAACAGCGAGTGGAGCCACGCAGAAGAAAAGGTGCAGCAGACTCGGCCGAGGTGTCGCTGGGACAGAGGCCCTCGGTACCGTCGGTGTTCACAGAACCAAGGGACGCGTCTGGAGAATCTACGGCCCCGTGTCTCAGTCGCTCCAGTGGCCGCTGCGGAGCACCACAAATGGGGGGGGGGGGAAGGGGGGAGCTTCACCCCTGCACTGGTTTCTAACAGGCGAGGCCCCCTGGCGGCAGGGGCGGTGCACGTACACCCCCGATCCCCGTGGCCACACTTACTGCAGCAACAGCGGCCTGGGGTCTGGCCTTCACGTGTGCCCTGTGCAGAGGGGGGGCCGGGGGGGCTGTGTCTCTGTAACGAGACGGGAATTACGAGAAAGCTCCAGTGGAGATTCTAGAATTGAGAGCCAGAAGACCCGGGTGAAAGCCCGAGTGGCAGGGTCCGCGGAGGTGGGCCTGCGTCTGCTCCGGAAGGTCTCACGCCCCTGGGCGCTGCGCCGTCCAGCAAGAAGGTGTGGCCCTCGGGGTCTGCAGGCGTCAGCCCCACCCCCACCCCCCTGCCCTGCAGATCTGTCCGTGTTGGTCCGTCGCTTCTGTGGTTGCTGGTGTGTTGTCTCCCCTGTACTTGGCGACCGCAGGGCCTCCTCCTCCCTGCTGGGATCCTCTGGTTTGGGGCAGGGGCTCTCCTGCCTCCTTAACTCAGTCGCCGTTTGCTTTGTCTCCTTGCACGTACCCAACCCTAAAAACCCTGCGCGTTGGTGAGCCTTCTGTTTCGTTCAAACAGTGTGAGTCACGCATTCTTTTAAAAAGTCTCTCCTCTGTCCCAGTAAGGAACTTGGGGTCTGAAGGTGGTCGGTCCTTGGCCGTGATGAGTCTCGCCCTGCCCCCGGGGCAGGGGCAGCCGAGCTGGCTCCCCCTCACTGCCCCTCTCCCCGCAGAGCGGCCCGGTCAGGCTCTTCGTCCCCTACAAAAGGCGCAAGAAGGAGAGTGAGCTGCCCACGACCCCCGTGAAGAAGGAGCCCCCCAAAAACATCGCACTGCTCCCTGCCGCAGCCGCCGCCTGTGAGTGGGAGCGGGCGGGGCCGTGCCTCCCTCCGACCCTTGGGGCTTGCCTTGGTGTTCAGGGCAGGGTCCCCTGGGGGGGGGGTGCTCCCTGGTCTCCACAGACCCCTTCGCGCGCGAGCACGTATTTCCTCATGAGGCGAACCCAGCGCGGCTGCTCCCGGGCAGGGTGGTCTGCACGAGCACCTTCCCAGCAAAGGCTCTCCTTGGGTGTGGGTGCCCACGGCCCGTGAACAGCTGGGAAGAGGGGGAAAGTCCGCGTTTGTGGCCCAGGCGGGGAGGTAGGGACCGAGGGCGTGGGGCAGGCTCGTCCTGGGGGGCCGCGTGTCGGGCCGGTGCCGGGCCCCGCAGAGGCTGCGGACATGCAGTGGCCGGGCAGAGTCGGGCCACGGGGAGCAGCCCTTGGGGCGCCTATGCTTTGTGCCTCATTCCTGCTGAGGCCCTTCCTGCCTCTGTGGCCATTCGGGATGTGAGCGGGGTGTCATGGAGAGCCTGCCACCCGTGCCTCGGCCCTGGTCCCCTCCCCGGTGCCCAGGGTCCCCTCTCCGGCACCCAGGGTCCCTGGTCTCTTCCTGCCTTTGCAGAGGTGCCTGGGGCCTGCCCCGTGGGTGAGCTGGGTGGTGAAAGGTACTTGTGCTTTTCCAGTCACCGTGACCCCCTCAGGACAGATCACTACCTCGGGCGCGCTGACCTTTGACCGGGCGTCCACTGTGGAGGCTACCGCCGTCATCTCAGAGAGCCCGGCCCAGGGCGATGTCTTCGCAGGAGCCACGGGTGAGTTGTCCTCAGCACCTGCTCCGCGGGGACCCGTCACCCCTGTTGACCTGGGGCGTGGTGGGGGCAGCGTGGAGCTGAGGCCTGGGATGGGTGGGTGTGGGCGGGCGCCGGGCAGGCGTGCGGGGTGCGGGGCCACCGGCGTCACAGGAAGTGCTCTGGTCCGCCCACGGCTGCTGTCAGCCGGCCGCGCAGCACAAGCCCCTGGGAGCACTGGTAGGGGCTGCGGGAGCGGCGGCCAAAAGCCAGAGAGACGCAGCTGGGGCTCGGCGTGGCCGGGGTACCCCGCTTCCAGCATCTCTGCCGCCCCCACTGACCCGGGCAGCCGAGTCAGGTCAGCAGGCCGGCTGGTCCCGTGTGTCCCGACAGTGCGAGAGGCAGGGGTGCAGCCCTCCTGCAGAGTCGGCCACCCGGAGCCCCACTACCCAGGCTACCAGGACAGCTGTCAGATCGCACCGTTTCCAGAAGCTGCATTGCCGACATCTCATCCCAAAATAGGTGGGTCTGAGCGCCCGGCTTGCGGGCTGGGAGCCCCCGAGTTGCTCATGAAGGTGCACTTTGGAGGCAAAGCGGGTTTTGTCTGGGTTTTTCCAGTTGGGGCGCTACAGCGGGGGCTGGCGAAGTCCCCTCCGCGGCCCGCGTCTGTGGCTGCGTGTCTGTTAGAGCTCGGCCTACGTGGCGGCCCACGGCCCGTGGGGGGCCCGAGCCACTGCGGGGACCTGCCAAGGGAGGCGGTGCTCTCGCGCCATCTTGCCTGTGGGGTGCGCGGTCCCTGCGGCCTCGCTGGTGTCTCTGGGGACGGCAAGGCGTGCTCAGTGTTACCGAAACGTGGAAGGACCCATGTTGGCGTCGCTCCGTATTGAAACCTAATAAGGAAGTGTATTGATTTCTTGTTTCATTTCACTTTCCAACTGTTCCAGTGTTAACCTCTCTGCCGGCCTTGGCGGTCCCACCCTCCACCCCCACCAAAGCCGTGTCTCCCACGGTGGTCAACGGGCTGGAAATGTCAGAGCAGCGGAGCTGGCTGTACCTGGAAGAGATGGTCAACTCCTTGCTCAGTACGGCGCAGCAGCTGAAGACGCTGTTCGAGCAGGCCAAGCAGGCCAGCTCCTACCGAGAAGCGGCCGTGGCCCAGGCCCGAGTCCAGGCAGAGACAGAGCGGAAAGAGGTAATGTCAGGCTGAGCAGAAGGCCCGGTCTGTGGCTGACTGCCCTGCGCCTTCCGCCGGCTTGGGGGCCCTCTGTGCGCTGTCTACGTCGGCTTACGGTCCCCACCTTTCTGGAAGAGCGGGACCAGAGAATCGTTCACAAACGAAGCTTTTCTCAGAGGACGCTGTCTGCTCTCCCTGCTCGGGTGTTTCTGTCCTTGTAAATGGGGTTGGTGTATTTCGAGAGGGAGAGACGCTCTGCACTGGCCCATGGTACTTGGCTTTGGACCCTCACCTGTCACAGATGTCGTGTGTACTTTCAGACCGTCGGCTCTGTGCAGTTTGCAGAGGCCTCCTCTGGGCTGTCTTGGAGGCAGCTGGTGGGCAGGCACATGGCTTTCCCATTTCTACCCCTTTTCCCGTCCTAGCCTGCATCTCAGTGCCCCGCAGAGACCGCCTCCTTGGCCCCTTGGGCACCGTTGTGGGCGTTTCCCTTACAGCTTCCATCGTGTTCTTCAGAAGTAAGATCCCAAGCGTGGCTCAGGGTTCATGGGCCTTGGGACAGAGCGCTTTCTCACGGCAGCTGGTCGCTGCAGCACAGAGAAGTCTCACCCCTTTGGCTTTTCTCGCACGGCCTTTCCGTTGCGGGGGGCCTGTCTTCCCTCCACCGTGGACACAAGGACGCAGGCGTGCACCTGCGGGGGCGGTCTGTGTGCAGTGGAGTGCGGTCCGCTCGGTCGCACAGGGATGGAGCAGAGGCTGGGAGCACGCTGGCCAGGCGATGGTGGTGGTGCTTTCTTTAAAGATGTCATCTGTCTGTCTATCTCACGCACAAGCAGGGGGAGGGACAGTGCAGAGGGAGAAGCAGGCCCCCCGCTGAGCAGAGAGCCCGATGCGGGGCTCGATCCCAGGACCCTGAGATCATGACCTGAGCTAAAGGCGGACACATAACCGGCTAAGCCACCCAGGCACCCCTGGGTTCTTAATTTTTTAAAAATTTCTTTTCAGTGTCCTAGAATTCATTGTTTATGCACCACACCAGTGCTCCATGCAGTACCTGCCTCCTTAATACCCACCACCAGGCCCTCCCAATCCCCCACCCCCCCTCCCCTCCAAAACCCTGTTAGTTCCTCAGAGTCCACAGTGTCTCGTGGTTCATCTCCCCCTCCGATTTCCCCCAACTCCCTTCTCCTCTCCCATCTTGGGATCTTAATTTCTTAAATGATTTCTTAATGTATGGTTTCTTTTCCAAGGAAGAAAAATGTTGCTCCCTTGAAGAAGCAGATAAGTTTAAAATATTTTTTGAAAAACTATAATTTTAAAGTAGTACATAATCCATGATAAATTCTGTAAAAAAAGAGAAAAGCAGAAAAAAAAATCTTAAGCTCTTTACCTAAAGATAATGATTGGTAGCTTCTCAAATGTTTGAGGATTTTCTAGATTTCTTCCTGATGTTGGTCTCAGGCCAAATCCTGTGTCAGCGAGAGGCTCTGTGGTGCTGCTTGGCCGCTTCCTGAGCCGGCTCTCCCGTGGTCAGCGGTCTGGGTGGCGGCTGTGGGTGCTCATGGCCCCACTGAGCCCCGTGCCTCTGTCCTGGCATTGGTTGGCGCAAGGTGTGCCTCGTGGCTGTGGCGCGGGCACCGTGCCCCCTTTCCTCCCGAAGCCTGGCGGCAGTGCTGATGTCATGCAGACAGTGAGGCTCAGGCCGCCCAGCGGGTGGGAGGGGGTGTCTCCCTGTGCTGTGCATCCCCTCGGGGACACGAGGACACCCAGCCAACGGACCACCCGCCGTCTGCGCCGGGGCCGTCTCTCAGCAGGCCCTCTGCCCATCTTAAAATCGGTATTTGTGTTTGCTTAGAAAAAGTACTCTTAGGGGCTCCTGGGTGGTTTGGTCAGTTAGGCATCTGACTCTTGATCTCAGCTCAGGTCTTGGTCTCGGGGTTGTGAGTTCAAGCCCCGTGAAGTCAATGTGATTGTAAAAGGTAAAAGTGACAGCTGTGCGTTGGGTCCCCTGTGAGGCTGCACGTACCGCCAGGGGCTGAATGGGTGTTGCTGGGATCTTCCCCCAGAGTTAAAAGGGACCTGGGGGATCATTTTAAAGGGTGGGGAAAGGGGCGCCTGGGTGGCTCAGTCGGTTGAGCGTCTGCGTCTGGCTGAGGTCATGATCTCGGGGTCCTGGGATCGAGCCCCACATTGGGCTCCCTGCTCAGCGGGGAGTGTGCTTCTCCTGCTTCCCCTGCCCGCCCTCAGTCTCACTATCTCTGTCATTGTCTATGTCTCAAATAAATAAGATCTTTAAAGAAGTAAAAATAAAAAAAAAAAAATTAAGGGTGAGGAAGGGATCTGAGCTGTGACGGAAAGCCTCCTCCCCGGCGTCCTGCGGTCCAGGCCGCACACGGGCCAGCTGCCAGCTCCCCGACTGCTCCTTCTGTCTGTCCAGCAGTGTCCTTCTGGGAAGGAGAGGCACGTCCCTGCGCAGCTGCCCGGGCAGCTTCTAGGGACTGAAAAGGAAGAAGTGTCTGCGTTTTGCTAATTCAGACTGTACCCAGAAGCATAGACGGGAAAACAGACATTGGTGTTCCTACTCAGAATGGTCACTGAGCTGCGGGCTCCCTGTCCCGGGGGGACCTGGTAGGCGCCCATTCCTGGTGGCTGGCGCAGCCTGGTTTCGTGCTGCGGAGACTAGCGTCTGGGGACACCCTGTGCTCTGTGCGCTCCCCCCAGCCGGGGGCACTGGGACCCCCTCCCTGTGAGCACAGCTCCTGTCAGACGGGTCCAGGTGGCACCAGCCGCACAGAAATCTCAGCTTCGAGCTGGCGAGGAAAGGAGCGGGGGAGGGGGTTCTGGTTTTAGATTTTTCCGCACTCATTCACGTGGGCTTTTCTGTCACAGAATAGAATTTGTAGGTGACCCTTGGTCAGAATTCTCCAGTGACGAATGGGACAGACATGAAAGCACACGGAGACACAGTGTGGGGGCGTGTCCGTCTGCCAGGGCTGCGGCCACACTCAGCGGCGTGGAGCTCAGCACTGGGGCCGCCGGCGTGTCCGCTTTCTCCCGTGCAAGAGCACACATGTTCTCCGTTCACACTCAGGGTCCAAAAGCCGAACTCCTGTTGGGAAAAGTGTGTGACACAGGGGCCAGTCTCTTGCCTGTGGCTGGGTTGGTAAGGTTACCCCCCCCCAGAAGGTGGGGCTTTGGATTTTATTGGTAATTTTACGTATTTTTAAGAAAGAAACAGACACGAAATGCTTTTATCCTCAAAAATGCCGCAGGTGGGAGAACATAGCGTTTCTGTGAAAGGGCCGCTTCTGGGTCCGTGTCTTCCCTGCTGAGCACATCCATCTGCTGTCCGTGTCCCGCGCAGTGAAATCAGCGGGACCTGTGACAGGCGCGTCTGTCTTCTCTCGAGCCCTGGACAGGACGTGTCATTCTTAAATGATTTTGTGGGGAGCCGGGCGCCTGAGGGAGGCCGGGGAGCGGGGAGACCGCGCAGCCTCGGTACATGGAGCCCTGCTCCGTGGGTGGCCTGGTGACGTCGCGTGCACTTGCAGACCCTGGTTATGCACATGGGGGACGACAGGTCTGAGCTCTGTGGCCCTGTGGTGGCCACGCTTGCATGCTGTGGTCTTGTGAAGTGAGGGGACCTCGCGGCCCCCATGGAGAGCCTGCTGTCAGGGACCTTCTGGGGCCTGGCGGGGTTTGGAAGGGCAGGAAGGCCCCCCCCGTGAGCCGGTGTGAAGGGGGAAGCCCAGAGCAGGTGTCCCGCCGCGAGAAGCAGCCCACAGCATAGGGACAGAGGCCTGTGAGGCGGCCGGAGAGCCGGGTGGGCCCGCGGGCTGTCTGGGCTCTTCGTGTGGAGACCGCCAAGTGTCTCTGTAGCGGGACTCGCCGTGACAGGAGTGTTGGACGTGGGCCAGTGTGAAAGCAGATCTCCCTTCCTGGAGCTCCCGCCCATGGAGAACACAGGCTTTTGTGCCATCACGGGGCGTCCTTTGGTGTGACTGCGGTGTGGGGACGTGTTTGGGGTTAGAAGAGCAAACGCTGCTGGCTGCTTGACTGGAAAGACCGCGGTGCAGCCTGTCCCGGAGTATGTCCCCAGGAGTATTGGGGGGTCAGGGTCAGGACACGAGCTGTGAGGGCCGTAGGGGTCAGGAAGATGCCGGGAACCCTGCCTCGGGGGCTCCCTGAGCAAGAACATGGCTGTCGCTGCCTCCGACCGCCCGCCGGACGTTCCGTCCTCGATTGCGAAGAAGGAGAAAAGCAGACTCGGCCCGGGTGAGACGATTCCCACGTTCGCAGTTTTCTTCGTGAGTGGTTTGCGCCTGCGCGTGTAATTAGCTCAGCAGCGGTCCCACGGGGCAGAAGAGCAGACCCTTCCCTCCCTGTCAGGGCCACGGTGTCCAGCAGAAGCCGACCCATGGCCTCGGGGTCCTGGGCCCCGGCTGGGGCCGGCCGTGGTGCTCCTGGCTGATGGCCCTGCCCGGCCGCCAGCGGCCCTTCGCCGTGCCTCAGCCTCGTGCTGGTCGTTCTTAGTTTGAAGAGCCAAGCACGGCGCGGCACAAAAGTGCCCAGTGGAGGGGTGCGCGTGGGCACCTGGGGCCCGGACAGTGCCCTGGGCCGGGGTCAAGTCGGGGCGCCCGCCCGGCTTGTGGGCTCGGGCCCCCGAGGGCCTCTTCCAGGCTGCGGACCCCGTGTGTTCGTCGTGGGCTCCCCTCGGGCACGGAGCACTCTCTGCTCTCTTCGGGGCACCCATCCCTCACAGGCCCACCCTCAGGCCCTGATGTAACCCTGAAGGACCCAAGACCCCAAGGCTCAGCTTGGGCACTTGGAGGGCAGGCCACAGGCAGTGGGAGGCTCAGGGGTTCCTCCTCCCGCCCAGCAGGGCACAGCAGGGCTGGGCGCGGCGTCCGGGTGTCGTTGGAATTCTTATGCGTTAGAGACTCGTTTACTGTCCATTTCTTTGTTCGCATCGGGATGGCTTGTGGCCGTGTGCTTCCTGTCCGGTTGTGCCCTGCACCTGCTCCTTCCTCTGCTCACGCTCTTCCCTCTGCCCACGGGTGCTCTCGCTTGGCTCCTGGGTCCCTCTGGCATCCTCCCGTTGGTGCACTTTCTGGTGCTGGATGACCCCCCAGACCTGGCTTGGCCTCCCCTTCCCCAGGCCTGGAATTATCCTCTCCTCTGGGAGCCCTGATTCCCTCGCTGGAGGACGGTCTGGGGAACCGAGTTGCGGGGACCAGTGTGCTCGCCGCCACTGGGGCGTCGTAGCTTCTGGGCCCCTTGGCGGACGGATGGAGCCGCGTGTGCTCACAACCTGCGTGTACAGACCGGTCGGTGTTTCTGTACGTGTCCGTCTGTCTGTACCTGCAGCTGAGGTGGCAGACTCTGGTGAGAACCGCAGTGTGATTTCTGTTAAATACGTACCCACCATGCGTGTGGGGCAGGCGGAGGTGCGGGGCGCTCCCACGCGCTGGCGGTGTCCATCTCCGGCCGGCTGTCCGTTGTGACCTTTCGATTCCGTTCCGAGGCTCTGCTTCCCGTCTACACCGCTGGGCGCTTGGAGCGTGAACCCGGGAGGTCTGGGAGAGCACGTGCTCCCTGCGGGGACAGACGCGGGAGGACTCGGAGCCCTCCTGCTCCTGCAGCGTGAAGCCTCTCCCCGGGCGCAGGGATGAGGGCTCCCCCGGGTGCGTGCTCCCACCAAGCCTCTACCTGGGAGAGCCTCACGCCCAGCCGCACCTCTGCTTCCACTCAGCGCCATGAACCCTGGGAAGCCCTTACTCTTCCTGGAGAAATTTCCGTATGTGGCTCTA
Source organism: Enhydra lutris kenyoni (assembly GCF_002288905.1). NCBI lineage: Eukaryota > Metazoa > Chordata > Mammalia > Carnivora > Mustelidae > Enhydra > Enhydra lutris. Next base: position 444,721 of record NW_019154106.1, on the reverse strand, counting down.
GACGGTCTTTTCTTTCTTCCCTTTGCGTGTTTGTCTCAAAGCAGAGGCAGGGGGCAAACTGAGCCGCTTGGGTTCCTGCCATTTCTCCCACTTTCGGGAGCGAGCAGTGCACCCCGGGTGGTTTTATGAGCGGAAGAACGTTAGACATGGAAAAACACGACGGCTTGTGAGGAAGGAAGCTGACGTTCAGAGCGGAGCCCTGCGGCAGGCCGGCTGCGGCCACTGACCCACGCAGAGCCGGGCCTCCGGGTACCAGCGGGCGCGTCTGCCTTACGTGGGCACTGCCCACACCCTGACCCCCCGCCCCACGCGCACAGGCCCTCACTTGCCGTCAGTGTCGCTGGGACACTCTTGTGTTCTCTGGCCTCTACAGACCCGGTGTCCCGGCCTGTCCCTGGCACCTGTCTCCACGCCGGGGCGTTGGCGGGGAGCCCACGGCTTGATGGCCCCTGCACGGGCCGCGCCACTGCGATCAGCTGGGGACAGGTCACTTACCTGCGTGAAGTCCTCACTTCGTTCAAAGGCAAAGCTCCAGTTACGGGATTCAGGGGAGAGCGCGCAGAGCGCGCGTGTCCACGGACATAGAGACCGGCTGGGCTGCTGGGGCGGCACAGGCTGGGGTTGTGCAGCAGCTGGGGATGGGGTGGCGGCGTGGGGTCCCAGCATGCTCCCGGCCGCTCAGGCGCAGCCCAGGGGTCTGCAGGCGCGGGCGGTGTCAGCCACGACTGATGGCGGTCGGCTGCCAGCAGTGAAGGAGGTTGCTCCCGGGCTGGCATCCTCCACTTGCTTGGCATCGACGAAGTTCCTCAGACTCTGGAAAAGGCGGCGTGTTGCCGTGTCCGTGTCTGCCATGGCTGAAGCGTGTAGACCCTCTTGGGTAGAGAGAAGGAGCCGGCCGTGGGTGTGACGGGGACAGCGTCTGGGCATCACTGGGGGTGAGGACACATGTCAGAGGGCGGACGGGCGGGAGGCGTCCCCGTGACACTGACTGGCCTGTGTCCTTCTTGCAGCAGTCCTGTGTCAACTGTGGCCGGGAGGCCCTGAGCGAGTGCACCGGCTGCCACAAAGTGAACTACTGCTCGACCTTCTGCCAGCGCAAGGTGCGTCCTCACTGCCCCGCCCCCACCACTCCCCACTCAGAGACGCTGCCCCGGCCCCTTCCAGGAGGCCTAGCCCCCGCCCGCCCTGGCTAGTCTGTTTGCCCAGGGTCTGCGGGCTCCGTGAAAGTCCTGAAGGAGCCGCCCGTGGCGAGTACCGTGGCCAGGCCTTGGGAGGTCCCTGCCCTGAGGCTGCCACAGTCCACACTTCCCAGCCCCGGGCGCTTGGGTGTGGGCCCCAGCAGGTGGCCCTGCCCGCATCTCTGCTCCCGGGGCTCACGGGCATTTCTGGAGTCGTGGCTGTGGGAGCCGGTGTTCGCAGCTCTTCCTGCGGACTTTGCGAGGAGCTGAGCTGCACGGTGACCGCGGGTGTAATTCCCTCTTGGCGCCGACGGACTTGGCAGAGCTGAGAAGGCATTGTGTTGTGCGGACGAGCAGTGGCAAATGGAGCTGTTAGTGTCGCCTTCCTGCTGCCTTTACGAGGTGGACATGTGCGTGCTGACACCCTGTCCCCAGCCAGGGCACTTGCCACTTGGTGGCTTTCCGAAGCTCTCCTTGGCTCCCAGTGAGTCTGTGGCCCGGGTAGCAATGCTGGGCAGGAGGGGGCGGAGATGATGGGGGGTGGGCGCCGGGTCTGCAGGAGTCTGAGGCCTTCACAAGGCAGAGGCTGCGGCCCAGGGAGGAAGAGGCGGGTTCTCCCATCCTGCGGGTCCCCGGAGACCTGCCTGCCACCCCCCACGGTGCACCAGTTTTGCTGCCAAGGGCTTGGTGGCCTGGAGCTGCGTCTGTGGGGGGTGGAACCTGCCTCCCGTCTGTCCATCTGTCTGTGTTTCCCTGCAGTGGTTGTCCGCAGGCTCTGCACTGAGGAGATGGAGGCAGGGTTCACCGGGCACCGTGGGGCAGGAGCCCGTGCCCAGGACTGAGCAGGAGACCTGACCTGTGGGGCCGGGAAGGCGCAGGGCTCTGGGCTGGTCTCCGCCGTCCGCCCTGAACGGGGGCCTGCGCAGGAGGGTCTGTGGGTTTATTTCTTGGTGGGATTCTTTCAGACCAGATTTTGTCTGGATGTAAGCTAGGGTCTGGGGCCTCTGTCTGTGAACTGGGAGGCGGTTCCGAGGCTCAGGCTTGTTAACCGATTCCCCTGCTCCATGGGCCGCCTTCGCTGTGTGTTGTGTGGACGAAGACGAGCTTTTATTTCTGCAAATTAGTAGAAAATGTGTTTTGAAAACTGTACATCCCATGTTGGACCCGAAATGAACCCTGGACGGGGTATGAGGGAGAGCCGGGAACCCGAGCCCCCCGTAGTCGGCCGGAGATGCTGACCACAGGACCCACGCGGTCCCGCCAGAAGGGCTGCCCCCAGTTCTCTGTGCCCGAGAACGGGTGATGAGGGTTGGTGCTGCCAGGTGGCCCCGGGCAGGACCCTTGTGGATTTCAGCCCTCGGACTGCGTCCTTCCTGCGTCCCTGCCCGCACGTGGGGCGCACCTTCGTGGACAGGTGACGGCCACACCGCAGAACTCGCCCCTTTTCAGGTGCAACTGAGGGATTGTTCAAAATGCACGTCGCACCGGTGCCACAGCACAGTTCCCCGTCAGAACCGTCCGCCACCCTGGAAGAACCCGCGGCCCCCACGGTTCTAGGCTGTGCATAGAGTTGCCTTCTGCGGGCAGCTCAGTGCCCAGAGTCCTGGGCTGCGTGGTCTCGGCCTCTGGCCTCTCGGCTCCGTGTGGTTGCCTGGCCCGTCCGCTGTGAGGTGTACACGCCTCTGCTCCCGCGCCAGCGGCACGCGTCGTCGCCGGCCCGTGCCCCGTGCGGTGTGCCTTCTCGGGTGTGCACGTGTCCGCACGTCCAGCTGGACACAGTGGTGCAGGCGTGCTGGGTTGTCTGTAAGTTTGAGTTTAGCTTTGCTGAGAAAGTTCCCAACCGCTTTCCCAACTGCCTTCCCACACTGGGTGCCGTGCGGCAGGCTGTGGCTGTCTGGACCAGGTCCGGCGGTGCCCCGGTGTGGTTAATCCACACTCCGCCCGTAACCGGGGACGCTGAGGACCCTCCCCTGTTACTGGGAGGCCATGCGTCCTCTCCTGCGCTCGGTGGGCGTTGGTGTGTCTTTTTGGAGGAAACATCCGTTCAAATATTTTCCCCTGTGCGCGGAGGGCTCTGTACACCTGGACGCGGTCCTTCCTCGGACTCCTGACTCCACACGTTTCCTCCCGGCCGTGACTTGTCCGCTCACTTTCTCACCGGTGTCGTCTGCAGGGCAAAGGTCTTTAGCGGAGATCACGCTGTGGGCATGGGTTCTCAGAACTTTTGCCAGTTTCCTGTTTTCTCTCAAAACACGTATGATTCCCGCCGTCCCATATGCCGCCATGATGCAGGTTGAGTTAACTGTCATGTAGGGCTCCAGACGCTGCGGACCTGACGCCAGCCTGGGAGGGCTCACACACTGTGAGGATTTACAGAGTTTATTTTAGGTAATTCCAAGTTAGACTTCCATTTTTTTGATACAACGATTTTATTTTATTTTATTAAAGATTTTCCTGGGTGGCTCAGTGGGTTAAAGCCTCTGCCTCCGGCTCAGGTCATGATCCCAGGGTCCTGGGATCGAGCCCCGCATCGGGCTCTCTGCTCCACGGGGAGCCTGCTTCCTCCTCTCTCTCTCTGTCTACTTGTGATCTCTGTCTGTCAAATTAATAAATAAAATCTTAAAAAAAAAAAAGATTTTCCTTATTTATTTGACAGAGAGAGAGACAACAAGACAGCACAAGCGGGGGGGGGGGTGGCAGGCAGAGGGGGAAGCAGGCTTCCTGCCATGCAGGGACCCCCCCACCAACATGGGGCTCCATCCCAGGATCCTGGGATCATGACCTGAGCCAAAGGGAGATGCTTAATGACTGAGCCACCCAGGCGCCCTGATACAGTGCTTTTAAATGTCACTATTTTATTGTAAAAAGAGGGCGCACTTACTGTAGGGCATTTGGAGAACGGAGGACAGCACGAAGATGGCAGGAGTCCTGCCGTCCTAGAAACCACCTGTTAGCGTGTGGGTGCGTGTGTTTCCCCCGAGCGTGTTTACAGTCCCTCGTGTCCTGTCACTTTCTAATCAAACGCTAACCTTGTCTAGGGTTATGTCTGTTTTGACTAACGCCCTTGCTGGCCCTGGCCGCCAAGCCTCCTGCAGAAGCCATCTGGGCCGAGAGGCGGCTCCACACGGCCTGCACACGGCTCCAGCCTCGCCGGAGCTCAGCTCTCTTTCTGCCCGCAAACAGGCTGGTAACAGCCTCTGTCCCCAGTCTTCCCGTGAGCCAGCGCCACCAAACCGTTCTGTGGACTCGTGGCTGGCTCCAGCTTTCCTTACTTTGGGATTGCAAATAAAACCGTGGGCAACAATATGAGGTATAAAAATTTCCTTGTACACACGAGTATTTCTTTTGTGTGTCCCTCGGAAAGGCAGGAGGGCCAGAGTGTAGACGTGCTTCTGGGTCTCAGTGTGTTTCAGGCTCGTCCCAGTGGTCTGCCACGTGAGCTGGCAGGCAAGGCTGGGCCGAGAGCAGAGGCTGCACGTCGGGGGTGGCCCCCGCCCCAGGCCCTGCCCCCGTTGCGCGGTGAGGTGGCCGCTCGTGGTAACGGGGGGCTGTGCTCTCCTTGCAGGACTGGAAGGACCACCAGCACCTGTGTGGTCAGTCGGCAGCCGTCACTGTCCAGGCGGATGAAGTCCACGTCACTGACAGCGTGATGGAGAAAGTCACCGTGTGAGGGTCCCCGGGTCCCCCCGCCTTGGTGCCGCGGAGCTGTCGGGGGCTGGGGACCTCGGGGGACGTTGAGGAGAAGGTGAAAACACTTGCTGGTCAAGTTGTTAACAGACTTTAAGTGACCTGTGCCCTCAGAAATGAGCTCCCGCCACCCAGAAGCCCTGAGGGAGGTTGGGGCAGCGGCTGGTGGACGCAGGCCCCGGGCCCTTGGCGCCTTCTCTCGGTGCTGTTTTTATCCCCTGGATCTCGAGCTCCTGGTCTTACCCACAGGTGTGACGTGTGTGTAACACACGTGTACATAACATGTGTCTGTCAATAAAGGTGACCTCCCTGCTCCCCCGGGACGAGTGACTCCAGCTCCAGCTTCCCAGATGCCCTGGAGGTGGGTGGGCCCCAGTTTCCTCTCTCCTGACTGCAGGGGGCAGCGGTGAGGCCAGCCCGCAGCGTTCACCCCGCAGAGGCCCGAGCGCCGGGCGGTGCTGCCCCAGGCACAGGGCCCCTCCTGTCCCGTCTCTCCAGTGACGCAGCCCTGGCTTCCTTCCTCTCTGCTCCAGCGTGAGGTTCCGCCCTGAGAACCCTGACGGCTCAGAGGTGAGGCCTTGCTTCCCCCCCCCTGCTCTGAGGGGCAGAGGGCAGAGGGGTCACGGGGCCCAGCGCCTGGGGTGTCAGGCTCGGCTGGCCCTGGAAACAGGACCTCCTCCCCCGTTGACCAGGAGCGGTGCCTGAGGAACTGTCACCTGCGTTCTGGAAGCTTCTGTGGGTTTCCAGAAATGCCCTTGGGGCCCTGGAACCCGTGGCCGGCCTTCACCATTTTCGCTGCACTCCCGAGGCTCGGAGGCTCCCCTGCGTGGGGGGAGAAGGTGCACCGCACGCATCTGCTGTGTGGTGGCGAGCCGGCCCTGCCTCGGGGGGGGGGGGGGGGGCTGAGACCCACCTGTGGGGATGGTGCCGCGGTTCTGACGCGCGCCTCCAAGTGCCGTTTCAGTGAGCCGCGTGTGCTCACGCCTGCGAGGGCGTGGAAGACCATCCCCAGCCCTGCACACACACCCCCCACCCGGATTCTTACTTCCGGAAAGTTCTTCCAAGTTGGTAGCACCCTAGAGACTTGGCTTTTGGGACGCCGGCTCCGGCTCCGGAGTGGGTTGAGGGGGCATCCACAGCGGTGACGGGCAGGGCCGTGAGCTCGGGAGTCGCAGAAGCCGCTACTTCCTACTCAGCCTCGTCCCCGGGGCGGGGCCGGCCTGGCCCTGGGCTTAGGACAGACGCGCAGCCAGCGGCTCTCAGGGAGCCCACCAGGAGCCCCGCTCTCCGGAACCCCGCTCTGCCTCTGTGCTCCTTGAGCTCTTCAGCTGAGCTGGGTGCTTTGGGTTTTTCTTTTACTGAGTCTAACAAGTACCGGAGCCCCTGTAGTTCATCTTCCTGCCTCTGCCACCAGCTCTCGGGGAGATGGAGGCCGAGAAGTCGGGGCCTGTGCCCAAGGCTAAGGAGCTGGCAGTGGGATGTGACCCTGGCCCCATCGTGTGCCCCAGACCATCTCCCCCGGGGCACCTTCATCGAACACGTGGAGCGGTTTTTCCGCCACTGCAGACAGAACGCGGCGGGAAGGGAGCAGTTCTCAACCCTTGGCCATGGGCCTGCTTCCCTGGGGTGGGGGGAGCACGTCAGCCCCACCCCAGGGGTCTGCACCTTCGGAAGCAACCTCTCCAACCCAAAAATGCTCACAAAGTAAGCACCAGAGTCCTTGCAAGTAAAGCTCCGCCCCCACACCACCACCATGGGGCTGGCTCCATCCCGGGGTGGGGGCACCTGGGTACCTCATTCGGTTAGGTGGCCAACTCATGATCTCAGGGTCGACAGTTCAAGCCCCGCACTGGGCCCCACACTGAGCATGGGGCCTCCGTAAAGTAAGAAGAAAAAAGTAGAGCCCTCAGGACCGCATGTTTTGGGGACGGTTTTTCACAGTGTCTCCTTTCTTGGCCACGAAGTGTTCTCTGTGTGGCCGCGCCTGGGGGGTGGGCAGGAGACGGGAGGAACGGGGTTCGTTGCGGGTCCTCAGGAGTTTGGGTCAAGGCTTTTGACAGCATCTCCTGCTGGGTGCAGCCTCGGGGGACAGGGGAGGGGCCAGCAGTCGGCACAGGCCAGGCCACTCGGGGTGCTGTGGGTCTTCTGAGCCGAAGCTCCAGGGAGCTGCAGGCTGGGGTGACCCTGGGCGTCGGTGGGGGTGGCTGAGTGAGCTGGACAGCCGGGGCTCCTCGGGGGCTTCCCAGGTAGCCAGGCCCTCTGTGGCTCTGTGTGTACACCCCCACCCCCAGTGCACACCTTGTCCTCTGCTGCGGGAGTTGCAGGTTCTGCCTCCAGGGCCAGTGGGGTCAATATGGGGTCCCCAGCAGCTCCCAGCCTGTTCCCAGCTCGGCCCGAGGGCAGGTGCAGCTCACGGGTGGGTCAGCCCTGCCCGCACACGCAGGTGAGGAGCGCACCCGAGGGACAGAGCTGAGCTCGGGAGGGGCCGGCCGTTGCCATGCGGTGCTGGTCAAGGGCTCGGCTCGCTGTCTACCTGCAGGGGCTCCACAGGTGCCCATGGCGGGAGCATCAGAGGGCACAGGGGCAGGGGTGTCGCTCTGACCTTGCCTTCCACCGGGGGCCCCAGGGACCCTCCCTGGTCTTCAAGTCTGAGACCCCCAGGAGGGGCCATCTGTGCCTGGGATAGCCAGTCGGGACAGCTCCGTTGTGCCATTTGGACCTCCAGTCCCCACATCAGGGCTGCTCCCTGTGGGGAGACCCAGGGTGTCTGCTGTGACCATCCTCACATTTCATGGGCAAGAAGGTGCCAGAAACTCAAGGAGCCACCAGAGCCAGGGTCTACCAGGTGGCTCTCGCCTCCCTCCCACGGAGACCCTGAGCAAGGGAGGGCGAGTACCCACAGGCGGGGAGGGGCAGCCCCGTGCTCTTGTGAGTTTGGGCCCCAGGACTGGGAGAGCAGGTTGGAGGGGCTGAGAGCTGCCCCCACCCCCCCAGGATGGCGGCTTGGTGGCTCGGCCTTGCCTTGGGCCAGGCACCTCCTCTGAGGGGTGGGAGGCCGCCTCGCTGGGCCCAGCCAGCACCCCAGCCCTGTCTCCTCAGGGCTTTGGACTTCGTCAAAGCTGAGCAGGCAGGGAGCTGTGCTCTGACCTGGGGGCAGCCACCAAAATGGTGGCCGAGGCCCGCTCCCTGGAGAGGGGTGCGGGGCCACCTTGGAGTTCCTTGCTGAAGCAGGGGCCCGGTCTGGGCGGGGCTGTCTTCCCACTGGGGAAAGGACAGTCTCAGGAAACTGCCATGTTCCAGCCTGCAGGACAGCTGTCCACACTCTCCCACTGAGAGAGGGGCACCGGCTGGGCCGAGGGGGTTGAGGCTGCTGACCCGAGACAGCTGGGATGGGGGTGTCAGGAGGGAACCTTTTGGAGGATGGTGTGAATCATGGTAAGTGAGCCTGTAGGCAGCCCCGCAGAGTCCCGGCCTTCCCGGGCAAGGGCTGCGCTGGTTCTGGAAGTTTCTCCCTGGGATAAGCTGAATGGGCCTCCCTGGAGCTTCCCTCCACTGCCCTCCCAGAGCTGGCTTGCCTCCCACCTCACCTCCCACCCCAGCCTGGAGCCGGCTTTGTGGGGTCTGTTCTCTGGGCTTCCTCAGGAGGGAGGGGCTTAGCTGGCCAGGTCGGTTTAGTCGGGGGTCTGGGCTCCACGTGGGGCCGAAGCTCCTCCTCCGAGCACCCGCACACCCCCTCCTCCCCTCGCCTCACTCCCCACCACCGGCCTTTCCAGCAGGTGTTCAGGAAGGTACTGGTTTAATCAGCCCGACAAAGCCGCCCCCACCCTTGCTGGGGTCCTGCCCCCAGAGGCGCCGCCAGGTCCCCGGCAGAGGACTCTCGGGTGCGGGCTGGGGGCTGCTCAGCAGCAGAGGCGAAGGGCCTTGCGGAAGACCGCACGGAACTCGGCGTTGAAGACCGTGTAGATGAGGGGGTTGAGGGCGCTGTTGACGTAGCCCAGCCAGGTGACAGCGCTGACCAGCCGCGGAGGCACGGCGCAGGCGGGACACAGCGCCCCGGTGATGTGCACTACGAAGAAGGGCGTCCAGCACACCAGGAAGGCCCCTGGGGGCGGGGCGGGGCGACGGACGGCTCGGTGAGCCGGTGAGCCGCGGTCCCTGCGGCGCCCCCCACCTGCCCCAGGCTCCATCTCCCGCCGTGGGCGCTGCCCGCTTCCCCTCCGCCCACCGACCCCAGGCCGGTACCCACCGACCACCACGGGCAGGACCCTCATGGCCTTGCGCTCGCGGCCCGTGATCTTGGCGCGCCTCTCGTCGCTCGCCGGCAGCGGGGGCTCGGCCGGAGTGGCGTCGGGGGTCGGGATGGCCTCGGGGGTCTCGACGGCCTCGGGGGGCGGCGGGCCGGGGCCGCTGGGCCGGCGCGGCCGGCGGCCGTGCAGCTTGGTGCGACGGGCGGCCTCCCAGCGCCGCAGGCCCCGGAACGTGGCCCAGTAGAGCAGCAGCATGAGCGGGCAGGGCAGGAAGAAGGAGCACACGGAAGAGTAGACCACGTAGTCGCGGTCCTCCAGGCGGCACACGGCGGGGTCGCGGCCGCGCGCGTCGTTGAGGCCGCACAGCACAGGCGCAGCCACCGCGGCCGACAGCAGCCACGTGGCGCCGATGAGCAGCAGCTGACGTCCGCCGCCGCTCTGGCGGTTGTAGCTCAGCGGCACGGCCACGGCCGCGAACCTGTGGGGGGGCGCGGCGCGGGCGGCCGGGACAGGGGAGGGGCGCGGTGAGGGCGCGGAGGGGCGCGGGGCTGGGCGGGGCTGGGCGGGGCAGGCGGCTGCAGCTCACCTGTCCGCGCTGATGGCGCACAGGTTGAAGATGGAGGCCGTGCACAGCATGACGTCCATGGCCATGAGAGCGTCGCAGAGGCCGGGGCTGAATAGCCACACGCCACCCTGGACCTGCGCCCCAGGAAGGGGCACGGGGTGGGGGGGGGGACAACAGACACGAGGCCTGCTGCTGGTCTGAGACCCCCAGGAGACCTCATAGCCACCTGCGCTGGGCACTTCTGACCCCCACCCGCCTGGGGGAGCAAGGATGTGCCAGAGGCCCGCACACCTGGGCAGTCTTCCTCTTGAGCTGGACGAGATTCCCTCCCTCCCCACTTTCTGCAAAAGCCAAGAAATGCCTGGGGGAACCCCTGGAGATGGGGTCTCGAGGGTCCAGGACTCTGATCGCTGATGCTGCAGAGCTCGGGGTAGGGGGCTACTCCCCCAGCAGGCCGGCTGCCTGGAGCCTGAAGCCCACTGACCTCCTTTCCTCCCAACAGGATGGCTAAGAGTCAGCCTGTGTGGTTAAACTCCATCACCACTCTGGGACTCCACAGGTCACCTCATTTTTGTCCCCTCATCTGTAAATAGTATCCACACAATTGCCTTGAGGATAAATGAGTTGCAATATGTAAAAGGCTCAGCACCGGCCTGCTGCCCCCACCAAGGACAAAGGAGCAGACAGCCACCCTCCTTCTAAATCCCCTCCCGCTGATTTGGGGCGATTAGGAGCTTAAGAGCTGTCACAGTGACGTCTGTCTGTGGCTCCGGGGGAGGGGCAGGTCATGTGTGTCCTTGTCCTGCTAGCTCTGCCCCAGCCCTGCCCAGTCTCACCATGTCCACTTTAGAAAAACGGAGCCTCCCCGACTCTCCCCCCTGCCCGGATCACTGTGCTCCCAGCCCAGGCGTAAGCAGCTTTTCTCTGTCCAAACCGCGAAGTAGACAGGGGCTGGCACCAAGGGGGACCCACCCAAGGGCCAGATGTGGTCTGGGGACGGAGGCTTCTGGGCCCTGGTTCTTGGCGGGGGTGCTGGACCCCACACCAACCCCTGCTTTGGGTTCCAGCATCAGGGCAGGGCCTCCCCTTCCTCCAACCCTGCTCACTTCCCCTCAGCTCCTGGCAGCTGAATGGCCCTCCTGCTGTGGGCAGTATGTGTGCGAGCAAGGGTCTCCTTCCCTGGGGTGCTCTGATGTGCGCCTGTTCCTGGTCACGCCTGGCTGTGGCTTTGTGCAGTGATGTGTGTATGTCTCTGTGCCCCAGGGAGAGCAGGGGTGGTGCGGGGAGAGTAAACCCGAATCTGCCTGTCCATCTGGCTCCCCTGGGGAATGGAACCTCGGCTGAGGGGGTGGTGAGTGGCAGGACTGCCCACGTTGCCTGTTTCTGAGGTCCCTGGCTTGAAGGGCAAAGGCCTCTCTTAGGTGGGAGACGCCAAAACAGGGACAGGAGAAGAGAGATACAGACGAAGGAGGGCAGACAGCCAGTTAGCCAAGCAGGTTAACTGACACTGAGATGCTGCGGGGAGTCAGAGGGGACCGAGGCCAGACCCAGGACCAGGCACAGGGTCCTTGCAGCCGCCCTGGCTCGGGGTTCCCGAGAAGCCCAGCGGCCGGGTGGTTCTGGGTCCTCAGGGTGGACGGGGACAGGGGACGAAGGAGCAGGTGAGGCGAGCGCGTGCGGTCCGGACGCGGGCTCACCTCGGAGTAGACGAAGAGGGGCAGCACGAGCAGGGCGAGGAGGAGGTCGGCGGCCGCCAGGCTCACGATGAAGTAGTTGGTGGGCGTCTGCAGGGCGCGCTCGGCCGCCACGCTGACGCACACGAGCGCGTTCCCCGCGAGCACCGCGCCGATGAGCAGCACGCCCCCCCGCCAGCGCCGCCGCCGCTCCGGGAGACCCCGCGGCGCCGCCGGTTCCCGGCCCGCGCCCCGCCAGCAGCCCGTCCGCGTCCGCCGCGCTGCGGTTCCCCATCGCACCCCTGCCCCCCGCGGCGCTCGGGCGGGCGCTCAGCACCGCGGACAGCGCCCGGGTCGCGACCCCCCGGGAGCCCCGCCCCCCGGGCACGCCCCCAGCGCGGCCGGAGTCCCGCCCCGACCCGCCGCGCTCCGTGCGCCCCGGGCGCTCTAAGGTGCCCCGGGCCTTTGCGGCTCTCGCACTCCGACAGGCGCGCAGGACGCGTGCGACGGCCCTCGAGGGAAGACTTAAGCGAGGCGATCGGCGCGGGGGGCCCAGCATCGCCCCGCCGCGCAGGGCTGGAGGTACGCGCGGGGCTGCGCTCTGGGAAACCGACCCGGGTGGAAGGTCTGCCGGACCCTCCCTCGAGGTGTGCAGGCGCCCCACGCCAGCGCCGTCCCCGGGCCCCGGAGATCCCGGGTCCCGGGAGATCCCGGGCCCCGCCTGCGCCCGAGGGGCATCTGCTTCTCCGAGACTCCCCGGGAGGCGCCTCCAGGCGGAGGCTCCCACAGGGCACCCCGAGAGCACCCTTATCAGGCCGGTTCCGCCAGACAGCGGGAGACCCCAACTCCTCGCCGGTCTACCCCGTGGGCCCCCTGATGGGGCTTCCCTCGGTTCACCCAACCCAACCTCTCGTGCCCCAGGGCGTCCCCCCTCAATGTTTGCAGGCCCCAGTCTGGGGCCTGCACCCCATCCCCTGAAGCAGCCTCTCGTCCCGACCCGGACGGACCCTGCCCAGTTACTGTCCAACAACGGCCGCGGCCTGGTGCTTACTTCCGAGCATGAAGTGAGGTAACAGGACGACGGTGTGCTCGGAGCTTCGCGATTGTCCTGGTCCCGCCTGCCCCAAACGAGACCCCTCTCAGCTTGCACCGTCAAACCCACAAACTCGCAGGATCCCGGGCCAAGTCAGTGGGTCACCCCCACCTGCCAACACATGACTGTGGGGGCACGGGAGGCTGGGGCGGTGGGGACTGCGGGGGGCAGTGTCCCAGGTCCGCGTAGGGGGTATTGCTCACGGGACAGAGTTAGCTTGAGACAGCAGGGCAGCGGGGTCAGCCCGGCTGCGGGGTCAGGTACACGGAACTTGCGTTTTGGCGGGAATTACTAAACCAGAGTGACCCGGAGCCCGGAGCCCCTGGCAAACGGGCGGGGATATGGGCCCTCCACCTGCACGGCTCTGAGGGACCGCCCCAGGCGCAGTTCCCACCCCAGGGAGGCTGGAGACTCAGGGTGGGCCTGGAGCACAGAGCTGCGGCCAGGAACTCACAGGGGCGGCTGGGGACGCCGTGGCCAGCTCGATGAGCCGAGCACCTGGCTACTAAAGAGAAAAAAAGGGGGGCCTAGGTGGCTCAGTCAGCCCAGCACATCAGACTCCTGGTTCCGACTCAGGCTGTGATCTCGGGCTCCTGATCTAGGCCCCTGGGGGACTCTGCTTGTGCTCGCGCTCCTGCTCCCTCTGCCTCCACCCTGGTCCCTGCGGCTCGCTCTCTCTCTCAAATCAAGAAAACCTGAAAGAGAAAACAAGGACTCTGGGGAAAAAATGCTGCACTGATCGTGTTAAGGGGTGAGGGCACATGGATCTGGCACAGGAAATGTGTGTGCAGGGCGCGTGTGGCTGGACGCCCAGATCTGAGCTGCATCTGGCTCCCCCTTCCCTTTCGCACGGAGCAGTAGAGGGACAGGCAGGCTCTCTGCCCTGCCGGAGCCTGGAAGCCTCCCCCAGGTGTCCCCAGAAATACAGTTTTTGTGTGTTGACCTTGTGTCTTTGTTGTTGCTAAAACTTATTAATGCAAGGATTTTTGTTTGTTTTTTAGTTTTCCTCAGAATTTCTAAATAAGTACAGACCATTTTATGTCTCCCTTTCTTTCCTGGACGCCCTTCCTTCGTTTCTTCCCCCTTATTTGACTGACTGGAACTTGAGCATAATGTTCAGAAATGGTGAAAGCAAACATATTCGCCTTGTTCTTATGGGGGAGCTTCCACCTGTCCCCAGTAAGCGTCCTGGCAGCTGTGGATGTGGGTTCCGCGTGCGGTTCATGAACGTCTATTCTTAGTCTGCCTGAACGCAAACAGGTGTCCAGTTCTCTCGAGTCTTCTTACCACCTCTGTGGAGAGGATCGCAGGCTTCTCCCGAGTCTGCTGCTGTGCTGGAGCGGGGATGGGTGTGGGGTGCTGGGCCGGCCTTGCCCTCAGGCACGAAGCCCGTTTGGCCGTGGGATACCCTTCCTTCCATACAGGCCGGGTTCGGTTCGGCAACGCGGGTCAAGGGCCTTTGTGGCTGTGGTTCTCTCTTAGGTGGTCTCTGTCTGGCGCGGGGTAGCGCTGGTCTCCCACACTGCGCTGGCGGGCGCTCCCTTCGGTTCTCTTCTCTGCTCCAGATCGGGTAGAACTGATGCTGGCGCTTCCTTCGGTGCTGGTGTGAGTCGCTGGTGAAGGCGTCCGGGCCCCGCGTTCTCTTCTCGGACGGTGAAGACGCGTGTCTCGTGAGCGCCCACAGAGCCGGTTCCCGATCATTCTCACGTTCTCATGTGTGGGGGCCGGGGTGCCCACATGTCCCTTCATGAACCCTTTTCTATGAGCAGGTTTCCGTTGCCAAGGCTCTTTCATCCCTATGTTCGTGAAATGTGTGTTTTTTCTAGAATATAGCAACCTTTCTGCTAGAGGTTTATTAATGTTACTCATCTTTTCAAAGAACCAACTTTTGGTTTCATTGATTTTTTTCCTACAGTTTGTTTTCAGTTTCACTCATTTCTGCTTTTATCTCTGTTCTCTCATCCTGCGGGCTCTGTCCTCAGTTTGTCCTGTTTCTGGTTTGTGAACCCAGTGCTTTCCTGACACAACCACTTAACGCTACATATGTCCCTCCGAGGTGCATCCCACACATTTTTGTGTGTTCGATCGATCACGTTCAGTCTCTTTCCCTGAGACTTCTGTGACCCATGGTTACTTGGAACTATGTTGTTTTGTTTCCAAATGTTTGGAGATTTTCCTATTGCCTTTCTGTTGTTTACTTCTAGTCTGTTCCATCATAGTGAGGAAAAAAGGCTGCGTCAGACCTCAGTTCTTTTAAACTTGTTAAGGTTTATTTTATGACCCAGAGTCTAATCAACCTATTTTCGCAAATGTTCTGTGCGTACTTGGACAGCAGGTGTGTTCTGGTGCTGTCGGTGCAGAGCTGTGAGGATGTGGGTCCCGTCAGAATGCGGCTCTGCCGACCTGCTACGACCTTGCTGTTTTCTGTCTGTTCTAGTGACTCCTGAGAGAGGAGCGAGAAGTCTCCTCGTACACTGTCGGTTTCTCTAGTTCTCCATTCAGCTCTAGCCGGATGCACTGGGAAGATGTCTTAGAAGGCACCTACACGTTTAGAAGAAGGGCCACGAGGAGCTCAGGGTCAGGGCTCACATGACGGGGTGGGAGGGAAGTTGGGGGTGATTGAACTGCTGGTGCTTCCAAAGTTGAATACATTATTTATTTTTAAAAATTTATTTTTTAAGACTGTTTTTTTAAAGATTGATTATTTATTTATTTGACAGACAGAGATCACAAGCAGGCAGAGAGGCAGGCAGAGAGAGAGGAGGAAGCAGGCTCCCCGCTGAGCAGAGAGCCCGATGCAGGGCTCGATCCCAGGACCTTGAGATCACGACCTGAGCTGAAGGCAGAGGCCTAACCCACTGAGCCACCCAGGCGCCCCCTTTTTAAGACTTTTTTCACTTATTTGTCAGAGAGAGAGAGGGAGAGCTTGAGCAGGGAGAAGCTGGCAGAGGGAGAAGCAGACTACACGCTGAGCAGGAGCCCGATGTGGGATTCAATCCCAGGACCCCAGGATCATGACCTGAGCTAAAGGGAGATACTTAATCAACTGAACCACCGAGATGTCCCAAAATTTATTTTTTTAGTAAGCTCTACATCTAACGTGGAGCTTGAACCCATGACCCTGAGATGAAGAATCACATACTCCTTTGACGACCCAGCCAGGAACCCTTAATACATTTTTGAATTTTTAAAAATTTTTAAAAAGATTTTATTTATTTATTTGACAGACAGAGATCACAAGCAGGCAGAGAGAGAGGGGGAAGCAGGCTCCCTGCTGAGCAGAAAGCCCGATGTGGGGCTCGATCCCGGACCCTGAGACCACGACCTGAGCCAAAGGCAGAGGCTTAACCCACTGAGCCACCCAAGCGCCCCTGAATACATTTTTTTAAATTCATAGAACCATACCTCAAAAAGAGTAGCCATAGGGGCGCCTGAGGGGTTCAGTGGGTTAAGCCTCCACCTTCAACTCAGGTCAGGATCCCAGGGTCCTGGAATCGAGTCCCACATCCGGCTCCCTGCTCAGTGGGGGCCTGCTTTTCCTTCTCCCTCTGCTGCTCCCCCTGCTTGTGCTCTCTCTCTTGCTCTCTCTCTCTCTCTGACAAGTAAGTAAATAATAAAAATCTTAAAAAAAAAAAAGGCTGCAGAGCTGAGCAGCTCAGCCTGATGGAAGGTTGTCCTAATCCTGTCCAAAGCCTCCGGCCGTGAAAGCTGGGATGTGCAGCCTCGAGGCCCCCTGCTGGGACTCATGAGCGCGTCCGCAGCCCTCCAGACTAGGCCGGAAGCCAGAGCCGTCAGCCTCGTGGTGACACGCGAACAGGTGCTGGAGCCAGTTTTGTAGCCGTTTGCTGCAGAATTTTATGGGATGCTTGAAACATTCTAGATAACACTTATTTGGCTTGCAAGTTTGATAGTTTGATAGTTTAAGACTCTCTTCTTAATCAACAGAACAAGTGGACAGAAAGTCAGCCAAGCCACAGAAGAAGCTGAGTGACCATCAACCAAGGAGGCAGATTTGACATTTATGGAACAGTCTGTGCAATGACAGAGAAATCAGATGCTCTTCAAGTAGACATGGCACATTCACCAAGATAGACCATATTCCGCATCAAAAAAGAAAGCTTAACAAATGTTTTTAAAAGAATGTAAGTCATACAAAGTATGTTCTCTGACCATAAAGGGATTAAATTAGAAACCAACAGAAAGAAAGCAGAGAAATCTCTAAAAATTTTGGAATTAACACAATTTGAAGTAATCAGTGGGTCAAAGGAGAAATTAGAAAATAATTTGAACTAAAGGGAAAAAAAAAGCATGATATCAAAATTTATGGGACGGAGCTAAAGCTCTGTTCAGGGGAAAATTCATAGCATTAACTACTTAATTTGAAAAGAAGGATGGTCTCAAATTAATGTAAAATACCATTTGGCAATCCAAAGAAGAAATATCACATGATCGTATTGATTGATGGAGAAAAACATCTGACGAAATTCAGTATGCGCTCATGATGAAAGTGCTTAGCAACCTAGAACCGGAAGGCGCTCCCTCAACCCAACAAAAGGCATCTTCGAACCCTGCAGCCAGCTTGACACTTAATGACGCAAGATCGAGTGCTTTCCACCTAAACTCAGGAAAAAGGGTGTCCGTTCTCACCACTCTTTTTTTTTTTTAAGATTTTATTTATTTATTTGACAGAGACCACAAGTAGGCAGAGAGGCAGGCAGAGAGAGGGGGAAGCAGGCTCCTCACTGAGCAGAGAGCCCAATGCGGGGCTCGATCCCAGGACCCCGAGATCATGGCCTGGCCGAAGGCAGAGGCTTAACCCACTGAGCCACCCGGGCGCCCCCGTTCTCACCACTCTTAATCAACATTGTGCTGCCATTCTAGCCAGTGCAATCGAGCGATAAAAAATACACAAATAAAATACATGCAGATTGGAAAGGGAGAAGCAAACTGCCCCATTCGCAGACAACATGACTGTCTAAGTAAAACCCCAAGGAATCTACAAACGCTCCCAGAACTAACAAGTCAGCTGAGCCAGGTGGCAGGGTGCAAAGTCAACACATGAAGATCCTTGTATTTCTGTACACCAGCGACATATAACTGGAAGCCAAAATTAAAAAGTAAAAGCACACCATTTACAACAGCTGTAATAATACATGAAATATGTGGAAATCTGTCAAAACAGGTACTGGATTGGGGCTCCCAGGTGGCTCAGTGGTTAAATGCCTTCCTTCAGCTCAGGTCATGATCCTAGTGTCCTGGGCTGAGCCAAGCTTGGGGCTCCCTGCTCAGCGGACAGTCTGGTTTTCCCCCTCCCTCTGCCTCTCCCCCTGCTTGTGCACTCTCTCTCTCTCTCATACTCTCTCTCAAATAAATAACATCTTTTTTTTTTAAAGTTTAAAAAATTTCCACTCATAGAATAGGAGAAAATATCAGCAGAATACATTTTCAGCAAAGGACTTGTATACAACATATATAAAGAACTCTCAGAGCTCAACAATGACATCACAAGAAAGAAAGCTCCAGATTAATATCCCTTATAAATATATATACAAAACTCTTCAACAGGGATGACCATGCGGCTCAGTCGGTTAAACGTCTGCCTTCCACTCGGGTCATGATCCCGGGGTCCTCGGATGGAGCCCCACATCCTGCTCTCTGCTCAGTGGGGAACCTGCTTCTCCCTCTGCCGGCTGCTCCCCCTGCTTGTGCTCCCTCGCTCTTTCTCTCTCCCTCTGACAAATACATAAATAAAATCTTTTTTTTTTAATTTTTTTTAAAGATTTTATTTATTTACTTGACAGAGAGAGATCACAAGTAGACGGAGAGGCAGGCAGAGAGAGAGAGAGAGAGAGGGAAGCAGGCTCCCTGCTGAGCAGAGAGCCCGATGCGGGACTCGATCCCAGGACCCTGAGATCGTGACCTGAGCCGAAGGCAGCGGCCCAACCCACTGAGCCACCCAGGCGCCCCATAAATAAAATCTTTAAAAAGAAAACAAAAAACCAAAACTCTTCAACAAAATCTGAGCAAACTTAATCCAGCAGCATTTTTCCGAAGATTATGCACTTGGTGGTGTTTATTCCAGGAAGGCACTGGTAATTCAACAGAAAAAACTCAGCAAGTGTAGTACATCACATTGCTAGACCAGAGGGGAAAAGCCCATTTAATCATTACAACAGATGCAGAAAAAGCATTTAATGAAATCCAATACCCTTCTATGATAAAAAAAAAAAACAACCTCAATAAACTATGAGTAGAAAGAAACTTAAAAAAAGAAAGAAAGAAATTCCTCAACGTGATAAAGGACATCTATCAAAAACCCACAGGAGGGGCGCCTGGGTCGCTCAGTGGGTTAAGCCTCTGCCTTCGGCTCGGGTCATGGTCTCAGGGTCCTGGGATCGAGCCCCACATCGGGCTCCCTGCTTGGTGGGGAGCCTGCTTCCCCCTCTGCCTGCTGCTCTGCCTACTTGTGATCTCCCTTTCTCTCTCTCTGTCAAATAAATAAATAAATAAATAAAAATATTTTAAAAAACCCCACAGGAAACATTACACTCAATAGTGAGAGACTGAAAGCTTTTCTCCTAAGATCAAGAAAACGACAAGGACACCCACTTTTGCTGCTTCTCCTTGTCATGTGCTAGCTAGAACAATTAGTGAAGAAAAAGAAATAAAAGGTTTCCAAAATTGGAAAGGAAAAAATAAACTATTTCTAATTGCAGATGACATGATCTTATGCATAGAAAATCCAACAAAACAAAACCCTGGGGGCACCTGAGTGGCTCAGTGGGTTAAGCGTCTGCCTTCGGCTCAGGTCATGATCCCGGCGTCCTGGGATCGAGCCCCACTTCGGGCTCCTCGCTCAGCAGGGAGCCTGCTTCCCCCTCTGCCTCTGCTGCCGCTCTGTCTGCCTGTGCTCGCTCGCTCTGACAAAAAACAACAACAACCCTATTACAGCTAATAAATAAATTCAGAAGAGTTGCAGGGCGTGAAGTCGTCGTACAACAATCAGTTATATGTCTGTGCACTAATAAAGCACAATTCAAAAATGAAGTTAAGAAAATAATTCATTTGTAATAGCACCAAAAAGAATAAAATACTTAGAGGGCAACCCTCCAGGGTTCTTTCCCTCTTCTGGAACTTTGTACTGTCACTCAATAAACTTTACTATCGGTCAATAAATTTTTTGCTGCTCACAAAAGAAAAAAAAGGAATAAAATAGTCAGAAAAAAATTTCAGCGGGGCCCGTGGCTGGCACAGTTGGTTGAGATTCCCACTCTGGCTTTCAGCCCGGGTCGTGATCTCAGGGTCATGAGATCTGGCCCGATGTTGGGCTCCGCACTCCACTCACGCCACTCCGAATCGCCTTGGGGTTCTTTCTCCCTCTCCCTCTACCCCTCCCACTTGTGCGCGCGCTCGTTCTCTCTCTGTCTGTCTCTGTCTCTCTCTCAAATAAGTAAATCTTAAAAAAATAGAGAAGAAGAAATTTAACCAAGAAGATGAAAGACGTGCACACCGATAGGTATGAAACGTTGCTGGGGAGATTAAAGAAGACGACATTCATGGCGTAAAAGACTTCATAGTGTTAAGACGGCCTTTCTCAGCAAACCCATCTGTCGATTTGGTACCCTCCCTATCAAAACTCCCTTAGCTTCTTTTTTTTTAAGAAATAGAAAAGCCAATCCTAAATTCGTTTGGATGTGTATGAAAGGAACCATAAATAACCAAGACGATCTTGAAAAAGAAAAACAGTCGTAGGACTCAGCTTCTAATTTCAAAATTTGCTATAAAGCTACAGGAATCAAAACAGAATAGTACAGGCATGCGGTTAGACATAGATCAATGGAACAGAGTTTAGAATTCAGATATCAATACCATACATTTAAAATAAATTTGTTTTTTTAGGAAGATATTTATTTTATTTATTTTTAAAAAGATTTTATTTATTTATTTGACAGACAGAGATCACAAGTAGGCAGAGGCAGGCAGAGAGAGGAAGGGAAGCAGGCTCCCTGCTGAGCAGAGAGCCGGAAGTGGGACTCGATTCCAGGACCCTGGGATCATGACCTGAGCGGAAGACAGAGGCTTAACCCACTGAGCCACCCAGGTGCCCCTTTACATTCATTTTTAAAAATATTTTTTTGAGTTTTTATTTATTCATATAAGTAATCTTTACACCCAATGTGGGGTTCAAACTCATGACCCCAAGATCAAGAATCTAATGCCCTACTGAGCCACACAGGTGCCCCAAACTTTACACTCATTTAAAAATAATCAGTAGAATTTCATAAAGAGCAGTTTTATGTTTAAGAAAAATTGAGCAGTAAGTTCGGGCAAGAGGCACAGGCCCAGCCTTCCCCATTCCCACCACCCGCCCCGCCTCTACAGCGGAGTCCGCGGCCCGGGTCGCCTCCCCGCGCATCTCCCCTCCCGAGCCCGCCTCCGAGGCCCTCGCCGGCTGTGCGCCCAGAGCGGAAAGGGCGGCTCGGAGGCTTTGCACATGCTGTTCCCGCTGCAGCCTCGCCCGGATGTCCCTCCGCCCTCGGGGGCGCCCCTCCCCGACCCCCGCGGGCCCGCGCCCCGGCGCAGCGCTCTCCTCCCTGCCCAGCCAGCCAAGGGGCGCCGACGCGGCGGTGGGGGCGGGCGGCCAGCCCGGGCGACAGCTGGGTGGGCGGCTCTGACCTTCGGGTTCGATCGATGCCCCGCTCCCGGGCGCTATAAAGGGGCCGCGCGGGGCTCGGGCGGCCGCAGCAGCGCTCAGCACCCCGCGCGCCCACCATGGCCGTCGCGCCCCTGCTGCTGCTGCTGCTGCCGCCGCTACTCCGGGGCTCCGCCGCGCTCCCCGCGCCCCCCAGGTGAGGGACCCACGCCCGCTCCTCGAACCCCACCCCCCCAACCCCGGCCTGGCCCTGAAACGGCGCGCGCCCCCGCCCTCCGCCCCGCAGGGCCCCTCGGCACTCGGACGGGACGTTCACCAGCGAGCTCAGCCGCCTGCGGGAGAGCGCGCGGCTGCAGAGGCTGCTGCAGGGCCTGGTGGGCAAGCGCAGGTGAGGGGCTGCGGCGCTCCCCCGGCTGCGGGAGAACTGCGGGGCGTGGGCCCGGGCACCTCCGAGACTAATTCTACTTGGGATGGGGGGGCAGCGAGCAGGACCCGGAGAACAGCACGAGCTGGACCAAGTCGGCCGAGGGCCGCCTCTGCCTGCACTGGCTGGACACTCCCACCCTGCAGGCCTGGTGAGAACCCAGCCCGCTGTGCCCACCAGCTCCTGCCCCGCACCCTTCCTCTGCCCACCGCCCCCCCCACCAGGACCCTGGGTCTGGGGCAGGAACGGGGCGCGGCAGGGGGCCGACGTCTGGGAAGGGGAAACCGTGCTGGTGATCAGAGGAGGCGGGGTTCCCCCAGGGGCTGCGGTCTCCCGCCCCTGACCCGGCTGTCCCCGCAGGATGCACCTGAGGGACCCCCTGGATCAGACCTGGTCTCCCCAGTTGCCTCCTGGGTCCGGGTCTGGGGCCACCTTTGCAGAGCCAGCCATCCCCGCTGCGGAGGCGACCCGGAGCAGGCCCTGAGGAAGAAGGAGTCCCCGCTCTGGCAGCGGCACCGGGAGGGGCCAAGGGAGGGTGGGGAGGAGGAGGAGGGCTTGCACTTGTCGCCAATAAAGGAGGAATTCAGACACTGGCCCCGTGAGCTCACTCCGCCTCATCTCCCAGGTCAGGGCGGTCAGAATGCAGGAGGCCCCGACCGCAGCCTGTAGCCCGGTGACCGCACCCAGCCGCCCTTTAAACCTGGGAAGCCAGCGGGGCGCCTCTCCTCCCTTATCTCTCCTGTCCCAGGAGCTCCCCAGAGACCCACCTGCATCCCTGTCATCCACTCGGCAAACACTCAGGGGCTCTGGGTGCGCGGGTGGGGGGCACAGGACGTCTGTCCCGGAGGCCACGTGTCGGGCAGTGGAGCAGCTGGGGGTTGGGAGGGAGGGGGGCAAGGAGGCCCGGGCAGGAAGCGGTGGCAGAAGGGCCCCGGCGTCCGCTCCAGAGAGAGAGGACACCCACGCATGCCGCGGCTCCGGCTCCAGGTTCTGTGGTCTCTCGTGGCTTGACTGCTCTGAGCCTGACGAGTGCGGGGGGGGTCACGACACCCCGGGAGGAGCTGGGGCCTGCGGGAACCAGGCAGGCACCACCTGCAGGGGCCGGGAGCCTTGGAGGACAGCGGCCGGCAAAGCTAGAGAGCAGAAGGACCACAGCCCCCCACCCCGCGTCGTAGCAGCCCCTCCTTCCTGCTTCTCCCTCGCTGCCGCTGAGGCCTGGCCTGTGGGGGCAGGGCAGGGGGCGCCTTTGGGGGAAGGGCAGTTGGGGGCCTGGGCCAAGGAGCCTTGCCAGGAACTCCTCTGTCAAGCACCAGAACCCATGGGGACCCAGGTCCCCCCAGGAGCTCCTGGCAGCCTCCTGAAGCTCAGACGTCCCCATTTCTGCCCACCCCACCCCCTTGGAGGGGATGGCTGGTTTCCAGGACAAGCAGGGGTGACCCCAGGGCACAAACAGCCTTTTCCTTCCAGACCTAGATGGTTGGTGCGGGGGTAGGGGGAGGAGGTGGACCTGGAGGGAGCACCTGGGGCCTGAACCTTGCTCCAAGATGATTCTGGAAGAAGAGGCCAGCAGAGGGGCTGCCAGGATGGGGGGTAGGGGTGGGTACAGCCAACACAGAAGCCTCGGCTGAGCCTCTGCCCCTGCCCCCCAGCTCCCTGCCCCAGCTTCTGCCCACCCAGCCACACCCCCCAGCCCCCTCCGCAGGCCCAGGGTATCCTGAGCACCTTCTGCGTCCTGCCCTGGTGTTTGAGAGCTGAGTCCCCTTGGTCCCCCATATGTGGCCCGGCTCTGTTGGGGAACCCCTAGCTCGCCCCCTCCCCACAGTAGGGTAGGCCTGGCCTGGCGGCCTGCGGGAGCCCCCTTGGAGGAGGCTGTTGGCTTGTAAAGGATCATAACATGGGGCGGTGCCTGGCAGGGGCGAAGGTCGCCCAGGCTGAGCCGCCACCAGCAGCGCCAGCCAGCTGCTCAGAGGGTCTGGCCAGGGGACGGCTGGCAAGATGGGGGCTTGGGCCCTGCTGCTGTCACTGCTCATGGCTACGGCCCAGGCCCAGGGTACCTGCGGGGCGGGGGCGGGGGCTGGGCGGTGGGCAGGCCCCAGGAGGGCACTGACTCTTCCTCTCCAACTTTCCAGTCTGCTCTGTGGACGACACCATCTTCGAAGTCGCAGAGAACACTAACCGGCCCGGGCCCCTGGCTGACATCTCTGTCCCCGCGGGCCAGCAGGTGACCCTCGGACCGTCGTCCACCCCCGACGCCTTTCGGATCCAGGGGACTCAGCTCTTTCTCAATGTGACCCCCGACTATGAGGTGCAGACGGCAGGCCAGGCGGGGGCGGCGGGAGGGCTCACCCTCCACAGGACCCAAGCAGCTGCCCGCACCCCTCCCCAGACAAGGCGTCCCAGGCGGCCTGAGGCTTCTGCACCCCCCAGGCAATGACTGGCCCTTCTTGGGGCCCCAAGGCGGGTAGGGTTGTTGGGGGCTCCAGCTGCCTGGGCCCCCGATGCCCTCCGGACTTAGCAGGGCTTCTGGGGACCCTCCCCACCTGTCTCCTCACTTGTGACGGAGGGCCAGCACGCTGTGGTCAGCTGGGCAGGTGACCCTGACCCCCGTCTGCCCCTTCAGGAGAACACGATGCTGGAGGCGCACCTGGAGTGCAGAAGTGGCGACACCGTGGTGAGTACCCCTAACCGCACCCCCGCTCCTGTGTGGCTGCCCCCAGCCTGTGACATCAGAGCACTCCAGGCCCCAGCCTCTCCACTCTGCTCAGCTTGGTTGAGGGCCACTCCCTGGTGACCTCACCCTGTGGTATGCTGGCGCCCACACTTCCTCCCGCCCAGACTCTGCCCTGAGATGCAGACCCCAGCAGAGACCCCCAACCCAGAAGGCACTTCACCCTGCTGGGTCCCTCACCCCCCACTGACCCCCCATGTCTCTCTGTCAGCAAGGCTGTGGGCTCTGCCTCAGGCTGGACTCCACATCAATCAGAGCCTTGGCCACCAGCATCTCCTTTCTGGAAACTTCCAACGGTCAGCTGGTCCGCTTGCTCCCCTCTTGGCCCTGGCCAGTCCACTCTCAGTGTGGCCAAACGCTCTGATCAAGCAAGTGGACAGCCCGGCTGCTTTCTCCCTTGGAGCTGAGGCCGCACGGACCGTGTGGGGTGCAGGCTGGGTGCGTGGACCCCGACCCCAGTCCAGCCAGCCTCGAGCCCTCTCCCCAGATGGGCACCTGCCTCCCTCTCCCACCGTCTCGCGTCTTCACTCCAAGCTCACCTTCCCAGAGAGGCACTGACCGCCCTGTTTTAAGCTACAAGCCCCGTGCCCACGCACCTGCCGGTTGGACTGGACCCACGGCCCACGGGCTCCAGTGCTCCAGTGCCTGGAGGTGTCCTGGCGCAGACAGCACGCACACCACCACGACACCTCAGCACGGGACTCCGGAAGACAAGGCCTTCTGACACAGCCACAGTGCCTCGGCCTCCGGGAAAAGGGCTCCTCAGCATCATGTCACACCTGACGCCCTCCCATTCCCACAGTCACAGAGACCCCAGCAAAGCCCACCTACTGAGACTGGCAGCTACTCCTCCTGAGGGCCTCCCTCCCTCTCCCTCCTCCTCCCTTCTTCCTTTCTAGGTTGATGGATTCTTTAAGTCATCTCTACCCGCAACGTGGGCTTGAGCTCACAACCTGAGATCGAGAGTCAACTTCTCCTCCCACTGAGCCAGCGGGGCACCCCTCTTAAGCCTCTCTTTTTTTTTTTTTTTTAAGATTTTTAAAATTTATTTGACAGAGACCACAAGTAGGCAGAGAGGCGGGCAGAGACAGAGGGGGAAGCAGGCTCCCCACTGAGCAGAGAGCGATGCGGGGCTCGATCCTAGGACCCTGAGATCATGACCGGAGCCGAAGGCAGAGGCTTAACCCACCGAGTCACCCAGGCGCCCCCTCTTAAGTCTCTTTCAATCTATGGGTTCTCCTCCTCTCTTCCTTTTTCTTGAGAATAGTTTCTTGAGAATTATTTCTGAAGGAACTCGGGTGTTCTCCCACTGTTCTCATTAGGGACTTTGCTGGGCACCCCCCACCCTGCCCAGCACCGGTGCTGCTCTCCTCCGGGGCGGTGGCCACCTCGTGAGCTGCGGGGCTGCGTCTGTGGTCTGTCCACAATCCTCGCGGAGCAGGAGCCCAGGACCTGCTGCGCAGCACGGCTGACTCCGCCTGTCCCGCAGGTGACGCAGCTCAGAGTCTTTGTGTTTGTGCTGGACGTCAACGACAACCCGCCCGAGTTTCCCTTTCGAGCCAAGGTAGAGAATGTGTCTGAGGTGAGCGAGAGGGGCCGGGGGCTTGACCACGGGGCTCAAGGGTACAGCCAGGCCACTCACTCGCTCTGCTTCCCCCAGGACGCTAAAGTGAGCACCATTGTCATCCCCGCGACGGGACTGGAGGCCCAGGATCGCGACCAGGACGACATCTTGTTCTATACCCTCCAGGAGGTGACCCCGGTCAGTGTCCCCCCAAACCCTCCCTCTGTGTCCTCCTGGGCTCCGAGACTGAGTCCCGTCCCCTGCCTCCCCAGGGCGCCGGCAGCTTCTTCTCCCTGGTGGGCACCAACCTGCCTGCCCTGCGGCTGGACCGGCGCCTGGACTTCGAAGCGCAGCAGAGCATGAACTTCCGGCTGCTGGTGCGGGTAAGCAGGCAGGGGCTCAGGTCCCCCCCCGAGCCGCCCCCAGCCCGGGACCCCCGGGCCTGATCTAGTCGGCTCTGCTGCCGCAGGACACGCGGGAGGAGAACGCAGAGCCCAGCCACACGGCCACGGCCACCTTGACCCTGGAGGTGCAGCCTGCTGACCTTCGGCCCCCCTGGTTCCTGCCCTGTGCCTACTCAGACCACCACGTCTGCATCAACGCTGAGTACCATGGTGCTGTCCCCACAGGACACCAGCTGGTACGGGGGGCAGGGAGGGCAGGAGGGACATAGGGGGCAGGGCTCGGGTGTCAGGGGGCCACATTTGGTTGCGATTTTCATGTGAACGTTCTTCAGAAGCCAATCCCACCCAACCACGGGGTGGCGAGCGGTGACAGAGCCCCTGAGCGTAGAGGGAGGCGCGTGGCCCGGTGGTCTCCGGGCAGGGCCGGGCAGCGCCTTGGGGACCCAGTCCCTTGGGCTGGGAGGGCTGCAGCGTGAGGGGCCTCGGTGGTGCTCCAGGCTGCCTCTCTGACCCGCTGACGTCCTTGCTCTGGCCCAAGAGGCCCACGGAGACGCCGGAGCACAGTGGAGCGTCCTGAGCACCTGACTCCGACTCCCCATGACTTCTGCCTGTCCCGCGTGCGTGCCCGCTCTGGAAACGCCCGTTGTTCCATCAGTCGGGTGTCTTTGACTGTTCCATCAGTCAAGTCAGTAGCAGCGGAGCCGGGGGCCTGAAGGGCCCTTGCAGAGAGACGACTTTCCTCTTAAGGGAAGTCGGACGGTCAGCTGGGCCCGACACCCCAGCCCCACGGTGTCTCCTCCTGTCCCTGTCCCTGCAGCCAGGCCCCCTCGTGCTCCGTCCTGGACCCATCTACGCTGTGGACGGGGATCAGGGCATCAACCAACATATCCTCTACAGCATTGTGCGGGGTGAGTGCGGGCCGCACCCCTATTTCCCTCTGTGTCCTGCACCCCACCCCACCCTGGGCTGCGGGGGCTCCGGGGGACTTGGGCAGAGCCCGTGGGACCCTTGCCCTCAGGCCGCTGGAGGGGGCAGGAGGCCAAGCTTTCCTACCACCCTCGCAGGACAAGAAGATGGCACGTTTGCCATTGGCGCTGACTCGGGCAAACTCACCATGACCAGAGGTGTCCCCAGCCCAAAGACCTTCACTCTGGTGGTCAAGGTGGGTGCCCTGGCCAGGCCTCCATGGCCTTCCTGAGCCTCAGGCTGCAAGACTTGCCCTCGAGGACCCGCTGGTCGCTGAGGCCTCCCCTCCCCCCAGGGTGAGCAGGCAGACGGCGCCCGCTACTCGGTGACCTGGGTCAAGATCGAGGCTCGAAATGCCGCTGGGAGCCCGCCCTACTTCACCAAGAGCCGCTACCACGGCATGGTGGCGCGCGGCTCTGAAGGAGGCGTGGAGGTCAAGGATGCAACCGCCCCCTCCCTGCCTCTGAGGGTCTGGGCCCAGGACCCTGACTTTCCGGTAGGCGCCGGCCCCGCCGCGGGTGGGCTGGGGGGGTCACAGGGGCAGCCTGGGCCCGGGACTCACTGGGCCGCGTTTAGGACCTCAACTCTGCCATCGCGTACCGCGTCACCAATAACACTGACTTCCGGATGGATGGCGAGACCCTGCTGACCGCCTCTCTGTTGGCCCACGAGGGGGTCTTCTATGCAGAGGTGAGGGCAGGGGGCATCTCCAAGGGGCAGGGGCTAAGGCGGGGCCTGCGAGGGACAAGCCCCCTTTCTGCTCCAGGTTGAGGCCAACAACACAGTGTCGGCGGGTACAGCCCGCACGGTGGTGGAGATCCAGGTGCTGGAGTGGGAGGAGCCCAGCCCCCCAACAGGTGAGCCGGACGCGGACCCCCTAGGCAGCAGCTCAGGGAGGGCCTCTTGCCTCAGTTGGGCTGGTGGCTTCTCCAGGGCAGGCATGCTGGGGGCAGAGCTGAGCCCGAATCCTGTCCCTCATCCCCAGGCCCCCCAGCGACCCCCACATCCCCAGAGACTGGAAAAACAAGCCGGCCCCCCAGCGGTGCCACTTCGGAAGCCCCCAGACCCCCGGGGCCCTCTCAGGGACCCTCTGCGACCAGCTCTGCGACCCCGGGGCCCTCTCAGGGACCCTCTGCGACCAGCTCTGCGACCCCGGGGCCCCCTCAGGGCCCGCCCCCCCCTTCAAGCACAATTCTGAGGCCACCTGCCTCATCTACGCCTG
>NW_019154106.1:385775-416307 GCF_002288905.1 Enhydra lutris kenyoni | reverse complement strand
GGGCCCCCCCCAGCGTGGAAACCAGCACCTTCCTCCCATCAGCTTCACCCAGCGGGGGCTCAACACAGACGCTGAAGCCAGGAACCTCTCGGCCGATGCCCCCTGGGCCCAGCAGAACTCCCCAGACCTCAGGTAGCCCCGCTCATTTGCCCCAGAGTTGCCCATCTATTCCCTGACACTTACTGTGGGGGGTCCTGGGAATCCCTGTAGGGCAGGGCCCACCCGGGGCGGGGGAGACCCAGCCTGACCACACTGACCATGAAATCCCAGGGGGTTTGCTCTGGTCTGGGCAGAGAGCTGTTCTGGGGCCCCCAACAAGGTAACCTGGGGAAGGTGTATGGAGGACGGGGTAGAAGCCAGATTTGGGGTCCAGCGGGCCTATAATTCCAGGCTGTTCTCTTCAGGGGCCCCAGCACTGCCTTCATGGTCCCTCCTATGGTGCTGGGCCCCCGCCCCCCCCCACCAGGAGCTGGTGGGCCTTGACCCCCATCTCCCCTCCCTCCTTTTGGCAGCCTCCTCAAGGGCCCCGGGAACACACAGCTCCTCGGCAGGGCGGTGGGCGGCGGGGGAGTGGTACCACGCTCCAGAACCCCAGCCCTGGTGGGACACGCGGTCTGGCTTGTTGTCACGGTGTCCAGAGCGTGGGGCAGGTCTGTCTGGGAAGTGCTTGGGGTGCTGATGGTCAGTGGGTGGTGTTGCTCCCAGGGCCAGCCCAGACTGGAGGAGGCAGCACTGCGGGGACCCCCGGGGACGGCGAGCCAGGTGTCGGTGCGGCCGGGGACCAGCGCTTCACTGTCGTGGACATGGCAGCCCTGGGCGGGGTGCTGGGCGCACTGCTCCTTCTGGCTCTGCTCGCCCTCCTCATCCTGGTCCACAAGCACTACGGCCAGCGGCTCAAGTGTTGCTCCGGGAAAGCTGTGGTGAGGCCCTGGGGGGCTGGGGTCCAGGACTAGAGAGGGAGAGGGAGAGACAGGCAGGTGAGGACAGAGCCAAGGAGAGGGAGAGAGGGGGACAGAGAAGGGGCAGGAGGAGGAGCAGAGGTGAGGAAGGCTGGGGTATAGTCCACACAATGGGGAGGAGGCCGAAAGAGGCAGAAAGGAAGGACTAGCCTGGGTCCTTGTCTTTGGGGTGGGGGTCCCGGCCCAGGCCTGGGGTCCTGGTTGAGGCCCTGGCTGTCTTTCTCCCCTCTGCAGGAGCGCCAGCCCCTCAGCTTTGACAATGAGGCCTTTGACGCCCCCCAGGAGGCCAACTGGGCGCCAGCTCCCCACTCCTCCCCCGGTCTCATGCGGGCGGCCCCGGAGCCCGCGGAGACCCCAGAGCCTGCGATCCTGGAGCCCCCCAGCACCACGACCCTGCGTCCAGCCTCAGAGTCCCCCGAGCTGACCCGCGATGGAGGCAGCCCAGCGGCCGTGAGGTCCATCCTGACCAAGGAGCGGCGACCTGAGGGCGGCTACAAGGCGGTGTGGTTCGGGGAGGACATTGGGGCTGAGGCCGACGTGGTGGTCCTCAACACGCCCGCCTCGGACGCGGCTGGCGCCATCGATTCTGGCAGCGAGGCCAGCAGCGACGAGGACGCAGATGCCGGTCCCCACGCCGATGACACGCCTAGCACTGGCTCCTCCTACATCTAGCTCGGCTCCCTGCCTCCCCCGTGGGCAGGACCTGATGTCTGCTGGCCGCTGGCCCCCACTCCAATGCGCACAATAAAGCGACAGTTTCCAAGTTCGGCTGCATGAGAGTCAGTGGCCAGGCCAGCCAGGGTCCCTCCCGGAGCTGCTGGCCGTGGGAGGTGACGGTACATCCCATCCCTGGCCCCGCCCCCGCCTGGGCCCGGTGGCACTGGGGCTTCCCGTAAACCACGTGCTGCGCCCGCCCGCAGCGGGCCTTTCCACACTAGCACCAGCTGGAGGCCTCAGTTCCTCTTGAGGCCTGACCGCGGGGGCGGGAGGGGGGCCTGCACTGCGGGGCCCCCACCTCCCCAGCTGACACGGAGATTCTTGACCTGAAGGAAAATGAGGCTCTCCAAGATGGAGAGCAAACTCCCTGGAGACCTCGCAGGGGGTGACAGCCAGTGGGCCTGTGAGGTCCCCTGTGGGCAGTTAACGCTCGGTGCGAGGAGGCACCCCGTCCTGGCTTCCGGACTGTCACCTGTGGCTTGGTGCATGGGCTTGCCCGAGTGACGCGACTGGGAAGCAATGGCTGCAGGCCATGGGCGGGGGAGGAGGATTGTGGCAGGTGGACCCCCGCTAGGAGGGGCACCAGAGCCACAGAGTGGGGGACAGAGCCTCCTCTGCTGGCCTCACCAGGGCAGGACCGCAGGCTGGACTTCCTCCCTGACCCCCTCCACACTGTCCCTTGTGGGTCCTCTGAGTTTTTCCTATGAAAAGCCACCTCGAACTGCTTTCCAAATGTCTTATTCTCAAGGGTATGAGTATTCTTGTCTGAACAATTCTCATTAAGATTTCAAAGGCGGAAGGGTGGGGGCACCTGGTTGGCTCCGTGGGTCACCCGGGGACTCTGGATTTCCGTTCAGGTGGTGATCTCAGGGTCTGGCTTCCAGCCAGGACGGGACTCTGCACTCAGTGGGGACTGTGCTTGGAGACCCTCTCTCTCCGTTCCTCCCTTCTGCTTCGTGCCTGCAAGCTCTCTCTCCCACAAATAAATCTTTAAAAAAACCCCAAACCAGCAGTGTGCCTAGTGGCTTAGCCGGTGGGGCACCCCACCTTGCTCTCAGCGGGGGGTCTTGACGGTGCGATCCCGCGGTTGGAGCTACTCTGGGCCGGAGCTACTTAAAAAAAAAAAAAAAAAATCCAAAGGGCAGGGCTGCCCCTTGGCCCACGCTCTCCTCCACGACCCACTTCCCCGGGGAAGAGAAGAGAAGATGTGTGGGGTCTTCAGTTCACCCCACTGCCTCCCCACCCCCACTAGTTGCCAGTGGCCCCCTGACCCGTCCCTGCGTGTGCGGGGCCGCGTGCTCCTTGAGGGAGAGGAGTGACTGGACCCCGTAGGACCGGCCAGTCCCGCCGCCCTTGCACGACCCCCGCCCGCATCCGGGAGCCTCCGCGGGGGCCTGGGGAACGCGTCCCCCCAGCACACAGAGGACCCCGCCGCCGGAGCACGAGACTTCCTCGGCTGCACCTGCAGCCCCGCCCCGCCCCCCGTTCCCCCCCTCCCCGGCCCGTCCCCATAAAAGCGCGCGTTCCGGCCGCTCCGGGAGACCAAGCTTCCAGCCCCGGCGTCCCGGCGCGCGGGTCCTCGGAGCCCCGGCGCGTGCGGAGCGCGAGCGCAGAGAGGCGCGGGCGCGTCGGGAGGGTCCCGCGCCCGGAGTCGGGCGGGACGGAGAGGTGGGGGTCGTCCCGCTGACGGGCCGCGGGTGGCGAGGGGCGAGCGGTCCCGGCTTCGGCTTAGGTTTCGCTTTCCCGGCGCGCGGTTTCGCTTTCCCGGCGCCCGGGGCGCGCCCCAGCCCGCGGCCGCCCCCGCGGTGTCTCCGCAGGGGGCCCGACGGCGCCCTCCCGCCCGGGACTGGGCGCCGGCTCCACACCCGGGACCCCCGGCGCCCGCGCAGCCCCCCGGGAGCCCCGCGCTGTGCTCACCCCTGCGCCACCGCCGCCCAGAGCCCGCACCTTGGCAACATCGTGGCCGGCGGCCCTCTGCCGCGTCTGGGGTCCCCGCACGTGGAGCGCCTGCGCCGCACCGTCCGTGGGCACCCGCGAGCCACGCTTCCCGCCTGCGGCCGTGACCGCCCCTCCCGGCGGAGGCCCCTCGCGCCCCCGCGCCCCCCGCGTCGGTCCTGCGCAGCGAGCGATGGCCGCGGCCGCTGACAGGTGAGCCCCGGTCCCACCCCGGCTGCGCGGCCACTCCGCTGGCCGCCCGCACCCTCACCCGCCGGCCACCCCGCCCGCAGGAGGCCCCCGCGCCTGCTCTTCGGAGACTGGCTTCTGGGGGAGGTCAGCAGCGGCCGCTACGAGGGCCTGCGGTGGCTGGACGCGGCCCGCACGCGCTTCCGCGTGCCCTGGAAGCACTTCGCGCGGAAGGACCTGGGAGAGGCTGACTCTCGCATCTTCAAGGTGGGACCCCCAGCGCGGCCGGGTGGGAGGGTCGGCTCAGGGCCTGGCCCGCGCCCCCATGCTCACTCACACCGTCTGTCCCTCTCCCCAGGCCTGGGCGGTGGCCCGCGGCAGGTGGCCGCCCAGGAGCAGGGGCGGCAGGGGCGGAGGCGACCAGCTGGCCCTGGAGGGCACGCTCCGGGCCGGCTGGAAAACCAACTTTCGCTGTGCGCTGCACAGCACCCAGCGGTTTGTGATGCTGCAGGACAACTCAGGGGACCCCGCCGACCCGCACAAAGTGTTCGCGCTCAGCTTCGAGCCTGGGGAGAGAGGTGAGGAGCCCCCGGGCCGGGGGAAGGGGGGCGGCAGCTGTGGAGGGGGCAAGACCTTTGGGGCAGAGATTGGGGCTGGGAGGGCACTGGGATTCTGCTCTCCACTGGACAGACCCCGTGGCAGAGCCGTGCTTTCCAGAAACTGGCCTCAGAGAGGCTGGTGCCAGGTTGTTGGGGGAGGGCAGGGAGAGCTGATTGGGACTGCTGGGATTAGTGGCGGGAGCCCCCAAGCGTCCCACTCCACAGAGTCTCATCCCACACGGCCCTGATCCCAATTCTCTCTTGGAAGGTGCGGGCACTCAGCAGGGGGAGATGGCCCTGGACGACGCCCTGCCCCGGACGGTGAGCCTGCTCAGCCCTCCTTGTTCCCAGATGGGGGCTGCCACTCTTCCCTGGGGCTGGGGAGCTGCTGACACCGGCCCCTCCTCCCCTGCAGGGTGGGCTCCTAGGACCATGCCTGGCAGGAGACGCTGCTGAGAGGCCAGGGCTTGGGCTGAGCCCTGAGCTTGGCGCCCCAAGCCCCCCTTTTGGCGTAGCCGACAGTGCTGGGGACCTCTTGCTCCAGGCTCTGAAGCAGAGCTGCCTGGAGGCCCACCTGCTGGAAGCTGCATGGGTGGGGGACCCGGTGCCCCCAGAGGCTCCCGGTGAGAGGCTGTGTCGGTGGGGGTGCTCAGCCTTGCAGGGTTTCATGCCGGGGGTGGGGGCGGGGAGGAGCAGGCGGGAGGGCAGAGTCCAAGAGGAGAGGGAGAGGCTGGGGGTGGGGGGGAGTGAGGAGGACAGCCCGTGGAGATGGAGCCTGCCACAGCCGGGCCTGTCCGGCCTGTCCGGCTGCTCCCAACGGCGCTTTTTCCTCCTCAGGCCTGGAGCTCCGGAGCACAGAGCCGTCCCTGCCAAGGGCAGGAGACACGGCCCCTGTGCACCAGGCGCAGGAGACAGGTGAGAGCCGGAGGTCTGTGCGGGAGTGAGGGCCTGGAGGGCCAGGTTTCAGCTTGGGCCTTCCTCCCCAAATGCAGGCCTGGCCCCGGTCCTGGAGCCCTGGCAGCCTCCACCAGATGTGGAGCCTTGCCCCGGGGTGGCTGCTGAGCCTGGATCACAGGGAGAGCCCAGCCTGAGGGCCCTGGATGTGACCATTATGTACAAGGGCCGCACAGTGCTGCAGGAGGTGGTGTGGCGTCCAAGCTTCGTGTTCCTCTATGGATCCCCAAGCCCAGCCACCACGGCCGCTGAGCCCCAGCATGTGGCCTTCCCGAGCCCGGCCGAGCTCCCTGACCAGAAGCAGCTGCACTACACCGAGAAGCTGCTGCAGCACGTGGCCCCGGGACTGCAGCTGGAGCTCCGGGGCTGTAGGCTGTGGGCCCGGCGCCTGGGCAAATGCAAGGTCTACTGGGAGGTGGGAGGGCCCCTGGGCTCTGCCAGCCCCTCCACACCCCCCTGCCTGCTGCAAAGGAACCAAGACACCCTCATCTTCGACTTCAGCACCTTCTTCCGAGGTCAGTGATGCACCAGACTTGGGGCCGCGCCATCCCTGCCCGCTCCCGTCCTGCCAGGGACCCCCGCTCACCGGAGTCCCCTCCTGCAGAGATGATGGAGTTCCGGGCTCGCCGGCGTCTAGGCTCCCCGCACTACACCATCTACCTGGGTTTCGGGCAGGACCTGTCAGCTGGGAGGCCCAAGGAGAAGAGCCTGGTCCTGGTGAAGGTGAGGCTTGGGGGTCCTGGGAGGCAAGGCCGCACACAGCCCCCGTCTGTCCCGTCCTGTCTGTCCTGACGACACCCTCCCCACAGCTGGAGCCGTGGCTGTGCCGGGCGCACCTGGAGTGCGTGCAGCGAGAAGGGGTGTCCTCCCTGGACAGCGGCAGCCTTGGCCTCTGCCTGTCCAGCTCCAACAGCCTCTACGAGGACCTGGAGCGCTTCCTCACAGAGGTGCAGCAGCCCGCCTGAGGGCCGGCCCGTCTCCGAGCCAAGAAAAAGGCCTCAAGAGTCAGTGCTGGTGTCCTGCGCAGGGGTGGGCTTGGGCTCAGAAGGGGCAGCACACTTCCGGGAGCCCCCAACACCTCCAGGCCCAGGACGCGAGGCCACCTCCCTGCCCCCACCCACCCTCCTCGGTCTTCACAATGAAGAAACAGGCCACACGCTTTAGAGCCAACAAACTCTACTCAAAGAATACAAAACGCTCCGGGGACAGTAGGTATCTGCCCCTGCAGGTGTGCTGGGGAGGAGACACCACGAATGGTCGACTCTGTGCTGTGTGCAGCCCCCTCCCCGCCGGCTTCCAGACCCACCGACACTGCGCTCTGCTCGTGGGAGGCAGCAAACACGAGCGTCACTTACAGAGCGTAACAGAGGGCTGGGCATGGCCTTCCCTTGTTACTCCAGAAAATAAAATCAGGCCATCGGTGAGAGGGGTCAAGGAGCTCCTTCCACCCGCCAGGCCCCTCCTGATCACCAAAGCCTCTGACTTTCAAGTACTGAGTCAATCAAGAAGTTTCTAAAGATAATCCATTTTTGATAAATTAGAACACAATGGAAACTGTGTATCTATAATATACATATAAAAAGGTCCAGTTTGAAACTGAGCAGGACAAGTGCGCAGGGCGCATGTGGTCGCGGAAGCCCTGATAGCGGAGTGCTGGCCGGCTGTCTTCTGAGGTCTCTGCTTCTGCCGTCCCCAGCTGAAGCGCCAGGGGCGGCCTCAGCTCTCCGGGCCCTGGGCGGGCGCCTCCTCCCCAGCCTCGGGCCTCCGGTGCCGGCGCATGTGTCGGTATTTGTCCACGTAGGCCTTGACCAGGTTGCCCACCTTCACAGGGTTGATCTCCCCACTTTTGCTGTGGCATATCTGGGGGCGTGGGAGAGGGGCACACATGACCCAGATGTCCCCCCAGGGGTCACAGGCACTGAGCACGACACATCCCCCTGCCGGGGCCGCCTCTCATGCCTGCTGAGGGCCCAGCCCCTGGCCAGACATGTGTGGCCGTGGGCCCCAGATTTGGCTCCAACGCCCTGGGCCCGAGAACTGCCCTCAGGCTCCGGCTCTCCCACCTGCGGGAGCAGTGCGTCCGTACCTCCTGTCTCTCGCCCGCTGAGCAAGGGACGGGGGCGCCGTCCTGTCCCCTCACCAACACCCACGCTTCCTTTTCCCGAGCATCTGAGCTCCCGACAGGAAGACAGAAGCGGCTTCCGGCCGTTGGCCCCTCCCGCGCGCACCCACCTTCTGCACAGCCTTGCGCAGGATGTCCTTGTACTCCTCCTTGGTCACCTCCCGCTTCTGGTAGAAGGGCTTGATGGCCAGCTTCACCTCCTCGACCGCCCGCTCCTGCACCTGCAGCTTCTTCATGTACTGAGAGCAACACGGGGGTGACCGTCAGGCCAGGGGCCGCGCCGCCAGCCCCCGCTGTGGGGCCCGGGGCCCACACTCACCTCCTCATTCTTGGCCTTCTCCGCGGCAGGCCTGGGAGCCGCTGCCCTCTCCTCGGAGTTGCTGGCGCTGGTGCTGTAGACGGCCGGCTCGGAGGCTGTGGGCAGGGCGGGGGGCCCCGGGGCCGGGCTCTGTGTGACCCCGCAGCTCGCCAGGGGAAGGCTCCCGTGTAGGATGTACTGCACCGCGGGCTGGCCAGCTGCTGCGTACGGCGGGAGACTCACGGGCAGAGCTGGGGCAGGAGGCAGGTTCGGGGTATAAACCTGGACAGAAACACGCACGGTTCAGGGTAGCGCTCCTCACTGCCACAGCAAGAGCCCCGGCCAGAGAGGGGAGTCCTCGGCCCCCGCCCGCACCACGTCGCTCCAACCCAGGCACCCACCTGAGAGGGCTCCGCCTCGGGGAAGCCAGACTCTGGAAGCACGTAACCGGCGGGAGGGGGCTCAGAGAAGGGTGCCTGCTGGAACCCCACCGAGGAGCCCATGTCTTCGGTTTCCCAGACCCCTTCCCGGGGCTTCTGGGGCCTGTGGAGCGGCATCCCTGAGGGCCAACACAGGGGAGGGTGAGTGCTCTTGGCCTCCCTGGGCCAGAAGCAGCTTCCCAGCTGGAAAATTCCAGAAAGGCATCCCAGCAGCAAGGACCACAGCCCAGGCTGCAGCCACCTCCCTGCCTTGTGGTCTATGCTGCCCGAGGGACCGAAGAGATCCATGTGCCACCCCCCCCCCTAGCCAAACACACAACCCAACGGACATCCCCCCGTGCTGCCCCGAGCCATGCCCGCGAGTGCCCGCAGGAGCGTCCTACTCACGCAGGCCTGGGTCCGCGGCGGGGGCGCCACTCTGTGCCTCCTGCAGGTTCCACGTGACTCTCTTCACCAGAGCTTTAGCCCGTAGCAGAGGGGGCTGGGGGGGGCTTTCCTCCTTCCCCACAGGCACCCCGCCCACAACCCGGCTTCCCAGGGCACCGGGCACCACGGCGGCCCCAGTGGCCTCCTGCTGGAGCCCGGGCCTGTCTTCGGGGCCCTGTGCCCGGGGCGGGGCCTGGGTGGTGTCTTCACCGTGGATCGAGGATACCTCCCGTCGGATGACGGCCACGGCCAGGCTGGCGTCCTGCTGGTGCCGGCCAGCCGGCGGAATGGAAGGAGCGGGTGGGAAGTCTCGCTCTGGGGAGGAGTCTGTGCTCTCGGGGGAGGGAGGGGAGCTCATGTCCTCCAGCTGCATGAAGAAGGCTTCGCTTGAAAAATCCTCGAAGACGTGTCCTGCCTCGACAGAGTCACCGTAATCCAGGTCCTCGGGCAGATGGCCCGCCGGGGCCTCTGGAGCCATCTTGTGGGTTTCGGCCCTGGCTGGGGAGGCGTCCGTTCCTGCCGGGGCCAGTGGCCTGGCTGGCGGCTCCGGGTCAGGCTTCTGCTCCTCCTGGAGAACGGGCGCCAACTTCCTCTCTGGAGAGCGAGGCCTTGGCCGCCTCTCATGGGAACGAGGACGCTGGTGCTCCCGGGACCTGTGCTCTGTGCTTGGCGACCTCGGAGACCTGGATCTACGCTTCCTCCTCTCGTGTGAGCCCCACCGGGTTCGGGGCCGCTCCCGGCTCCTCTCTCGTGGGCTCCTCTCCCTTGGGTGCCGGTGCCTCCGGGCTCTCTCTAGGCTGCTGGGGGGTGAGCACTCCCATCCCCGAGACCTGGACCCTGACCGCCTCCGCTTCCTCCTCCTGCTCTCCCTGCGTTCGTGGGAGGAGCTGCCGGGGCTGCCTGAGCGGGACCTGGACCTCCGCCGGCCGTGACCCCAGGAGTCCCTCTTCCTCCTCCTGCCCTCATCCTTCGCCTTCTTCCGCTTGGCTCGCTCGTGGCTGCTGGAGTGGTCGCTGGAAGACCTCCGGCCCCGGGACTTGGTCTGCTGCCTCTTGGGGTGGTCGTCCCCTACCAGGGGCGACACAGACCGTGAGCTCCTGTCCCCAGAGCGGGAACCTGAGCGGGAGCCTGAGCGGGTCCTCCTGTGCTCCCTGGACGTGGCTCGCTTCCTCTTGGCTTTCTTCCTGCCACGGGAGCTGGATGTGGAGCGAGAGCACGACGGGGACCTCAGCTCCACGATTCTGTGGGTGGTCGTCTGTGGTGCATCAGGGCTGGGTGGGGCCTCTGGCTCGGCTACAGTCACACACGTCACCATCCGCTCCTCAGAGCCAAAGAAGGTACTGCAGGGCAGCTGGCCCTTGTCCTCCCACGGCTCTGGGGGGGGGGGCCTCTGTGCCCGGGAGGCTGAGCCCTGACCCTCGCCCAGCCCCTCGCGCAGCCCCTCGCAATCCAGGTCGGAGGTCCCCTCGGCAGCCCCCTCGACCCGCAGCTCGAGCCCGCTGGAGGAGGGCCCCCGAGGGGGCTCGGGCTCCGCCCCCAAGACCGTCTCCACGGTGTAAGAGGTGACACAGCGCACTGTCTGCAACGCTGGGGCCTTTGGGCTGTCGATGGAGATGGTGCGTGTGATCTCAGACGGCAGGAGGCCAGAGCCCAGGTGCTCGGGGCTGCTGCCGGCGGAACTGGAGTCGGAGCCTGTGGGGTCAAAGGGGTCGTAGATCTCGCTCTTGAGCTGTTTGGTCTTCCTGATGGAGAACAGGGGTGAGGGGTTCTCCTTCCTCTGCACCTTATTGTCGACCGGCCGAAACGTGTTACAAAAGCCAGGGTTGGAGAGTCTGCCGGAATGTGCCGTGTTCCCGGGAATATTGATCCTGAAGCTCTGAAAGGTCGAGCTGACCCCCTTCCCCTTCGAGGGTCCCGGTGAGGCGGGGGACTGGGAGCCGCCCCCGGAGTGTGGGCCAGGGTCCTGGGGGCCCCTGTTGCTCGGTTCACCCTCGGCTCTAGCACCACGGCCAGGCTGCCCGGGGCCCTCCCTGCCCGTGAGCCGGCTGATGCAGGAACTGGGGATCTCCGCACGCTGCTCGCTGGCGGGCGCCGCGTCCGCCTGTCTGCCGCCGCTGTCCTCCCTTCTGACCTTTGGTATCCTTGGTAGCTCAGAGATGTCGGGCCTCCTGGGAGCTGGCTTCAGGGCCTGGCCCAGCAACGCCCCGGCGGGCGGCAAGTGACAGCAGCTACTGGGGGTCTTGGAGGACGCGGAGCTGGGAAGCAGAGCGCGCCGGCTGTCGCTATCACATCGAGTGTCGTCCCTTTGCTTTAAGCCAGGCCCGCACACGCCTGACAGGTTCTGAGTCTGACTGGACAGAGGGGTCACAGACGGGTCCAGTCTCACAGTCGCCCCAGTCCTGAGTGCAGGGACACGGGAGGGCGCTGGCCCGCCATGACAGCTCAGCCCCGCGCTCTGTGGCCCACCTCCTGAGTGCGGCGCTCTGGGTTGTAGGCAGGCCCCGGGCCCAGGGTGCTTGGGGCCTTGGGATGAGCCGCCTGTGCTCCGAGGGAAGGAAATGGGTGCTGGAAGACAAGAGGGTGAGCGGCCATCAGTCCCCGCCGGCTGCCTTCTCCAGTGCAAGCAGTTTGCCACCTGGCCCAGATCACAACGGCCTTCACCTAAAAGCTGTGCTTTTAACTGCCTATTCCCGGGGCACCTGGGGTGGGGGGGCTTAGTCAAAGTGTCTCCCTTTGGCTCAGGTCACGATCTCAGCCTCCTGCAACAAGCTGTGTGTCGGGCTGGGGAGCCTGCTTCTCCCCCTCCCTCTGCCCCCCGACTCCCTGGCTCGTGTGCCTGCTCTCTGGAATCAATGAATAAAAGCTTTTAAAAAGTCACAATAAAGAGATAAATAAAGGCCAGGTCCCCCTTAGCCCCTGACAGAGACCTCGGCGCACCTGGGGGTCTGGGCCAGGGCTGGTCTCACGTGCCACCACAGGCACTTCCTCATGGCTCTCACGGGTGTGCTCTGCACCCACGGAAAGTGTCCCTGCCAGTTACAGAGGCTTGTCATGGCAGGGGTGTGTGTGCGCGTGCACGCACCAGGGACAGGAAGGGCACAGCCAGCCCCATCCTCCATGGCTGGGGACCCCCACCCCAAAAACCTCCCAGGGCCCGGCTATGTGGGGGAGGGACCCACAGGGGCCGGCTCCGTGGCTGTGGGAACGCACACCAGCCACGTTACGGCCACAGAGAGTCTGTGGGCTGGTCCAGAAACCCCATCATCACCTCAACCCCCAGCCTGTGAACTCTTTCAGAAAGGCAGGTAGAATAGAAATAAGAAAACCGTGTCTCCTCAACGTCCATTCTGAGCAGAGAATGCGTTTTAGTTCAACTGTCTCCTTTACCACCGGCTCAGAGATAAGGAGAACCAAGGGGCTCAAGGGGGCCAAGGCAGAGAGGATGTCCCCATGGACGTGGCAGCCACCTCACCTGCCCTCTTGGCGCTAAGGGAGCCGTCCCGGTGGATGACGATGTCCGCCCCATTCATCATCAGCAGGCTCTGGCCCGACAGGATGCTCCCCACCAGGTCTGGGACGGGGGCCTCGTCCACCTCCGGCTCAGGCGCCGTGGCAGGAACACTCCTCCTGCTGGTACAGACCCACAGCTGCCTCCCTGTGCCCAAGACCCTCACGCCAGGCGGGAGCCCCCAGCCCCCCAGCGCCCTGCAAGTGGGCAGCATTGGACACAGCCAGCAGCCCCCAGAAAGAAAAGCAGGCTGTTCGGAGGTGAGATCATCTGATGCTTCTGACCCCAAATGCCCCCCAACAGTCCTGTGGTAAGGGAGGGTGTGCAGTGGAGGCCTCAAGTTCCACGGCTCCTCGCCCCCACCGCACGCCCAGACGCACTGCGGCACTTCCTCCCAGGCCAGGTGGAGCACCAGCCCCTGTGGAGCCCCGCCGGTCAGGGCCACCCCCCAGGACCACGGCCCCCTGCCCGCACATACCTGGAGAGCCCCACGGCCACGGGCCTGGCTACGGGCCGGTGAGAACGCAGCGCTGACTGGGACAGGACCCGCCTCTTGGCACTCAACGGGGATGCAGGGTTTGCAGACGGCTCTTCACTGCTGCAGAGAGCACGGAGGCCGAAGGGACGCTGACCCACACCATCGGAGGCCCAGGGAGACCCCAGGCCCCTCCTCGATGGCACATGCGGCAGCACCCGTGCCCCAAGTGGCACCCGGGCCCCATGGAGGGGCTTCACGCTGGCAACAGCCCGCTGGGTGTGCAAGCTGGGCCTCCTCCGCTCGAGCAGAGGCGGGTGCAGGGGGCTCCACCACACCTCGTGGCTCTAAGGAGGGGACCGCCATCGCCACCCTCGCCAAACGAACACAACGTCCGAGGTCACTGCCCACAAGGAAAGGAGGGAGGTCGCCCTGCCGTTACCTGTCAAAGGGGTCCAGCTCATAGGGGTCTCCAAAAAGCGACAGGGAGGCCACGCCGATGTCCGCACGCATCAGCCCCAGAGAGGGGTCTGCCGGCTTGTGCACAGACGGGATGCAGGCTCCACGGGCCGGACCCCGGAGGCCCAGTGTCCGTGCGATGCGGGAGCGAGCTGTGGCTTCATTCTGAACCGAAGTCACGAAAGGCAAGGAATGGTAAGCAAGACGGGAGCTGAAGGATCCAGAACCACCACCCAGGAGGCTGAGTAAGTATCACACGGGAGCCGAACGGCTTCACGTGCATTAACAACGTTGTAGAAGTTTTACTCCAACAGAGTTGACGAGCACATCTCGACATCCCCAACCTAACACACCGCAAAACTACCCGCAGGAGCTGGGCACAGCTGGTACCTTGCGCCGCGGGGGCGTCCGACCCTGCACACCCGGCACACTCCCGCACACCTGGCACCCTCCCATCGCTGTGGGGGGGGTCCAACCCTGCACACCTGGCACCCCGCCGCCGCGGGGGCGTCCAACCCTGCACACACACTGCCAAGCAGCACGACGGGCTGTCCAGGCGACGGCTGCCTACACACCTGAGGAGCAGCGCTGGGGGACCCACACCCCCACACGGCAGGTGTGCCACCAACCCTCCAGGACTTTCACATGGGTGGACCACCAGAGCAACTGCTCACTCTCATTGAAAGGGAAGCGTAGGCTCCGTAAGCGTGAGCTCTAGCACTCACGTCATCAGGCAACGACAAAGGTCTCAGGTGTAAGGTCACGTTCAGTCGCAACAAACACCTGCACGACGGCCACGGTGGGCTCGTACGTTTCACGTTAACGCGCTCTCAGCGCGGCTCATGAGCGCAAGGAGGACGACCCTTCAGAGCTGGGACACGTGACACAGGCAGCACACACACGAGGAAGGGCCCGCCCCGAAGCCTGCGGGTGAGAGAACCGGAGCACGGGGAACGGCCTGACGTGGGCAGTGCTCGCAGGGGACCCCCCTCGAGTCACCTCGGCAGGACAAGAGCGTCCCGGCCGAAAACATGGCCGCACGCCCTGGGTGGCATTCCTCCCTCAACTCGCCCACAGCTCCCACTGGGCTCCCGGGCACCAGGTGACCATCCGCCGGCCTCCCGGATGAGCTGCTGGCCACGGCCCTGAGGCCTCCAGACCTGCTGGGCCACCCAGGGCCCAACCCTGGGGTGTCAGGAGTCCTACGCAAGCCCTCGGGATGTCCGGCTCCAAAGGGTCCTGGGAAATCTCTCGTCTCAGCCCCATCTTTAATGTGTGCTGTGGAAATGTTCATTTCTATCGGTGGATCTCTAAGCAAATACAGAAAAAAGGAGCTTTTTCTGTGCGACCCGCCACCTAGCTGCACGAGGAAACTGACAGCACATGGGGAACGCTACCGTCCGAGGCTACCTTTGACTTTTTCCCTTTTCTCTTCCTCACGCGACCCTGGCGCTTCTTAGATCTCGTCCCGGAGCTTCTGCTCTTCACGGACGACCTGGACTGCGTTTTCCTTCTTCCCGACACTTTCTTCCGTCTTCCTACAAAAAGCACATTGAGAGTCTATGCTTCCCTCTGTGCCCCGAGCCCCCCGGCCCTGCCCCTGGGTGTCCCCCACCAAGGACGCACTCTGCACCCCCAGGACCTGGCATGAAGACAGTCACATGTAGAAACAGGTCGTAACTTCACCAGCATTTCTGCGCGGAGGAGTGAGGAGGGAAGGCGCGGCGGT
This sequence comes from Enhydra lutris kenyoni, assembly GCF_002288905.1. Taxonomy (NCBI): domain Eukaryota; kingdom Metazoa; phylum Chordata; class Mammalia; order Carnivora; family Mustelidae; genus Enhydra; species Enhydra lutris. The sequence continues at coordinate 401,497 of NW_019154106.1, read as the reverse complement.
GCAGAGCAACCTGCCAGGCCAACTTTTAAACCAGTGACTGTCCCACGTCATTTGTCACACACCAGAACGAAAGGAAAAACGAAGCTACCAGCCCTGATGACACAGAGCGAAGTGAAATGAGGGGCCCCAGGTACGCGGCCACCGGCGGTGACCCTGGGGCTGCTCCCGACAGATTGGGGTGTGGGGCACTGGCCGCACGGCTTCTGCAGCCCGTCCTCAAGACCAAAGTGCCCACACTCCGGGCTTCGGCCCTTGTCCGGCTCAGGGACGCTACCATGGGCTCAAGAAGGACCCTCATTCCAGGACGCCCCAGCAGCCCCTGGAACCCGGTGGGGGCTTCAGCCTGGAAGGAGCGGCCTCCGCAGGGACGGAGCGATGGGCCCTCGCGACGTCTGCAGGGAATAACCCCCCTTCCCCTGCCACGGCCCACGTGCAAACTCTGCGCCCTCACAGCCCTGCCTGAACTCCACCCAGCAAGTGACTAGCAAGCGAGCTTCTGCAAAGCAAACCCGGGCCTGGGGAAGGACCGCACCGCGGGGAGGCCTCTCCCTGCCTTGGTGAACCCAGCGGGCCCCACCTGCGCCCTCCGCCGGGCCGCTCGCAAACCCAAATCCAGTTGGACGAGAGTTTCGGGTGAAGCCGGGGGACCCTGTGGTTCTGCTCCCGGCCGCCACAGCGGGAGGGGAGCCTCGGCCCCCCAGTTGCCCCCAGAGTCAGGAGCTCCCAGAGCCACTCACCGGGCGCGGCCGACAGTGAAGCATGGATCTTGCCGGGCTCTGGATTCAAATAAACTAGGTTTTAAAATTCTATCACATTTATGACACAATTAGAACCCTCAACCCTGAGACTATCTCACGGCGTTAAGGAACCGCTACTTGACTTCTTGGGGTCACAAGGGTACTGTGCTGCAGCTCAAAGGAAAAAAGACGGCGTCTCTCAGAAACACACTGGAAAATACCTCCAGGTAAGAGGCCGATGACAAGAAAGATCTGCTTCAAGACAACACGGAAGGGAGCAGGTGAGGGGTACAAGTGAGGTCGAGGCCAGCGACACGATGGCGGAGTGGGGACTCGCTACGCATTTCTCCCTCTGCCTCCAAAGCTTTGCAGAAGTCTGCAAAAGCGAAAAATTCACTAACAAAACCAAAACAAAATGAAAATAGGAAACCAAAAAAGAACCCAAAACCAAGGTGCCTGGAGGGCTCAGTGGGTTAAGCCTCTCCTTCGGCTCAGGTCATGATCCCAGGGTCCTGGGATCGAGCCCCGCATTGGGCTCTCTGCTCAGCGGGGAGCCTGCTTCCTCCTCTCTCTCTGCCTGACTCTGCCTACTTGTGGTCTCTGTCAAATATATAAATGAAATCTTAAAAAAAAAAAAAAAAAAGAACCCCAAACCAAAAAAAAACTACCAGGCAAAAGGGAGCAAGCCAGACGCAAAGACAGAAGAACTGTTCTCCGCCGCATGAGCACAGGGAACGGGGGTGCGGCCTGTCCTCAGCAGGGTGTGCGCTGGGGACCAAAGCAAACCCTCCAGTCCTGCCTCGAACCACAGCGCTGGCAAGACCTGAGCTGTTATGAGGCTGTTCTCTGGGGGAGGGAGACGGGTGAGCAGGGGCGCCAGTGAGCACGGAACTGTGGAGTTTCTGACACAAGCACCTGCAGACGCAGATGAGACAATACAAAGCCCCATAACCTTCGTTCAGTCAAGTCACGGACTGCGTGACCTTAGCATGGATGTCCCGGTTCTGTCCACTAGAAAGGGCTGGAAAGGATGGCCCAGCCCTGGCAGAGAACACGCACAGAGCGCAGTCGCACGGTGGGGAGGCCCACGAGTGCAGGCTGCCCGCCCCCGCAGCTCCGCAAGCCGCAGAGCCAGACAGCATCCGGGTCTCGGCCCCAAGGTGGGGAACGCAGGGCACGGCAGGGCGTGTCACACACCCCGCAGGCACAGCAAGGACAGCGAGGACAGCCGACCATCCCCAGGACTGGGGGGGGTGAGAGGCGCATGCTGCTGACGGGGGATGCGGGCCACAGAACCCTAACTGCGTCTTCCCCCCATGAGCCCACGGTCTCCTTCCCCAGGAGAAACCGAACACCGGCCGGCAAGCGACCACCATGAGGACATTCAGAAGACTCGCAGCAGCTCTGTCCCAATAGCCCAAGCAGAGCACAAGCCAGGCGGCCCGCGTCAGGACACCCATCAAGGGACGGCGGCATGTTCGGGGAGCGCAGACGCCCCTCCACAGAAACTCATCCACCGACACGGGCTCCAAGAGCACCATGCCACGCCAAGTGACATGCCACTGTGCGCTTGGGAAGACCTTACGGACGTCTGAAAACGGGCAAAGCTAGTGTCCAGGGCAAAGGACGCCGGGGCTGCCTGCTGGGGGCGGGGGCGCTGGCTGGGAAGGGAAGGGCCGGGCTGGACGTCAATGCTCGCTGTCAAACCTGGATCGGTGCAGGTGACGCGGGAAGACCACAGGTCGTGACCCACTAAGTCACAGTTCGCTGACAACCGACAGGGAGAAGCAGAGCTCCCCACCGGAGCCCACGCCAGCTGAGGAACAGAGCTTGAGCCTGACCCTGGAAGCCATCCACCGCGCTCTGCGGGCAGGGCTGGTGTGGGGTGGGGGGGTACTGCCCACGGAGAACCCCAGGGCTTCTCCCCGGGAGGTGCCTACTGACACCAGGCAAGGACAGGACTCTCTGGGACAAAATCACCAGAATGAACACAGAAAAAGACAAGAAGCCAGTGAATTCATCAGTTCAATGCTCCCACAGAGAAAGGCCCAGAACCAGGGGCTTCCTGGTGTAGCGCTGCGCCTGGGGGAAGGGAGACCGTTCTGCCACCAAGGCCTGCAGAGTGCTTCCCAACCAAGCTGGGGGCGGCCGAGTCGCCCAGATGCGTGTGCAGGAGGCCTGCGGTGGGTGGTCAGAAGGCCTGAGCGGACCAGACCAGCCTGGCTCACGGAGCGTCTGTGCCGTGTTTCTGTGATGTGAAAACACCAGCTTGCAGAACGTGACGTGGCTCTGTGGGTGAAGCTCGTGGGAGGCGAGCACGTGGCCGGCTGCTTCCCAGGGACACACACACGCGGCCCGCAGTGAAGCCACCACACCCGGGCTTACCTGCTCTCCTCCTGCGCTTGGCGGGGGCTCGGGGCGTCACGGGGCACTGGTACACAGCAGAGCTCAGACCCGCAGCGACGGCCTCGATGGTCTCGTCCAGAAGAGAAGACATGAGGTACCGAGGGACATGCTACATGGAAAGGAGGGTGCCGTCAGCGGGGCGACCGCCCATGTGCTTCTCACACAGCTCCCGTGCCCTGAGGAGGACTCCGGGCAGGACCCCAGCAGGGGCGGCACTACCTGGGAGCCCCTGAGGGACCCTGTGCCAGCCCCACCAAACCGACCACGGAAGCTGGACGCCCTTGGCCTGCCAGTAACAGACCTAGCGTGTGTGCCCTTCTCGCCTCCGACAAACGCTGCGCGCTTCCAGCGGGCAGTCCGGGGCCTGGGAGGGCCTCCTGAGAAGCGAGTCAGGCTGAGAATGAAGGGTGATGAGGAGCCGGCTGCGCAGGCTCCCGGCCACGGTGGGGGCCCAGGGAGATGGGACGTAAGGCGGACACAGGAGAGAGGGAGGCAGGACTGCAGGCATCTGTGACGGGGCGGTGGGGCAGAAGCCTCCACCAGGTCCTCTCACCCCCTCCATCAGCGTGATGCTCTCCCCAAGCAGCTGGACAGCAGAGAAGAGCCCCCCGCCCCACCCCCCGCCAGGGCTGTCCGTGGCTGGTGTTGCCACAGGGCCCTGCACCCCGAAGGGCCGCGTCGGGCACGGCTCCACAGTGGGACCGGCAGCCTCAGCAGCGGGCGCCCACCTGAATCCTCCTGGCGGTGGAGATCCGGTTCCGGTTCACAGTCGCTCGGACCCTCTCGCTCTGCCGCGTCCTGGCAATAGCGCGGGTCCTCCCTGCGTGGGGCCGAAGCCGGCTGGTGGTGGGCACCACGTCCGCCAAGAGCAGGGAGACCTCCTCCTCACTCACAGGACCCGCATCTGGGAAGGAGGAGCATCCTGGACTGACGTGTGTCCGCCGTGGCCTTGGCCTGGCAGGGGGCATCTCCCCGGGGTCCTGGGCTGCCCTGACAGAAAACCCTACAAGTTCTCCCAGAAGGTGAGAGGCCCCCGAATGCTCCCAGGCTGGGGGGGAGGCGGTGCCTATACCTGCAGCGGGAGCAGCTCCAGGCGCAGCGCATTCCGGACAGAACCACTCATCCACTGGCACCTCCTGGAGAGGAGGGTCCAGACACTCCATGTGGTACCTACAGGAACGAGCAGCAGACAGGGGCTTTAGCACCACTGTCACAACCCAGGGAGCCACCACCATCATCCTGATGTGTCCCAAGACTGCAATGCCCCCGCCGTAGACTGAATCGTGACCCCCCCAGTCCCCATGTCGAAGCCCTAATACCCACAGTCATTGCATTTGGAAATGGGGTCTCGGGGGTGGTGAGGTTACCTGAGATCATGAGGGAGGGGCCCTGACCCACGGACCGGGGTCCTTGGGAGAGAGAGGGACCCAGTGCTCCCTCTCCCCACTGGAGAAAGGGCCTCGAGCACACAGCAAGGTGCTGTGGGCAGCTTCCGCCTGGAACATCTCACCAAGCCGACCTTGGGGACGTGGTGCAGGCCGGCCTGCTCGAGGTCCACGTGCATCAGACGGGAGACACAAGGCTCCCCATCTTCCTCATCCTTCCCTGGGGCATGCTGGCTATCTCTGCCCTCCAAAGGGGGCCCAACGGCTCCTGAATCCTCCACAGGAGGTGTACTGCGTGGAGGGATGGACCAGGTGGCCTCGTGATGGAGGGCAGCTCCATCCCGTGGGGGCGTGCGGCCAACCGTGGCAGGTACCCTGCACCTGGAGCCTCAGCTTGTCCTTCCCGACCCCACGGTCGCTCGGCAGCCCCGAGAGTTTCAAATGTCGGCACCTCATACTTCACAGCCCAGTCCGAGGAGCCAACGGAGAAAGGCAGGCTCTGTGTGCTGAGAGCAAAGAGAAATGGGGCCTAAGCCCAGTCTCCCAGTGGCTTCAACCCAGCCTTCGATGAAAGCAGCTTGGGAAGATTCACTTCGCTGCTGGCATGGGCTGCCATGCCAGCCTCTCCACCTTCACGCCAAGACCCCAGACAGCCCCGAGCCAGACGGACACCCAAGTGGAATCCCCACTAAGTCCCTGAAGACCTGAGCCCAGATCCTGAGCAGCTGAAGGACCACCTGCTGGTCACAGCGGGGGGAGAACGTGAGGACCCAGGAAGCCAGGCTGGGGGGGACCTCAAAAAAGGGCCACAGGGACGGGAGCGGGGGCTGGGAGGCCCCTCCTGGAAGGCAACCCGGCCAGTCCAGGCCAGCATCAAGTCCTGGGGAGCACCCCAACACCCCAAGTAGATCCCAGCCTCAGAAGATCCTTCTGAGAGCTCTGTGGTCGCAGGAAGAGAATCAGGAATTGCGTAGCTTCTCACAAAGCACTCCAAGGACCCGACACGGCTCACTCCATGTTTTCCTCGGGCCAAGGTCCAGGGCCTCGAGGGGAGGCCGCTGCTGTGTGACAGGTGCCCGGCCGGCCAGCCTGTGTCCAGCGCAGTCCGTGCACAGGCAAGACTGGCTGGGGACTCACACGGAGGGAGGGTCACAGAGCAGCCACCCGGACGGGGGCACAGCTCCCGTCCCCAATTCCCCACACGGTGGGGAAGACCAGGCACCCAGAGCTGACCTCCTGCCTGCAAGGACCACAGTGACGGGACGCAGTGACGTCCTCAATGGCTTCCCTGGTGACTCAATGCCTTTCCATTAAACTGCAAGTTTCAAAAAATCAGGGATAATCTGTCCTTCACTTCTGGTAATAGTGAAAGATCTGTCACACACATTTGTGTATCGACAGCCTTGTGACTCCATTTCCAACGTAACGGAGTCATTTCAGGTGAAAGACAAGCGACAACGACAGGAAGACTCGGCAGGCGGCGGGTAAGAGCGGTGTAAGGGCTCCTGGAGGCATGAGACCCCTATTCACTTATCTTAAAGTTTTAGATTCACCAGGATTTTTACATACTTGAGCTTTCTTACCTGCTAAATAATTCAAGCACGGAAAATACAAAAATCGATACATTAAATTCACAAACATATTTTATAAGAGTAAAAAAGTTAACAAAGTTGTAAGGAGTCCCGACAAGACTCTGTCAGTTTCTAGGGTTACAAAGAGACTCTGGGGTAAAGAACTGAGGCCGTGGGCCCAATTCAGAAGTGGCAGGAAAACAAGCCGCCCCGTGAGCAAACGTTCCAACGGCCTCACCTGGGCTCTCTGGCCACTGTGGAGACCACGAGAAGGCACCTGAGTCTGGCATCCAGCTGGGGCGCCCTGAGCTACAGAGCTGAGGCCAGTGGCCGGGACCACAGAGAGTCCTTCCCACCTCGGATGGCCTCTCCTGTAGCACCCAGCTGCTCCAGGCCCCAAATGGCCACGAACATGGGGGGAGGACTGGTTTCGCATGGAAAGCGAGCTCTGAGAGCTCAGAGCTCAGCCCCAGGGCCCCACAAGACCGTGTTTCTTCAGCTTCCGGCCAGTACTCCGGCAAGCCCGTAAACGAGGCACAGGGATGGCAAGAGCAGGGACTGGCCTTGAGGGTTTGCAGGACACCGAAGGCACCCCTCTCCTGTCCCCCAGACTCCTAGCGACCAAGGAGCAGGGGACAGTCAGACACGGCCACCCCCGGCCCCCCAGCTGGAGCACCCCGAGTGGAGCACTCACACGGCACGCACGCTGGCAGCCCCTCGTGGAAGGGCGCACAAGCAGAGCGTGCCAGCTTCGAGGGCGGCACCAGAGAGGGAGGCCCCGGGCAGGGGTCAGAGCCTGGGCCAGCCCGCAACCGAACAAAGCGAGCACCTCCAGGGCCGGCTCTGAGTCCCCAGGGCTTGAGACTTCCCCCTGCTGCCTCTCAGCCGAATCCTGAAAAGGGCTACCTGTCGCCCAAGAGGAAATTCCAGACCTGCCAGCCCCATGGGACTCTCTCGTGACCGCCTGTGCCGGAGATGCTGCCGCAGCCCCTCACCACAAGCTTACAGACTAATCTGCAGACGTCCAGTGGCAGCCCCTGTGGGAGTCCCTGAGAAGAGGAACCACGATGGAAAGAGGCTGGGCAAAGGCTCCCGGGAGCCAGAGCCTGCTGGACACAGGGGTCACCTGACCTCATAAAAGGCGGGGTCCCACACAAGTCCTTTGTCTGGGCCCCCGGGGCTGCTGACCGGCCCCACAGACCCCACTTCTCGTTTCCCTCAGCTTTTCTGTCTTGATGTGGTATGTGCCTCTCTGTACAGAGCCTCGCGATATTTGGAGGGAACAGGCGGAGGGTATCAACGGAAGGGACAGAAGCGCCGGGGAGGTCTGCCGGCTACCAACCGGCGGCCTGGGATTCAGATGCTCCCGACACAGCGGACTTGGCCTCAGCGACCGCAACAGTGAACGGCGGTGGGGAGGAAGCCCAGAACACAGGGCCCTCTGGAGCCACCACGAGGAGGGCCCCAGGCTCACCCGGCGTCACAGCCATCACAGAGGAGCAGACGGTCCTCTCGGTCACTCCTGCCGCACACCTCACAGAAGGTTGGGTCTTCTTCCTCATCCTCTCCAGCTCTGGCATTCTCCACTGGAATCTGTGAGCAGGAAAGCACCACTGGTCACACGGCAAGTACAGCCCAAACCGCGGAGCAGACTGTGCAGCCTCTCCCTGCTGGTGGCGGGGGGTGGGGGGGCGCGCAGAGCAGAGGGAGCCCGCAGCCACAAGTCAGGACACTGGCACTGGAGCGCGAGGAGGGGGAGCAGGACAAAAGTAGCAGGCCTTTCCTCTTGTGAGAATGACTGTACGACCCGGCAAAGACGGAGACACGGATGCCAAGGACACGGTCCTCACATGGGCCGCCGCACTGGGACAGTCCCAGCCCCGTGTGGGGCCGGTCCTTGACATGCAGGCTCGGAGATGTGGTCCTCAGAGCTTCTGTCATCTGAGCCTTCACGTGTGCTAGGTCTGGGGACACAGTCCCCTCAGATGGGACACCATCTCTGCACCCCACCTGTCTCCCCATGCCGCAGGGCACAGCCTCTGCCCCTCTCCTCCTCCTGTCACACACACACGGCCTTTTTCTCCAGAGCCGGGCAGGTGACTCCCGCACCATGGCTCCTGGATCTTCTCCAGCCGGGCTCGCTCGTGGGCCGCTAGGACCTCTGCACACCCAGCAAGGGGTTGGGGTCCACTCTGGGTAAACGGAGGCTGCCCACCGGACATGGGAGGCGCTCCCGGGCGGAGGAGAGCAGAGCGCCAGGGCCAGAACCACAGCTGCCAGGAGCCCCGCGTGCCTCTACAGAGCACACACCTAAGAGCAAAGGAGAACCTCTGAGGTGCCCTGCGCACGGCCCTGCCCAGCACCGTCGGCCGTGTGGGCGCTCCCGCGTCTGCCGTGGCACCATGAGAAGAGAAGTGGGGAGGCGGAGAGAAGGCAGGTGGGAGTGGGGAGGAGGACGTCGGAGAAACTGCCACCGTCTGCTCCACCCAGAACCAGCAGCAAAGGCAGCTCCTCCATCAACGGGTGTCGCCCCTACAGGCTGCAGAGGGCCCGCAGTGGCTCTCTGAAAAGCACTGGGCCAACACAGATCCCTTCAGGAAACCGACGGGCCCTGCAAGCACGTTCTCCCCTCATACAGGGACCGACGTAACAGGGCGCGGGCGTGGGGGCTCGACCGCTGCACCTCCGCTTACCTTCTTCAGGATTTTACCACCAAACCGGGCTCGAATACAAATACACTTAAACACAGTTCGGTCGACTGGACAGGAATTGGCATTCTGTAAGAGATAAAAATTGTGTCAGGATCCCACAGGATCATTTTCTCCATTCAAAATAAAGAATTCCCTCAGAAGGCAAAAACTCATTATAACCTGATCATCCAACCTTCACTTAACACCCAGCCCAGGAGGTACAGGGGCTCCCGTCCTGCCCCGTCTTCGGTCTGACCCTCGGGCACCCGTGGCGAACCTCGCTCCCAGCTGGCCTCGTTTAAGTCCTCCCGGTGGCCCCGGTGCGGGGTTAGGAGCCCTTCCCTGTCCTGACAGGTGCCCCGCATCTTCTTGCGAAGGCCTCAGAGCACAGCTCGCTCGCTTCCAATCTCGAATCCAGGGGATGCTGTGTGCGCGCCACAGGCCGGGCCCTCTTTCCTTCCATCTCACACACGTGGACCGACCCGTCTCTCCCTCGTGCAAGATGCTGCCTGCTGCCCACCTTGTGTGGCTGGCCCTTCAGGTCCCCACCATGCTCCCAGGGCCTGGTCTCCATTCCCGGAGCAAGGCCGGTGTAGTCAGTATAGTTTCATAAGTCTTAATATCCAGGAGGTGACTTCTCCCGTTCTTGAAAGGACCGGCAATTCTTGGTATTTTCCGTCCCTCCTCTCCACACTTCACAATGCCTTGAGGGCCCAGGAGCCCCGGGGTCGCCATGGCCATCTGTTGCAGCTGGGTCTTCCCCTCCAGACAGTGCTTTCTTCATTCAGACTCAACCGTTTCAGAAAAGGTCTTCATAGGTCTCACGTGTCTTCTTAGGACTCGCTTCTGAGCGTGACTTTTCGTCTGTTTACCTTGTGCCCAGCGATCGGCCGCGCCCCCACTCGGACGGTTCTTCTGGAAAACATCTATGCTGACAAATTCACCGGTGACGAGTACCTTTCCTACGTGACACTTCGGCCTGTGTTTTCTCCTTCTGCTAATCCAGTGTGACACCAACTAGAAAACCAGCACCTTGTCAGGCTCCTCAGTTTACAAGGCTTTGGTTGCGAAAAAAATCTAACCCTTAATCTAACCTGTGCCAACGGGTCCAGCCCCACAGGAGAGGAGCGAGGAGCGTCGGGGGCAGGGAAGCCCTGGGACGACACCAGTGAGGCAGCAGACAGGTGGCCTCGAGGGCAGCACAAACGTGGCCGAGGTCCAAACTCCTGAGACGTCTGGGAACACGGGGAGCAGGACTGGGCTGTGGGGTTACTGCTAACCTCCCGAGGGGAGGTGGAGGCATGGAGTTCCACTACAACCACACACAGCATCCATGTGGGTCAAGTTCCAGGCTACGCAGAGGACAGATGGCTCCTGAAGGTGGGGATGGGAGGGGTGGGAGCGCACATCACTTCTCCTGTCCTCTTCTTCGTCTTCAGAATTTTTCACAGTGAAGTTTAAAAAGTCGGAAGAGGGTTACTACGGCTCCAGTTCACCATCGGGCGAGGCGGGGGCGCCTGGGGGGCTCAGTCAGTGACGCGTCTGCCTTCGGCTCAGGTCACGATCTCAGGGTCCTGGGATTGAACCCCGCATCGGGCTCTCTGCTCAGCGGAGGGCCTGCTTGTCCCTCTCCTCCCCACCTGTGCTCTCTTTCACTATCTCTTTTCTCAAGTAAAATCTTCTAAAAATTAAAGTTCTTCACGCACTATACGGTTTCTGATACGCCTCCTTTATCTGTCTTCCAGCGGGCTCCCTGTCCTGCTGGTCATCATGACCCGGTGCTGAGCTCCGTCCCACGCTCTGTCTGTGGGGTCACGGCATACCGGGCTACCTCTGCCAGCCACAGGATTCCCGCACACAGATCCCCACGGGGCACTGACCCAGAAATAACGTCTCTCTCCCGCCTCCTCACCCCATGCTCCACGGGCACATCACCCCACACTGAGCTTTCCTGGAAACCCCAAGAGTCAGGAGCACACCAACCAAAGTGAAGATCACACAAGGACCCGATGCCACGGCCTCCATGTCTACTGCGGAACAGAGAGCACCACCGGCAAGAGGCTGGCCAACTGCAGGGTCACTCGTAAATGGAGAGAGGTCACCCTGAAGGAAGGAAGGACCCCAGAGAAGCCGCCTACTCACCTTGGACCATTCGACGATACAATCCAGGCAGAAATAATGGGCACAGCTCTCTGGGGTCCCCACAGCCTGGTCCCTGAAAGTATTGAGACAAATCGGGCAGCTCTCGGAATCGTCATCAGAACTGAAAGCGCCACTGGCTTCCAACTTCCCCTGAGCGTCCACCACAGCCACTAAGGCCTCCGCGCCCTCTTCTCCTCTTCCTCCTCCTTCTTCAGAGTCTTCCGAACCTTGAAAAAGGAGAAACGTGACTTTGTGAGCTGGAGCCCCGGAAGCAAACAGGCCACAGCAGCATGCAGGAAGGCATGGTTCTAAACCCTACACTCAGGGGACAGACACCTTTCTGATGCCCTGCTCGACAGGCCCACCCCTGGGCAACTCACTGAAGTGGCTTCCGAGCTAAGAGGATGGGACGCGGGCTGAGTGGCCGTCCCAGCTCCACAAGCCCCTCCCTTGCTGCGGAAGCCAAGCGCTCCCCATCAGGGCAGCTGCCAGGGGCCCGCCCCCGTCTGACAACTGCCCCTGCGGAGCACAGCAGCCTCCAGAGAGGGCCACACCCCCCCCCCAACCTTCCCCCAAACACGGTCTTAACAGACCATCTGCCTCCACACGAGACCTTCCTTACAGGTCTTTTGTGTTTTTTCTTTGGGGATGTAGGGACCATGGGTTCCTAACTGGGCAAGATGGCTGTAACAGTTCTGATCAATTTCTGAGAGGTTCTGGGGCTGGATCTGGACCAGCAAAAAAGGGAGACACTGTCAGTTCAACGCAGCAGTCAACGCATGCAAACTCCATGAGAGGTTCAAGTTCACTTGTGTGGCAGGAGGGTCCTCACAGGGCTCAGGACACAGCCACACCCAATCCCTTCCAGGGCGGACAGAACCCGGGTCTCCCCTACAGGCCTGCTGCTGCGTGGCCGAGGGAAGTACTCCTTGCCCAACAGGTGCACCCTTTAAAAGCCATTTTCCCCGGCTGGCTGCAGAGAAAGAAGTCAGAGCGATATGCGCCCGCCGGCACGCAGGCAAGCCAGCAGCGATGTGGCCTGCCGGTCAAGGGAGTGGCCTTCAGGAGCGGAGGACAGTCCCCCGCCGACAGCCAGCCAGAGCTCACGACTTCAGCCCTACCCGCTCAAGCCTCCAAATTCTGCCAACAAGCAGTGCCCTTGGAGGAGGACCCTGAGCCTCAGGTGGGCCCTGTAGCCCGTGACCCCCGATGTCGGCGAGTGAGATCTGGGCAAAGGACCAGCAACGCACACCCGGACTGCAGACCCTGGAAAACACTGAGATTACGAGCACACTGTTCCAAGCTGCTGGTTACACAGCAAGAAAGCAATACCTAATGAAACTGGTATGCAAAAGTTCTAGAAAAGGGCATGGGGGAAGCTGCCTGAGAACGGGCTTCTCTCAGCCTTCCTGCTTTGCTAAGGGCCGAGCCAGCAGAAGGGGGTTGAGTCCGGGCGGTCAGATTCTCCCTATGGAATTCCAAAAGGCAAAAGAATTGGCCATCTCAGGGCCACGGGACCCTGTGTAGTCCCTGGGACGGTGCTACGGCAATGAGGGACGGTGACCTGCAATGACGGGAGTGGTAAAGACCCATGCGGGTGTGCAGGGCCCTGAGCCATCTACCTCCGTTCACCCCTCCTCAGGGGCTGCTGACGACGGTCCTGCCTCACTAGGGGATCAGTGAGGAAGGCGCGGACGAACGCAGATTCCCCAAGAAGGGCACGGTCCATGCCGGAGCCAGAGATGGGGGTGCCCGGGGGCTGCACCCTGAGCAGGCCACTGTCACTCACGGTCCCACATCCATCACAGCTCCCTGTGGAGCAGTGCGCACTCGGCCTGGAGGCTGGGGGTGAGGCCACAGATCAGAGCCCAGTGTTCTCAGTTTTTGTGGTAAGACTTTACTAATACATTTTTTTAAAGATGTATATATTTTTTAAGATTATTATTATTATTTTTTTGACAGACAAGAGAGTACTAGCAGGCAGAGAGGCAGGCAGAGAGAGAGAGGGGAAGCAGGCTCCCTGCTGAGCAGAGAGCCCGATGCGGGGCTCGATTGCAGGACCCCGGGATCACGACCTGAGCGAAGGCAGCGGCTTAACCCACTGAGCCACCCAGGCGCCTTAAAGATATATTTTTAAAAAGACTTTATTTATTTGTCAGAAAGAGAGAGAACACAAGCAGGGGGAACAGCCAACAGAGGGAGAAGCAGACTCACCACTGAGCAAGGAGCCTGACGTGGGGCTCTATCCGAGGACCCTCAGATCATGACCAGAGCCAAAGACAGAGGCTCAACTGACTGAGCCACCCAGGGGTCCCAATAATATATATTTTTAGAGATTTTTTTATTCCAGAGAAAGAGAGAATCCGCATGCGGGTGTGTGCAAGAGGGAGGGGGAGGGGGAGAGGGAGGGGGAGAGGGAGGGGGAGGGGGAGGGAGAGGGGGGGGGAGGGGGGGGGGGAGGGAGGGGGAGGGGGAGAGGGAGAGGGAGAGAGAGAGAGAGAGGGAGAGGGAGAGAGGGAGAGAGGAGGAGAGGGAGGAGGAGAGGGAGAGGGAGAGGATCTCAAGCAGACGCCCCACTAAGCGTGGAGCCTGGCGTGGAGCTCGATCTCAGGACCCCGATATCATGACCTAAGCCAAAATCAAGAGTCCGACACTCAACTGACTGAGCCACCCAGATGGCCCTTTCCAGTAGGTAATACTTGAAGTTGGAAAGTCAGCAGCCCACAATCAAGCCAGCCGTTTACAAGACGAACACTACGACAAGAAAAGCAAAAAGCAGAAAGAGCTGCTCTGGGAAGGGCCAGGCCCGCAGGGATATAGGAAATGCGCGTTCAGGAGATTCCCCTTCTCAAGGTCTGACTACACTTCCCAGAACCTGCTAAGGACAGGCCGCCACCTGTTAGAAAGGCTGGTGCCGCAGGAACAAAGGGCACTCCCGTAAGCAGACAGGCCTGCGAGCCACGAACAGGGCCTCAGTGCTCTCCCTCCCTGTAGTACCTCCCCACCTGCAGGCCTGGCACCTGCATCTCCCTCCCTCCTGGGCACTCGGCTCTGTGCCACCTGTCCGTTTACAGCAGCACTCAGTCCGCTACCGCCAGCCCCTGCCTCCTGTCTTCACAGCACAGCTTAGACGGGCCTCTCTGGAAGCTTCTCCTCACCACTCCAGGCCCACAGAACCGCTCTTCTGGCGATGCCCCTATATACCCACTCTTGCCATGGATTGCCCTTGTTATAACCACTTCTTTACGCCACTGTCTTTGCTGCTAAGTGGTGAGCTCAGGAACAGCAGGTCAGCGGCCTTCTGCACTCCCCCCGGGCCCCACCCAGATTCTCTGGCATCCAGCAGGCCCTCAAACCTTTGCTGGAGGGACGAACCTCCTGCCTCCAGACCTGCCAAGGCCAAGTGTCTGTGCCTGAGACTTGCTGCAGGTCAGCCCAAGGCCACACGTCAATCGTGGGGGACAATCAGAAGAACTCTATTCGTGACCCGCAAACCAGAACATACTTTCAGGTCCCTGTGTACAGCACCCAAAATCCAACTGTGGACGAGTAAGTCACCAACACACACAAAGTTGCAAACTCACATCCGCTCATGCTGCTGCAACCCTGTTCCTTCAGGAGCCGTTACCTTTCTGTAACATTCTAACACTGCCAACTGCAAGAGCCCGAGAGACCGTGATATGCAGATGGTACTTGCTTTAGGGCCATGCCTCTCTCCCGGCTTGATGAGTACTTCCAAAGCCCAGCACCCTATCAGCAGTTAGGGCCAAGTGCGCCCTCCTTCTCTGGAAGGTGAGCACAGCTGGTCTCAGACAGGGTGGCCCGGCCTGGGGGCCTTGGGAAGCCATGCAGCAGCCAGGGTGGCTAGAGGGACAGGGAAGGAGGTGCTGTGAGCCCAACCACAATCCCTTATGGCAACATTCCCTATGCAGAAGTTCAAGGGCACAGAAGTCAACTGGCACGAAGGTGCTAGGAATTCCTTAATAAAATCACTTCCTGCACTTGTCAGCTCTCGGGGTCTCTGGTCAGAAGAATGAGAGGAAGCTCCACTGAGCTGGCCTGTTGAGAGTTCTGGCCAGGTGGCCCTGGGCCACAGCAAGCCTCTGCTCACTGTGCCGGCAAATCCACTCCATTGGGCTCACCCCAGAAAGACCCCAGTTTGTGCTGCTCCACGTTCCTAAACATTGTAATCTTTAACGAAGTTGTGCTGTCAAACTGAACTCTGAAACAAAGGGTTACAATGAACATGAGCCCTGACCCGGCGGAAGGTGAGGCCGGCAGGGGAGCCTCTCCCCAGTTCCTTGCGGCCCTCCGCTGGCCAGTGTGGACAAGCCACCAACTCCAGCACCGTTCCATAAACAGCGGTCCCCGTCACGGCGAGGGAACACAGCAGGCCGCGTGAACGGCGGCACTCTCACCGGACGGGTCCTCCAGGCCCCCATCCTCGTCCTCTCCGTCCGTGCTGCAGCTGCGCTCGCTGCCCGTGTCCTCCTCAGAGCCCCCGCCAGTGCCGTCACTGCTTTCTTCTACAGCAAAAGAAGTGGAGAAGGGGCCCCGAGAAAGTGTCACAACCAAGGCAGCGAAGAGGGACGCCGCCTCCCGGAGGCACGAAGGTGCCCGACGCGCCCACCAAGGGGACTATGAGCAGCTGCCCACATGGGTGGGGACAGAGGCAGGGGAAGCACAGCCTCTCGCTCTATTTACATCTGTACGGCTCAGCTGAACGGTAAGATAAACGTAGGTACCCCTCATGCAGAGACAATAACTTAGAAAAAGGAGTAAAAGTTGGGG
>NW_019154106.1:362979-385675 GCF_002288905.1 Enhydra lutris kenyoni | reverse complement strand
CTTAAAAAAAAAAAAAAAAAGGAGTAAAAGTTGAAAACCAACCCACGCAGATAACCCTTCAAAGGGACTCCGCACGCAAGGCGGCCCTGCTGCTTCTGAGAGGTACGATCGGCAGACACCTGCTCCCCGCCTGGGGTGGGGAAGAAGGGGCAGGAGACTGGCTCACCAGCATTGCTGGCCAGGGCGGCGGGGCTGCGTCGTGGGTGTCCGTCCGGCCCTGGGCTTCGGTCCACAAGCTCGTCCAGACTGTCGTCATCCATCCCTGGACATTGGCGTTCGGCTCTGAAATGAATCAGAGTCGGAAAGTTCCCAACTGTCCCAGGGTGCAACGCCCCCTCCTGAAAGCCCGACAGTCACTCGGCACACAGCGTGACCCGTGACACGTTCGTCCGCAGGACAGGGAGGCCGAGCCACGAGAGAAAGCAACTTGAACTGCAAAGCTGTGCACTGGTAGGAGAGAAGACACTGATTCTCATCTACAGAGCAACAAAGTCAGATCTTAATTTACGACGAGCTAATTAAGCTTCAGTCTGGCACCTACAGCACCTCACCAGTCCCAAGGAATCCTGACGCCAGGCACGAACGCGATGGCTTATCATAAGCTGAGGCAGAGCAGGGATCTCAACCTAGCGGGGTAGGTGTCAGAAGGGTGTAGAGGGCTAACAGGACCCTCTCCCTGCACTCTCCTCCCCTGTCACTCTTGGCCAGCATTGGCCAGCCTGACCTCCGCACACCAGATCACCACCAGGGGCTGCATGTCAGCTGAGCTGCTCTGACCGCACCCCCCCACGGGACACAGAGGTCAGGCTCACCTCTCAGACACCATGGCCACTTTGCTCTTGGGCTCCTGATGTCCGGGGCGGGGGTGGGGGGACACCTGTCCTGCCTCCTGTGTCCTGTGACTGCAAGGACAACACAGAAGACCGAGATAGATGACCTCACACGTGTAGCAAAACACATCTACCTCCACTGCCAGACCTCCAACTTTTGACCCCAAATAAGGGCTCCTTTCTCAACAATGCTACTCACTTCATTTCCCAGGTGACTCTCAGAGGAAACACTTCCCACAAGGAGTCCCTCAGTTACTTACAAAGCCAGGACGAAGAAAACCCTCCCTGGGGTATGGTGTGCTTCAGGCCAAGTCCACTCTCCATGGTCAGAGAAAAGCGGTCACACAAAAGACCAGAAGGCAGAGGGGCAAAGCAAGAACTGGGAAGGAGGCCCGACCAGATAAGGCTTCTTCGTGGATCCCACACGCAGGCTTCCTCCCCCATGGGCCACGTGCCAGCACCAAGAGCTTCACGTGGCAATCAGAGAGGGGCTTATCACCACCACCTCTGGACAGATGCTCCCGGGGAATAATCCCCTGGTGGGGCTAAGGCCAGATTCAGACTCTGGAGAGCCTAACTTCCCTTCAAAGCCCCCAATTCTAAATTAGTGAGGGCATGTTAATTTGATGAAATTACGAACTGCCTCCTGCTATTCCTACCTGGAAACGGTCCACTCAGAGCTGGTTCTATACAATTATTCACCCCCTAAAGCCACCACCTTTCCTCTACTTAGTGTTCTAAGGTTGAGAACACGAGCCACGGCCCCACTCAACTAAGGGTCTGCACCCTCACTGTTTGGTGACTCAGCAACGCGCAGGGACCCAGCTGTCCCGCAACTCCCGGCCATGACTCCTGCTGGAGGCATACAGACCTCAAGATACGACAGGGCCACAGCCCTTCTAGGAGGATGACACCTCTCCTGTGGGGTCAGGGAAGAGGGCCTGGAACATTCTGGCCTGTGTCATCACCATTCCCACAACTGGACTCCACAAGGTCATCCCGGGACACCTACTCCAATGCCTACCCTGCTCCTAAAGAGTGCAGCAAACTTCCTGTCCTGCAGGGAGGGAAATACCTTTTTGCAAGTTGGCCCCCAAAAAACATGGGTTTGAACTGCACAGGTCCACTTGCACGTGCAAAGGTTTTGGGTAAATACAGTACTATAAACGTGTTTTCCTTCCTTATGACTTTCTTGGTAGTATTTTTCCCTTCAGCTCACTGTATTAAAAGAAACACGTGTTCAACAACTGCTTATGTCATGGGTAAGGCTTCCATTCAACAGGACGCCGTCAGCAACAGTGTTCAGAGGGACTCGAAAGTTACGCATGGGTTATCCACTGCACTGGGACTGCCGCCCCAACCCTGTGCTGTTCACGTGTTCGCTGTACCAACACACAGAACCAGGGAACGCTTCCCACACCAGAAAACGTAACCCCTGAGGCCACCTAAGAGATGACAGAGCACAGCCGAGGGCAGGTTCTGGGGTGCAAATTCTTTCCCTGATGATGTGTTACACAAGCACAAGGTCAAAAGTCTGAACAAACAGCCCCTGGCTTCTCCCCTGGTGCACCAAGACCCAGGTCCACCGGTAACGGGCAGTGGCAGGGCCTGCCTCAGAGGGCTGTCGGAAGAGGTCAGCAAGGCCACGACTGGGTTTGGGATACAGGGGCTTGCCAGAAATACCCACTCAGGAATGGGGTTGAACTCCACCGTCCCTGCACCTACGGGGTTAAGGCCCATGGGTCCTGTGCTCCTCCACCACAGCTGTGAGGGCAGCAGGAGAGTGTCAGCTACTGAGGCCGTCTGTTCTAACATCATCACGTGACAGTTAACTGCTGGGAAAAACCCAGGCAGCTGCTGAAAGTACTTCCCAGAGTAAGCACCTGTGCAAATACCGAGGAGGCGGCCACCAGAGACCCTAGCAGCCCTTTCCCTGTCGGGAACACGGTGGTCAGAGCTGTGTGTCCATGGGGGCCCCACCAGCAGCCCCGGCTCAGAGGCGCCTGTCCATGCTCACCATCCCTACCCCAGCCGGCCGGCATGCTCCAGGCCACAGGCAATGCTGGCGGTACTCTGGGGCTCTCCTCTCTGCTCTAGATTTAGGGAGCTGAGAGGAAACACTTTTTCTCTTTTCAAATGCAAGGACCCCAAGCACCTACGATTCCGACCATTACGAAGGAACCCAAAGAACTTCTGGTGGTAACCGGCCCCCGTGCCAGGCCCTGAGCAAGCATGCCAGGTCCAACAACTCACACCCCGCCAGGGCTGTCGTTCTTGACTCCACGTCTGCCACGAAGGACAGGAGACCTGAAAACTGAAACTGCAATGGAAGTGAAAAAGCAGGGCCAAGGAGGTGTGTGCAGGGCTGACCCGGACACCAAGCGTCCATTCGGGGGGAGGGGGGGCCTGCAGAGAAGCCCAAAGCTGAGCTCGCCCTGGTGGAGCCCTGCCACTGGCCTGGTGCAGAAACCGCACCAGAAGGGGCCAGCCGCTGTTACTCTGACTCGATACTCTCCCGTGAACAAACCCTCCGGAGGTCCTGGGAGGCCTCGCTTGAGCCTCAGGGTCCAGCCACACGAGCCCTGGCTAGAAAGAGGCTCCCAGGCCGACTACCACTTGCTCGGAGAAACGACGACAGCACGTAACCTCCGCGACCGACAAGGCGTAACCCGGCGCTGCTAAAAAACAGCGCGGAGCAGGGGCCGGAGGCTGTGCGCTCGGCAGCTGCGCGCCCGGGGCAAGTCGCGCACCCCTCACGCGCGGAGCAGGAAGGACAATACCTACTCCCGCGGCTCGCTGGGAGGACGACGCGAGCTAACAGGAAACCATCCCGCCGGCCGCTCGGGCTGCCCAGACGCAGACGAAGCCGCCGGCTGCAGGGGCCACCAGGAGCTGGAAACGAGTCGGCACAGGGTCACGCCTCGCTCACACCGGGCACGGCTGGGGGGGTTCCCACGGGACGAGGCGGGTGCGCCCCCCGCGACTGTGGACAGAAGGCGGCGACCCCAGAAACCCGCGTGCGGGCCGAAGGGGCTCCCGGCCTGGGCGCCGGCCCTCCCCGCCCGCCCTCCCGGGGCCAGCGCAGCGCAGGCCTCGCCCTGCGAGGCAGGCCGCAGACAAAGCGCGCGGCGCTCGGGGACGGCCCTCGCGCCCGGGCGCGGCCGGGACCCCCAGGCCGCCGCGGGCCCCGCCCGTACCCGAGACCCTTGCGTCCCTCCGCCGCTCCCGGGCGCTCGCCGCGCCGCCCGAGCGCCGGCCTCGACTAGGCCGCCGCCACCGCCGCCACAGCCGCCGCCGTCTCCGCGCGCTCCCCGACCCGGAAGTGCACGGAGCCGGCTTCCGGGCCTCCCGCCTCGCCCCGCCCATTGGAGGGGACCATTGGAACAAGGGGGGGAAGAAGAGCCTGGAGGGGCGGAAGCCGCCACTCGCCGCGGCCGAAGGCCTCGAGGCTTCGCAGACACTGCTTAATGCTGGCTCGCCGCCCAGGAAGACCAGTGTCTGGAGGAGCTTGTAGGGTCTAGGCCTCCGCCGGTAGGCTGTTCCGTGTCAGCCCTCCCCCTCCGGGACTTGGTACAGTCCTAGCCCCCGCCCTCCGCCCAGGGCGAATGGCTGCGGCCGTCCGGCACACCTGAGACCCCGCCCCCAGGCTTGGCCCCGCCCCACGCCCGTGAACACGCTCCCACCCTGCTGCCCCGCCCCCACGCGGCGGCCCGGCCCTCCAGGCGTTGGTCACGCCCGCAGCCCGCGTTGCTCTGGCCACCGCTGCCCCGTGGCGCTCCGGCGACTAGCAGCTTCGCGCCCTGCAGTCGCTCCTGGACCAAACACTGACGGAGTCCTGTGTGGGCGGGCTCCTCCAGGTGCCGGGCACAGCGGGAGGAGACCCCAGCCCCGCGCCCCGTCTGCTTCAGACGCCGGAAACCACCAGCGCTGTCGGTCAGCGCACCGCGTGGTGTGTGGCTAGCTGACCCGTGCTGGGATGAAAGATAAAGCAGGGTCGGGTCCGGGGCTCAGGAGCCTGGGAGGACTGGCCAGTGTTAGGCGGTGAGGATGGATCTGGCAGTGACGGGGGTGGCGAGAGCCCTGAGAAGCCGCTGCCGGACGTCGGAAAGGAGGCCAAGCCGGGATGGCCCGGCCCAGTGCGGGAAGTGGCCCGAGGCGCTAGGGGCTCTGGTGGATCTGGAGCTGGATGACACGTGCTGGCTTGCCGTCTCCCGGGGGCGGGGCAGCAAGGTGGGGGAAAGACTAGAGCAGTGAGGGCAGACACAGGGGCACCCCAGATCGGGAACCACCATGGCCTGGGCTGGGCTGCGTGCAAGAAACTCCTGGTAGATTCTGAAGAAAGGGGATTTGCGAAGTAAACAGGAAGGCAACCTGGAAGTCAGGCAAGGAAGGACATGTGGGCACCTTCTGTACATACCCACTGTCCAACTGTCACCTCCAGGCCACACTGACTAGCCACCCACCTGCCACCTCTCACATGCTAGATCCAAGCAAGGACACAACATGTGTACCCTGCCCCATGCCCCTCATAGACCTGCACTCTATACTCCCTGCTGGGTTTGGGGTGGTGCTTTGTGCACCCTGTTCTCCCGCCCACCCCAGCCCAGGCAGGAACAGACACGAGATGCACACTGCTCTCCAGTACAGGAGGGCGCAACAGGACTGGAAGCTACCTTGGTTCTATCCAGCCCCCACCAGCTCTTTCCCCTGCCATCAGGCCTGCACGCAAACAGGGCCAGAGTGGGGGGAGCCAGGTGCGGCTGTGTTCCCTGACTTGGGAAGGCAGGCTTGTTAGCGTCCCAGGCCTCCCTTAACCAGTGACCACAGACTGGGTAGCTTAAAACAACAGACGATTTTCTCACAGTCCCAGAAGTTACAGATCTGAAATCCAAGGGAGCTCTGCTCCGGGGACATCTGTAGGAAACCCTTTCCTGCCCCTTCCAGTTTGTGGTGCTCCAGGTTTCCTTGGCTTGTGGCCACATCACCCCAAAGTTTGCCTCTGTCTTTACATGGCCCTCCTCTCATCTGTCTCTTATAAGTACACTTGTCGTTGGACTTAGGGCCCACCCAGTGAAACCAGAATGATTTTATCTCAAGACCCTTAATTATGGCTGCAGAGACCCTTTCCCCAAGTAACCTAATGTTCCCAGGGTCTAGACATTTGGATATAGACATCTTTTTGAGGGGACACTATTCAACCCACTACAGAGGGTGATAAGGGATGCATTTGGAACCTGCAGGACTGGGGGACACAGCTGGAGGTCATACTAGTAACACTAAGACAGGAACTCAGAGTCACCCTGACTTCTGGCTTCTGTCCCCCAACTCCAGACTTCTTTCCTCCAAACCTCTACCCTGTCCTGAAGGTGTGGGCCTTCTCAGGGGTCCTGCATATTCCTAGTGTTCCTTCCAGACCAAGGTATCTGGGCTTCGCTGACCCCTGCCCTGATGAGCACCAGTAGAACTGAGCCCGCTCCTGGCTCCTCTGTGCTCTTTCCCCACCCATAGGCAGCCACACTCACAACATCCTGGCCTTGGGTTTCTATCCCCAAGCTTCAGGCTCCGATGTCCCAGCCCTCTGCACTTAGCCACTCAGGCAATGGTTTTAAGGAAGAAATGAAATGAGTGTGGTGATGGGAAGGGTGCAGCAGGATCTGTGCTGGGGCTGTGGCACCTGGGGGGCTCCACGCCCCACACAGGTAGGATGCCGGGAGGTCACTGGAGGAAGGGAGAACCAGGAACAGGTGGTGTATGGCCACAGGTGAACCACGAGGGACAGGGGTGGCTGAGGCTGAACCCCTGGGCCGTGAAGAGCCGAGGACTCCTTTGAAGCTGGCTGGAACCAGGTGAGTGGGGTCCTCTAGGGAGGGCCAGTGTTGAGGCAGATGCGGGAGACTGAGTTAGGTAAGGGAAAGTGGGGAGCCCTGGCTCACTTTGGAAGAGCGCAGAGGGCTTGTGAGGACTCCTGTGTCAGGAACAAAAGGAGAGCAAGGGTCTTTACCCCATTGGGGGTCCGCATGACCCCTGGTTCTGCCTCCGGGGTCCCCTTGGCTGTGGAGGCGGGGAGGAGAATGTGAGGGGAAGGGGGTCAGGGCCAAATCTCCCTTGGCTGCTACCTTAAGGCATCACCAAGGAGTCAATAACTCCAGGTCTGAAACAGTCTGTTCTCACGCTTTATACTTTTTCAAAGCCCAGACAGGACGGGGCAAAGCACCGACGGCCCTGCGCCCCGCGCCGTGTCCCCTCCGCACTCAGATTCCGAGCCTTCCAAGGTGACGGATTCCACCGGGGTACCGTGGAGCCCCGGCCCGCCAGCCACAGCGCTCCGCGGGCAGCGCGGGCCCCATGTGCGTCCGGAGGGCGCGGCCGGGCTACGTGCACCCCAACCCCGCGCGTTCCCGGGAGCTGCGGGCCCACCGCGAGGGTGGGAAGAGCGCCTCGGGCGGTACCACCCGCCCCGCCGGCGGGGGAGCCGCCCCGCGCGACAGCAGCGCGGCGCCCGCAGGCCCCGCCCGGCAGGTGGCGGCCCCGCCCCGAGGCCGACGTGCGGAAAGGAACGCGCCGGCCGCGCCCGCGAGGGGCCGCGCGGCGGTGGGCGTGGCGGCCCGCCCCCACCTCGCGCCGACTGGCCGGGACGCAGCAGGGCGGGCCCGGCCCGGCTGGCCATTGGCCGCGAGACTCGCGTATTTGCATACGGGCTGGGGGCGGGACGCGGGCCAGGCGCTGGGTGCAGGGAGGTCGGGGGGCGGTCGGGGGCCGGTCGGGGGCGCTGGGGCCCGCGGCCGCCGCCGAATTTGGGCTGAGAGCCGGCGACGGCCCCGCGCCGCGGTTGCAGGTGACGCGCGAGGGGTCCCAGACCGGCGGGCGGGGGCTCGGGCAGGGCTGGTGCGGTGGGGCTCGGACGCACAAGTTGGAGAGCAAGGAGGGGTCAGGGGTGGGACGGCCCTTCTGTGCACCCGGTGGTCTCTCCAGGCGCAGGGCAGCCACTGCCCACCGCACACTGCGCTGCTCCGGACCCACTGTGCGTGTGACAGCGGCTGATCTGTCCCTGGGCAGCGCGACCGCCCCGGCCCTTCTGTGACCCTGGTGTGTCGGGCAGGGGACGGCCAGACCAGGTGGGAGGACGAACACCAAGGCGGGGAGCGGGCGCCCCTTTGTCGGCGCTCAGCAGCGGGGTGGGGAGGAAGGGGAAACACCGTGGGGCTTCACAGCCCTCCACACGAGGGGGCTCAGATTGGGCCAGATGCGCCTTTGGAGGGAACTTTCCTTGTGTGTCTCAGGTGCCAGGACCTGCAGAGTTGCTCGATGGTCTTCTGAATGTCGCCAAGCTGAAACAGGTGTTCTGGTCAGACCCTTGGCCCTCAGGTCCAGGACCGGACCCCCTACTACCTGCCTCTTGAGGGCCACCACTGGGAACTCAAGGAAGATGGTGACAGATTTGGCTTTTCTGCATATTTCTCCCACTCAGCAAGAATGCCAAGGACCCACTTGTGCCCAGCGGTGTGCCCTCCTGGAGGTGGGGGCACCCGGCCGAGCTCCCAGCCTGTCTGCCGCTGGGTCTGCTTTCTCTGCTGGGGTTCTTTTTTTTTTTTAAATTTTATTTTATTTTATTTATTTGACAGAGAGATCACAAGTAGAGAGGCAGGCAGAGAGAGAGGGAAGCAGGCTCCCTGCTGAGCAGAGAGCCCGATGTGGGGCTCCATCCCAGGACCCTGAGATCATGACCTGAGCCGAAGGCAGAGGCTTAACCCACTGAGCCACCCAGGCGCCCCTCTGCTGGGGTTCTCAACCCACTGTGAAGATCTGCTGGTCGAGAGCATGTCCTGAGCAGCCTCCAGGCATGCAAGGGCCAGGATGCCTGCCGCAGGCCCTGTCTCCTCCCCAGATTGGCGGGCGTTGATGGCTGGCACTGGGTCTGCAGTTGTCAGAGCAGCGTGAGGGACAGGCAGCCTGAGTTGAGGCCTTACATGGACTTGGACTCACCTTTGGAGGGACACTGTCGTAAAGGTCACTGTGGTGCCCTGAGGGTCACACCCAGCAGGTTTGTCAGGACAGGTTCTGCAGGCGACAGGGGGGTTGTGGGTGGCCCTTGGGGTTGAGAACCAATGGTGCCAGTTGCCTGCCACAAGGCAGTGACTTGCTGTGGGTGACCCCAGGGAGCCCCAGTGTTCCAGCCAGCCCACAAGAGTACTTTTGTACTAGAGGTGAGCAGGAGGGGCTCCAGTGCCATCCCCCAGCACAGTCTGGCCCTACAGAGACATTGATGATGACTGGGTCCTGTCTCACCTTGGCCAGGGAACTGGGCTGACCTGGCTTGGTCCTGCCCTGCCATGGCCTGGATGTGTGTGTCTGGTGGGAGTGGGGAGTTGGGTCTCCTTGGCTCAGCATAGCTCACACCATTGTTTTCAAACTGCATCTTACAGCTCCAAAGTAAACTTCTCAACAGCCCCAGCGTTGGCTTACTGATTTGAAGCACTTCTGGCCACTTTTGGGGGATATGGGATTTTGTCCACCTGGAACAGTCACAGAGGTGGAAGGTTCTGCCCCCTTCCCCACCCCAGAGCACACTGGCTACCTGAGGACCCTTCCCAGGTGAAGAGGGCTCATCAGCTTCTCAGCCAGCAGCAGACCGGGGACAGGCCCCTGGCGATGTCTTCAGAAGGAACAGGTGTTCCTTGGAAACAGACACAGGTGACCAGGGGTGTGCAAGCTCTGCCAGTACCAGGACTGCTTCCCTTTGGGGTGTGGGAGAGCACATGACACTGGGAGGGAGTGGACTCATTCCCAGTCTGCACCTGGCTTTGCCCTGTGCTGGCCAGTGTGCTCAGCTTGGGAGAGGACCCTGTGCTGGTGCTCAGGGCAGGTGCTCAGAGGAACATCTAGCCCTCCTGAGTACAGGTGAGGGCTGTGGGTGGGGAGAGCAGGCTTCTTTGACCTGGTGGTGACTGCCCGCTGCCCACAGCTCCAGCCCTCCCACCCAGGACACAACATGATCGGCATTTGCATTCCAGACTATAGCCGTGTGACTGTGCACTCAGCCCTGTCTCCAGTGGGTGGCTGTGCGATAGACCGTGGGCTCAGGTGGGAGTGTAGGTAGGAGCTATGTAGGGCTGGGGGCTTTAGAGTGAGGAGCCTGGGCCAGAAGTCCCCTGCTGCTGCTGTCCAGTCATCAGTCCCTGCCCTGTTCCACCTTGGGCAGGAAGTATCCAGTCCACTTTAATCCCCTCCCCCACAGCTGCTCTTGGTGACTTCCACGCTCCTGTACTCAGGACTTTTTGTCTCCTATGGTCAGCCCCAGAAGAAGAGGAGAACACCAGGCTGAGCTCGGGGGCCACTCCAGAAGGCTGAGTCCATCCAAAAGTTGCTGACCCCCAGCTTCAACACAGAGACTCCCATCATCTAGGATGTCTCCATCTCCTGTTCCCCAGTATGTGTGGCTGCACCAAGCCCCTGTGTTCTGACCATCACAGAGGGCTCCAGTGCCAGCCACAGTGCTCACAGGTGGGGCCTGCAGCCCATCCCAGGCCCAGCACTGTGATCACTGCCCTAATTTGGAGCCTGCACACTGACCTGGGAAGCAGAGGGGGCCTGTTGGAAGGCTGGGCAGCCACACACTTATGGGGCCAACAGAGCTCCTCTGGGCAGAGCTCCTGGGTTCTGGCAGGAGTCTGGGGACCTGCCCCCACAGGCTCTCCATAAACTTCAATAAACCTGATAGGCAGGTCTGGCACGTCCCTGAGTCCTCTTGTCCAGGAACCATCTCCATGCGGTGGCAGCTCCTGCTACTGGTGAGGAGTAGGTCAGAGGAGGGGAGCCAGTCAGGAGAGGGCCCACACAGACACCCAGACCAGGCCTGAAGCTGCTCTAAGGCCCTATACTGTGCAACTCTCAGTCCAGGCTTGGGCTGCGAAGGAGAGCCCCTGGGTGGGGATGGGCACAGCAGCTAGAAATGTGAGGCCCTACAAGCCCCAGTTTGGGGCCCAACTGACCACTGGTCCCTGGGAGACCCCTTTCTCAAGAGCCCTGGTCGTGGCCAGCCCCAAGTAGCTTGGGGAACTCCCCAGTGACCCTGGCTGGTCTCAAGCTTTAGGGCCCACAGACCCTGTCCGGTACAGCTTCAGGACGCACTGAAGCCATTCTGGGCAGTTTATTGAGGTTTTAGGGTTGGGGTAGGGAAGGTGGCATGCCCATGTGTGTACGCAGGCTCAAAGAAGGCTACCTCCCACACACAAGCACACACCCACAGCTGAGCAGTGTCCACACGTCTCCCATCCCCCACAAGGAGCCGTGATCTTCGGGGTGTAGCACATTCTGAGCTGGTCATGCCTCCTGCCTGTCCAGGCGTCTTGGCAGACTCCCTCCACCCCCACACGGCGGAAAGCCCGGGGCCCTGAGGTGCTCTGTCTCAGGCCCAGGGCACCAGGGCTTCCCACTGCATGGGGGAACGACTCCTCTGCAACTACCAGCTCTCCTGTCATCCAGGTCAGGCTGGCCTTGGCTGCCCTTGCTCGTTGTGTCACGGGAGCCCGGGGCCAGGCTGGCAGTGGACGTCCATTTTGGGGCCAGAGCTGCTACCTCCAGGAGTTCTGCCTCATTGGGGCAACTGTGGGGAGGGGACAGGCTGAGGGCACTGAGGAGGACAGGAAGGCCCTGTCCCACCCGAAGTGGGGAAGACAGACGTACTCTCTGGGCTCAGGCTGGACACTAGAGCAGGATTCTGAGGGGTTCTCGTGAGGGGCTCTTCTCTGGCCGGAGGCAGAAGATCCTGTGGGGAGAGTAGGTCAGCTTGGAGCTGGGCCAGGCCTCCCACGCCCCTGGGCTCCCTCTGGAACCACTCTGACCTGTGTGCTGAGGGGGCCTCTGTCTGGCCGCGGGGCTGGTGGCAGTGCAGCCCCCGTCTGCTGGATGAACTCCTGCAGGTTGCACTGGCGCAGCTCTCGGTTCAGCTCCTCAAGTTCCTGGGCTTGGGCCTGGGGCACATGGGGCCCTCAGGGGACGCAGCCACAGGGCTCCATGGCCTCGCGCTCTCCTTGGCCTGACCCAGAGGCCAGTCCCCAAATCCGCTCGCACTGGGGCCACTGGCAGGGGCTCGGGGGCCTGCGGGCTCACCTGTAGGGCGTGCTCGGCTGCCTGCAGGGCCCTGCTCACCAGGGCCAGGCTGCCCTGCACTTCTGCGCTCTGCCGCTCCTGGGCAGCCAGGTCCTGGCGCAGGCGTTCTGCTGCAGATGCTGTGGGTGAGGGGGGCCCGGGGGCCTCTGAGGCCAGATGGAGCTCCGCCTCCAGGGCACGGGCCTGGGCATCCAGGGCCTGTAGCCGGGCAGCGTGCTCCGCGGTGGCTGCGCTCAGGGCCTGCAGGCGTGCCTGCCCCTCTCGCTCCCGAGCCTGCTCCCGCCGCAGCTCCTGCTCCCAGAAGGCCTCCTGACCCAGCTCCGCTGCGTTCCTCCGCACCCTGAGCTCCAGGCCCTGCAGGTCTACACTGGAGCCTGGGACTGGTGCTACCGGGGCCACAGGGTCAGGTGGTGCAGGGCTGGGGGTCAGTCCGGGGCACCCGAGGCTGAAGGTCCATGCTTTGCGCTGCTCATGGCCCAGGGCTGGCCGTGGCTTCGAAGGGAGGCTGGCACGGACCGGGCAGCGCTCAGGAGGTGGGCAGCTGTCTGAGGAGGGCCTCCCAGCAAGGCTGGGCCCTGTCCGCCTCAGGACAAACTGGACATCACTGGCAAACTGCCCACAGGTGGCCTGGGCACCCACTGGACACTCTTGGGGCAGCAGCTGCCGTTCCTTTTCCCTGAGACGCTGCACGAGCACAAAGCGGCCCGTCTGGCCTGGGGTAGGAGGACACAGGTCAGCCTATGTGCCCCCACCACCCCACCCTCCATCCACTTGGCTTGAGAAATTAGGAGAGGGCAAGAGGGATCAGCAGCCAGCCCCAGCCTTGGTGGGGAAGGGGACGGAGGATCTGGCCCCACCTCAGGTGCACCTGTTGGGCTATCTGTGCCCGAAAGGACTCACCTATTGCTTGGGCTAGTGCGAAGACTACTTCCTGACAGGTGGTTTGCTCTGAGACCCCACAGACCACGCGCTGTATGCCGTCCACCCACACCTTCAGCTCCATCGCTGCTAGCCCAGACAGCATCCCTGTCCTGCAGGGAGGACAAAGGCCAGAGAGTCAGGCCCTGCCTGGCCCTACCACCGCCCGGCTTCTCCTCTCCTCACCCCCCAGAAGTTGTTCAGGGCTACTGTGCGCCCCCCACCTTATGTCAGTCCTGCCCTCCTATAGCCTAGCCCCACACGCAGGTCATACACTGCGGGGGTGGAGGCACGACCAGCCCCCCCAAGGGGTAACCAGTGTGCCCTCCGGGAGCACTCTGAAGCTTCCCCACTGCCCAGCCTCCTCTTGCCCCGCCCCACTCCCCGGAACCAGGCGAATCATTAACCAGATCCAGCACTTCCTGCCTCCCCAGGCACCTGGCTCGAAGGGCACTGCCCCTCCCACGGGACGCCGAGCTCGGTCACCCAAGGGCGCCCTCACGAAAACACGGCTTCCCGCTGCCATGGGAACGCCCCTTCCCCGCCACTCCGACCTCGGCCCTCCGGAGACACGGAACCGCGCCGGGGCGGCCCTCGCCGGGGCGGACAGCGCCCTGGCCGCTCCCTCCGCCGCTGCGCTCGCCCCCCACCCCCGGCCGCAGTCGCCGCCGCGGGGCCGCTGCAGGTGCGGCGCGGCCCCCACGGCGGCCCAGCCCGCGTCCCTCCGTCGGAGTTGCCGCCCGAGGCCGCGCCCCGCACGCAGGAGGACCCCGGCCCCTGCGCGGCTCACCTGGGCGCTCGCTGGCCTCCGGGACCCAGACTCGAACTGGCTGCTTCCCCGAGTCCGGCGCCGCCGCAACCTGCCGCCTCCAGCGCCGCGGGCGAGCCCCGGCTCGCCACTCCATTGGCCCGCAGCCCGAGGGCCCCGCCCCCCGCTCTCCTATTGGCTTCCAGGGTCGCACCGCCCGCCCTGAGCCAACGCCCATTGGCCACCCCGCCAGCGCCCCGCCCCTCCCATTGGCTCCCCGCCCGCCCCGCCCCCGGCGGCGCCCAGGTGTGGGCGGAGCTCGGCGGCGCGGAGGGGCGGGCCGGGCCTCGTCCACGCACGCCTGAAGACCGCGAGCGCCGCGGAAGCGCTCCCGGCCGGCTGGCGGCGCGCGGCACAGGTGTCTGGCTCCGCTTCCGGGCCCGCTTCCTCGGAAGCCTCCCGGTCCCATGCGTCTCCTGCCGAGGGAGGGGGCACCGGCCTGGGACCCCGCGGTCTCTGCCCGTAGAGGGGCGGGCGCGGCCCGCAAGGCCCGCAAGGCCGCCCCCGCCCCCAGACCCGGCTCCGTCCCGAGGGCGGGGGCGCTGCGGGAGCGGGGTGGCAGGCGCGGGCCCTCCCTGGCTCCCGCCAGCCCGGCGGTCCTGATGGGGGAGAAGGCTGCTCTGAAGCTGCTGGGGACAGAGCAAGACAAAGACCCTGAGCTCTTTGCCCGCACCCCTCCCTGCCCCCAGTGGGGCCCGGCGCCCCCGCGACTTGTGGACACGTGGGCACCCTGAGCCTGAGAACCTCAGCCAGCCCAGCAGCCAGGGTCCCTCACAGCCTCCGTGCTGTCTGTGGATCGGGCGTTGGGAGCCTGCTCTGCCTCCTCACAATGGGCCATGGGGGGTCCTCCCCAGCTCAGGAAGTCCCAGGGAAAAGCAGAGTTGAGGAGCTTAAGGAATGAGGTGAAGGCTGGAGGACATTGGCCTGTGTGTCGGATCTGGTGCCTCACTTGTGTTCTGGGGCAGAGGGAACTGTTGTCATAGTTCTGAGGCTGTCCCCAGGGCTCCCCAAGGTGGGAGATGGACTGGAGAAGGACAGGCTTCTGACTTGGGGTTTAGGTAGGTGGGCGTCAGCCTCTGAGTGGGAAGATGCTGTGGGAAGCACTTGGGGGGCTCACTGATGGATAGAGTCCGGTAAGCCTCCATACACCGGGCAGCTGTGCCCCCAGTACCTGCCTGCTGCCACAGTGATGGTGAGGAGGGACTGTGGCAGCCTCCCCAAGGTTGGCTGGGGTGGCAGACTGAGTGTGTGACTGTCTGTGAGTCTTTGAGCATGGCAGGGCCTGCTCGTTGCTCCATGGTCCCCTGAGCCCGCGAAGGCCACCTGGGCAACAACCCAGCCTTTTAGTTTCTCCTTCAGGCTGGGTTGGGAGGTGGGCCCAAAGCTCACTAAGGGCCCTGGTCTGGGGTTTCCCTGGAAGCTCCTGGTAACAAACAGCCCCTCCCCTTCTGGGTGCTGGTATCCATGGCAACACTCTAGAGCCTTTCTTTCCCTAGGCCCGCTTGGATTTCAGGCCTCAGGTGAGTGTTTGGGGTCAGGCCCTGGGCCTGGGGGCATCACAGGCAAAGGACCAGTCCCTCTGGGGACTCTTGCTCTAGGTTGAGGGACAGGACTTCAGGTCCTAGAAGGCAGGGGTGATGGGGGATGACAACAGGAAATGTCCATTCAGGTGACATGTTGCCTGGGGGTGACCTGCTGCCTTGTCTCGGTCAGAAATATACAGATGTGGGCACACGTGTGACCAGCAGTCTAGTGTCCTGTGGGGTACGTGCACACACGCACACACACGCAGACCTGTTTGGAGTGGTGCTGTCTAGGGCTGTCAGACGTACGCACACACTCATGGCCTTGTAAGGAGAGCCCCGCAGGGGTAGCCACACATACGGCACAAGGATGACAGCCATACCATCCCTCGCAGCTCCCCCAGCAACACCGAGAATGGCGCCCGAGTCTTGCCGAGGGGATGAAGAAGCCGAGAAAAAGGCTCCCTTATCCCAGGTGGACCAAGAGCTGGTCAGCGCCTACCTGGAGCCTCCTGTGGGTGCACCTCCGGAGCCGGGGGGTCCCACATGTGCACAGGACGCCAAGCCCAGCTCTACACAGGGGGTCTTCTCCGTCAACCTACAGTAAGGAAGGGAGGGATGGGTGGCCAGACACTTGGGCCTGGCCAGCTAGGGGGCAGGGCCTGATCACTGCCATTGCAGGTTGGCCCCTGAGTCTCTGGACACTCGCACCTTGCGGCTACTGTGGGGCCAACGGGAGCTGGAGATCCAGGCTCTGCGGTGGGCCGTCCAGAACCGCCAGGATGCCCGGCACTGCCACGTCCTGCGTGAGGTGGCTGGGCTTCCACCTGAGAGGTGACCAGCAAAGTGCTAGTCCCCCAGCCCAACCCCGCCTCTGTCCTGGCCCAAACTGGTTTTCGTCTGACCCCCATCCCCAACCACCCGTCCTGACTGACACTGCAACTTCTTACTCTGGGCCTAAGCCTCATTTGAAGCCTGACCCTCTACCCTGACTCCGAACACACTGAGAGTTGCCGCATCTAGACCTCACCCGCAGCCCAGACCTCTCAGAGCCAGACTGGGTCTGGCTCACCGGAACCCTGTGCCTTTGGGCCCCCAGTGTCAAGGAAGAGGGGCCCCCCTCCCTTCCTTGGCTGCTGACCTAGAGGCGGGGGCTGCTACGATTGCCCCTTCCCCCAGGAGTGCACGTAATCAGGAAAAGTTCCTGCAAAATCAGGTCCAAAAGCTGACTGTGGACTTGAAAAAGCAGAAGGAACAGGCCCAGCTGGTGAGGGGCAGGAGGGACCAGGGAGTCGGGGAGGGGACCCAAGCTGGGGTGAGGGGCAGGGCCCAGGTAGGGGTTGGCCTTGGGGGGTCAGCAGCTGGAGAAGACCCTGCGCACCTATGCACCCTCTGGGAGCAGGAGAAGTCCCAGCTGGAGGAGCGTCTGCTGCAGGCCGCGACCACCATGCAGCAGCTAGAGGCTGAGCTGCAGGCCTTCCAGAAGTCCTGCCTCCTGCAGCTGGCCCGCTCCTCCTGGGTGGGGCGCATACTACGCTCCTCCACCGGCAGTGTGGAGGTAAGCCCCGCTCGGCCCACCCGCTCGCCTCCTGTGCTCCCCTTCCCAACCCTCCTTGGACGTTCCCTGGGTAGCCATTGTCTCTCCTCTGGGTCCTTTGGTGGGGCTGGCCTGCCTGGGAAGCCTGTCTCCCCTCAGGACCACGGGGCAGGGAGGAACCCCCTGGTTCCACACACCTGACTCACTGTGAACCTGTGCCTAGCGAGGTCAAAGGAGAGCGCCTCTCTCCCCCAGCCCCTGCCCACTGGTCTCCGCTCCCCCTGTGCAGGTGGTCACTGCAGAAACCCTGATGGACTTCAGCGACGTCTCTGAGAGTGAACAGGGCCCCTCCACTGGGGAGGTAAGACAGGTGAGCAAGGTCCCCCATGTGCTCTCATAGCCGGCAGCCCTGTGGGAGTGGAGGGCCACGTGCCTGTTGCTTCCTGACCAGGGTTTCCGGCTGGAGGACGTGGACTGGAACAGCATTGCCCAGCGGTATCCCAACCTCTTCAGCAACATGGAGTCCAGCTCAGACCCGAAGTAACTGCTCCTTGTGCACTCCTCCAGGGCTGCGGGGTGGGGGGTGGGGAGAGCCTTGGCATATGTGGACCAGAGTCCAAGTTCTACCCTTAGTGTCCGTGGACAAGTCACTTTTACCTTCCAAGGTCAGCTCTCCCATCTGTAGGACGGGGTTCACAGTGAGGGGAAAGGGCTCCTCAGCCCTCACGGTCCTTCCAGGAGCCCTTTCCCCTTCCCCCACCCCCAGGTACCAGGGTGCCCCACCCCCTGGGGGGGGGCTAGATGGGC
This sequence comes from Enhydra lutris kenyoni, assembly GCF_002288905.1. Taxonomy (NCBI): domain Eukaryota; kingdom Metazoa; phylum Chordata; class Mammalia; order Carnivora; family Mustelidae; genus Enhydra; species Enhydra lutris. Next base: position 368,143 of record NW_019154106.1, on the reverse strand, counting down.
GCGGGGCTGGAGTCTAGAAGTCAAAGGCAGCAGCAGCACGCAGATCAGCAGACTGTGGCCCACAGGCACCCACGGCCCCTGCCACCCCCAGAGGCCCCACTGTTGAGCGAGTGGGGCTCGGAGCTGCGCAGACTGGGGACAGAGCAGCGTCTCAAGAGTGTCGAGTGGAGTTCGCTGCCCTTCATGGGCACGAGCAGCTCCGGGGGCGCGGACTCCGACTCCAGCAGCGGCCAGCTGGCTGAGCGCTATCGTGTGCAGGTGACGGGACACCCCCCATGCACGCCAAGCCGAGACGAGCTAACGGAGGCCAGCTCCAGGAGCCTCAGCGGGGAAGTGCAGACACAGTCTGGAGGTGGGGCGCAGCAGCTTTCCCTAGTTACTACCCCCTGCAAGGCTGTGATCTCTGCCCAAAGCCCTAACAGCGCGTCCCCCAACAGCTTGGTATTCATGACCGCCCGGAGCAAGGTCGCTGAGGCCTCTCCAGTCTCATCCCTGGGGGTTAGGGTGGTCGTGGAGGGTACCTGATGCTGCCTGTGCACTCTGGCTGTCCAGCCCACCGCCCCGTACTTGGGAGTTACCCCTCTGCTTCCCTCAGCCTCCCGGGCCCAGCCTTCCTGCTCTGGATCTGAGCTCCAGAGCTCTGCCTTTCCCCAGTGCGCCAGTTTGGCCTCGCAGGAGATGTCCACAGTGCGTGCGGCGTACGGGGGGCCCCTTCCAACAGGTCTTTCCCTGGATCTCAGGATGGCCCAGCAGGACCAGCCAGGTAGGACAGTCCTGACCCTGACCGGGGAGCCCTGTGCAGCTCCTGAGCACCCGCATTCAGGGCGCCCCTGGAGGGTGCCCCTGAGGGGTGACCCGGCGGGGTCCTGGCAGGAGGGGGGTCTCCAACCAGGATGCACCAGAGGGGTGGCCAAGCTTCTCTGCGTAGTGCACCTACCCTCCTCACACCTCCCCCCAGCCCAGGGTGTTCCTGCCTGAAGATTGTGGCAGTCAGTGCCCGGGAGAGGTTCGTGCGTGTCCTCAACCAGTCGCTGGAGGAGACCGAGGACCTGGGTGGCCTCATGCTGCAGCAGCTGGAGCGCGGCTTTCCTGTGTGCATGTACCGCTTCCCGCCCCGCACGCTGCTGCCTCCGCGCCACCATGTCACAGTGTGTCCCCGCCCCCTGCCCCCCGCAACCCCGCGGTGGCCTCGGCTCAGGCCCGTACCGCTGCTCACCCAACCCCTGGCCATGTCCACCAGGTTTGGGGCGAGGGGCCCCGCAGCACCAAGAAGCACCTGCCCTCATCCTTGGGCCAGGAGCCTGTGCACTTCCACTCTAGCCGGGGCTGTGTGACTCTCCTCCTGAACCCCAAGGGCGAGGTCAGTGTGCATCCCAGCTGGAGGTGGGGTGGGAGTGAGCCCCGGTGGACAGGGGTGACCCCCGTGCCTCTCCCGGCCCGCCCGCAGGTCCTGAGCCAGCATCAGGCCGCCCACTGCGTGTCCCCCGCCTCGAGGATCTTCGCTGACAACACTGATTTGTCCATAGACCGCTTCCCGCTCTCAGAGGCCGGGCTGGTGGCCGACACCCGCACGCAGAGGCCCGGTCCTTGGCAGCTGCGGGCAGGCAGGGTGCAGGAGGCCCCAGCCAGACGGCAGAGGCCCAGGTGGGCTCCGCGGGTCCCTTGGTCTCCACTTCCTCCCAGGCCCCCCCCCTTGTAACACCCTAGACTCCCTGCTAAGGGCCGTACCCCACCTCAGGTCCAATCCCCTCTGGGGGCCGCTCCGCAGGCTGGTTCCTGGTCAGGACACCAACTGCCTCCCCAGGTCGCGGCCTCTCCAGGCTCCGCACCCCCCACCCGCCCCTTCCCGCAGGCGGGCTTCGGATCTCACGAGCCCCTCGCCCCACCAGGACGCGGGGCCTCTTCCCCCGGCTGAGCGCCAGCAAGACCTTCCGCCCGCGGGTGGTGCCAGCGCCGTCCGAGGCCGCCGAGACGCCGGCGCCGGAGCTCCTGCCCGCCATCCCCGGTGAGCGCGCGGTGCGCGGCGGGCGGCCCGGCGAGGAGGGGGGAGGCCGGCCGGACCCCACGCGGTCATTGTTCCCCGCAGAGACCGGGCTGCTCCTCGAGGACTGCCAGGCTAGGAAGGAGCCCAGGGTCCGGGTGAGTGCGTGCGCGCGCCCCGGCCCGCGCCCCTTGGACCCCTCCCGTTCCCGACCGTGCCCCCTCCTCCGCGCAGGCGCCCGCCCTGGCCCCGCGCCCCTCTGAGGCTCCGCGCCCCCAGGTTTGCTGCAAGGGCGTGGACCGGGACTGCCCGATGGTGGCGTTGTCGGTGCAGAGCGCGGCTGAGAGCAGATACGGCTTCCGCTTCCTCCCCTGCCCGCCGGTCACCGCCGCCAGGAGAGCGCGGCTGTAGGCGGGCTGTGCCGGGCGGGCGCCGGGGCCGAGGGGCGGCGCTGGGAGAGAGGCGGGGGAGGCGGGCCGAGCCGGCGGCAGCGTTTATTGAACCAACATCGCCTACGAAGTAAAGAGCGTTCATGTACACGTGACAGTCGAGAAGGGTTTGCTTGGGTTTGGGGTACCCTGCCCCAAGGGAAGGGAACTGGCTGCCCCAGGAACCGCGCAAATGACCCCCCCCACCCCGGGGATGGGAGGCCTGGCCGCACCCTGGCATCTGGAGAGGGCCTGCCAGAGAGCTGGTGGGCCTCGCTGGAAGGAGCCGGCAGCTGGGCCTGTGCTGGGGACCTGGGCTCTCTTAGCCTGGGCTCTTTCTTGTGCCTGCAGCTGGAGATCCCAACCCCCGACTCCCCTCCACCAAGAAGGGTCTCTCCTACCTCAAGCCCATTACCCATCCCCCAATACCCCCCCCAAGATGCTCTGTGTTCCATGAAGCCAGAGTTCACATGGGGCTCCCACAACCACATTGGGGCTCCTTGGCCCTTGGTGGAGGCCAGCTTGGCAGTGGATGAGGGTGTTACACTAGGGGTGGGATTGGGCTGGGGTGATAGGGTTCAGGTGCGGCAAGCACGGGAGGCCAGGGGGTCTCGCTGCTGGATCCGTTGCTGGCTTTGGGGCTGGACATCCTTGGGCTGGAGGGCTTGGGCCTGAGGTCACCTCCAGGGCTCTCAGAGCTGCAGTCACTGTAGCTAATCCCTGCCCTAGGCCAGGCCCTTGCCCTAGGCCAGGCCCTTGCCCCAGGCCAGGCCCTAAGCTACACAGGGCTCTGAGCCTCCGCCTCCGGGACTGCAGGCCCGTGGAGCCCCAGGAGCTGCTGCTAGAATCAGAAGGCATGGGCATCTTGGGGGGAGAGGGCATCAGGTTATAGCCCAAGGTCCTGGAAGGCTCTGGAGAACAAGGAAAGACAGCTTGTCAGACAAGGGACCCCATAGGGATCACTAGGTGTGGTGGGGGTCACCACAGGCAAGGTGGCAGTGTCCACGTGGCTCTGCCCCCTAGGCCGCCCCCCGCCCCCCTGCAAGGCAGCATCCCTCTCTCCCACTTCCTCTGCTTCCCTGGGAAGCTGTGTCTCTGCAGCCCTGTGACAGCTGATAGTTGCTGGGGATGCAGAGGCCACAAAACCTGGGTTCTGGTTTTGGGTCACTGGATCCCAGCCCCAAGGGTGTGTCCCCGGGCCAGGTTCTAAGCCTCTCTATAGAGTGAGCCCCTGGTACCTCCCTCTGCCTCTGCAATGCCGGGCAAACTGGACGGTATAGCCATGGTCGCCCTGTGCCTACTTGGACCCGGCCTGGAGCGGGAGGCTCTGGTACATTTTTTCCCTGAGTCCCCACTGTCTGTCATCACTCCTCCATCTGGCTGCCCTGCCTGTTCTCCCTCAAGGGCCCCCCCAGCCCCCATAACTGACAGTGCTTGACTAGCTGGTCTCAGGGCCCACCCTCTCTGGCCCCTCCCCCCAGGCACCTGCCAGCACATGGAAGCCGGAGGCTTTGTCTGTCGTGTCCCTGTTCCATCCTGGCCCTTTTGACTCCCCACCACAAAGGAGGGCCATTCAGCCAAAGCCCCTGCTTACAAGGCCTCTTCCCAGGCGTGCCCACTCAGTTCTAGCAGTCAATCCTGACCCTTCTTTTGGGAAGCCTCCACAGGCTTGCGGTCCTTCCTGTGTTTGTCCCATTCAGCCATGGTCTGTCTGGAGTCAGTGTTCTGAGCCCAGCACAGGCCCCGGGAGCAGGATAAGGGCAGCACCCTCCCCACTATAGTCTCCTGGCTCATCTGGTGGCCTCTCTCTGCATTGGCCTGTGCCCGGCTCCCTGCCCAGTGGGCCTGTCCTGGCCACTCATTGCCACCCTGCCCTCTTCCGGTCCAGACTCCCCGCTCACACCCCCCCGTGACCCCGTGGGCTCAGGGAGGAGGACTTGGGGCTGGAAGCTCTTGAGTGTAAGCAGTGCTCCCCTCAGGAGAGGACTGCCCTGTTACAGCCACTATCCGAGTCCCGCTGGAGAAGGGGGCCCAAGCTGATGAATGCTGGTGTGGGGCAGTGTGTGGGGTCACTCGATACCTGGGACCGGGCACAGGGTGCCGGAGGGAGTCTTGGGCCTAGACTTGTCCTTCCGTGGGCCACGGGGGGCTACGGCACCTTCCCGCTGGGGCTCCAGGGACCTACCAGGGAGGGGGCTAGAGTGGGGGAAGGGGGCTGCAGCCCTGCCATTAGAGCCCGTCCCAGATGAGTGTGCCCCTGGGCTGATCCCCCAACCTCAGGCTCCCGTGGCCCACTCCTCCCGCCCACCTGGTACCCAGGCTGTCCCCGGCCACGACCTCCCACCGCACAGGACATGTGACGGTGGGTCTCGACTGTGGTGGGGGGCTACCCACCGCGGGCGCAGCTCCCTGCAGGCCGGAAGCCCAGCCAAGGCCGGGGATTCACTGCTCTCCATAGGATCGGGCCCTGGGCTGGGGACACCGGCAGCTGGGTCCTGCAGTCTGGGTGGGCGCAGCTGCTCTGGAACCAGCCAGGCCTGGCAAGAGGGGGGGCTGGCTTGGGTCACACCTTCAAGGGGGCTGGGCGGGGATCCCCTGAAGACAGAAGGGCTGGCTTGGGTCACACCTTCAAGGGGGCTGGGCGGGGATCCCCTGAAGACAGAAGGGCTGGCTTGGGTCACACCTTCAAGGGGGCTGGGCGGGGAATCCCCTGAAGACAGAAGGGCTGGCTTGGGTCACACCTTCAAGGGGGCTG
>NW_019154106.1:343634-362969 GCF_002288905.1 Enhydra lutris kenyoni | reverse complement strand
AGCGGGAATCCCCTGAAGACAGAAGGGCTGGCTTGGGTCACAGCCTTCAAGGGGGCTGGGCGGGGAATCCCCTGAAGACAAGGGCTGCTCTGGCTGCTGTGAGAGAGCCGGAGCCTCTGGCCGGCAGTGGCTGTGGGGCAGGGGACTGTCAGGTTGGGATACCGGTCCCCTGCGGATGTCCTGGAGTCCTGACCCAGCTGTGGGTAGCAGGCCTACCTGGCACTGGTGCCGACGCTCCCACAGGCCTTTGGTGGGGTTCCCGCAGAGGACTCGACTAGCCCCTGCAGAAGAGGGTGTGGCCAGGTCTGCTTTGGGGTTGAGGGCTACAGGGTCAGCTTCGTGCTAAGATGCGTTCCTTACCATGGGTGAGGTTGCTTGTGTCCCCCTCTGGAGCTGGGTCCTTGGGAAGCAGGCTTTCACGCGGGGGACCCCCACTGACCAGTAGGGAGAGCGGCCATGGCCTGGGGGTCCATGGCTGGGTCTCAGGCAAGGAGAGCTCGGAGCTGAGTCTCTGAATGGGGGCTCCATGGGGACAATCTGCCCGAGGGTCAAAATCAGAGGTCATGGAAACCCACACCAGCTGGCCAGCCCAAGAGTCCCACCCCCCGCCAGAACTGTCCACAGACCAGGGACCCCTGCCACCCAACGTCTCTCGTCTGGACTTCTGTGCCCCGCCAGGCGCTGCCCATGGGGAGGTTCTCCTGGCCTGCGGGTGAGCGTGCAGGGCTCTTGGAACAAAAGGGTAAGGCCAAGAAGGGATATGAGATGTGGCTATCCATCTCTATGAGGCCTGGGGGGTGCTGGGGGTATAGAGCTCTCTCCCTGGGGATGGTGGGGGCTGGCAACCTCTTCTGGAGCTCAGCCAGTGAGGGGTCCAGGCTGGGTGAGGCAGCCCTTGCCAGAGGGCTGGTGAGTGGCTGCCGTACCCAGCCCAGGGAGCAGGCCATCCAGGACACTGCCCTCCTTGATGGCCTCCTTCACCATGAGCCAGTCCTGGCCTGGCTTCCGGGAGGCCGGCCGGCCTGTGTGCGCAGCCGGGACCTCGTCCAGGACCTGCAGCTGGGGAATTTGCTTCCGCACCTCCGTCCGGTAGTTGTAGCCCCGGAGCACCTGCGGGGTGGAGGGTGTGGCAGGACTGGGTCCGGGGGGCCCTTCAGGCCAGCTCTGTCCTGTGGGGCTTTCTCCAGGCCCTCTGTGGGCAAGGCAGGGGAGCTGAGGGTGGTGATGCCGCCCCACCCTGCCGGGCTGGCCTGGGTCACTCTGAGCCAGCAGGGACTCTGGGGACCCTGGGCTCTCTCCCGCATGAGAGCTCACTCTCCAGGCTCACAGCCAGGGCCCAGTGGTGTCCTCTGGCCCGTGGGACTGCCCTGAGCTCAGAGCTGCGGCCCAGCTGGGCAGCCACTGCACACGGGCGCCGCGCCTCTTAGGGCAGGAAGCGTGAGAGCCGGGTGTGCATGGGCAGTGCTGGGGGTACGGCTGCGGAGGGTGTGCGCGAGCCCACAGTGTGTGAGTGCATTCCCACCGAGGGCACGCCCAGGCCTGCGGGGATGGAGAGGGCTCGGGCCTGCGTGTGTGCGTGTGTGCGCGTGCACGTGCGTGAGTCCGTGTGCTGCCTGAGCAGACCCCACAGGGCTGTGTTATGGGCTGGGGGTTCTGTGGGGTCTGGTTGGGGCCCAGAGGGTCCCCAGCGATACAAGAGGATGAGCGTTATTATGGTGGGCAAGTTCCTCGTGCAGGCGGGCTGTGCCCTGGGGACGGGCCCTGGGGTTGCCCCTGTTGCCCAGCCTGGACATGGCCTGTGCTCAGGTGGGCAGAGAGGCCGCTGGGACCGCGGGGGACCCCAGAGTGCCTCCCCCTCCGGTGCACGTGCTGCTGGGGGCCCAGACACACACCTTGTTGGAAGGGCTGGGCCCCGGCCGCAGGCACACCGGGTTGCCCTCCAGGGTGAGCGTGGCCAGCCTCGGGCACAGCCGCAGGTAGCACACCTGCCCCAGGTCCTCCACACTATTGCCCTCCAGGTCCAGCACCTCCAGCTGCTCCAGCAGGCACAGCGGGCTCAGGTCTGAGACGTTGTTGTAGGAGACGTAGAGTTCCTAGGGCGGCAGGGAGCTCAGCCGGGGCTTGGTCGGGCACCCTCTCCCCAGCCCAGGGCGCCAAAGACCCACCTTCAGGGCCAGGAAGGAGCCAATGCCATCCAGGTCGGTCAGGCCGCAGCAAGCCAGCCACAGCACCTGCAAGTGGGCCAGGGAAGTGCCCAGGTCTCTGCAGAGGGTGGGGGTGGCTGGTCAGCGCTGTCTGGGGCTGGAGGGCCATGTCCGTGTCCACGAAGGCCCTGTGCCACGCCTCGTGCCCATCCACCACCCACACCTGCTCTCTCCAGGTGCAGGGGTGCCTGTGAGCTGTGGCTCATGTGTGGTACCCTCCAGGCCGAGGAAGGGGCCCCTGGAGCCCCTGCCCCCCTGCATTCCCTCTTTGCTGCCACTTCCTGGTCTCCAGCATGGGCTGAATCCACTTTCTTCTGCCCCTGGAGGGTCTGAGGCTGGTGGGGGGGTTGGGGAGGGAGTGTGGGGTGGTGGTGGTACCCGCACTGGACAGCTTGGCTGGGCCCCACCTGCTGCCCATTGCAGTGAGGGTGGGCAAGGCGGCCCCTTCCCCAGTAGGGTCAGCCCAGGGGCTTCTCCCTTCGTCTCTCTGTTTGGTCTTTCTTGTGGACGGCTTCCCCACATACAGACCCTCCACCAGCCAGCTCTGCCCGCAGGACCTCCTCCACCCCTGCCACGGCCAGTCCCCTGCCCAAGCCCTGGACTTGTCCTTGCCACCCTCCCTCTCTGCTGCGGATGGGCCGGCCAGGGCTCTTTGGGCCCCACCTCTGCCTATGGGGTCCTCTCGTCCTCAATGTCCCCGGACAGGGCGCAGGTCCGGTGTTTAGGTCCTTCTAATTGGCTTCTGGGATGGTCTTGATGGCTTTTCTTCTGCATCTTCCCTGTCCGTGCTCCCTGTTCTCACGCATGGAGCTCTGCCACTCGCGTGTTGGTCGTCTGAGAACGACTCTCATACCGTTGTCTTCTCTGTCCCCTTTACCTGTTGTGGCCTTTCCCTCTGCATTCTGGGCGATTTCCTCACTCCAGCCTGGCCCCGACATTGTCATGTCAGCGTCGTTGTCTAGTTCTAAAGTTAGCGTCTGAGGAGTCTGATTGCTTTCTGACCCTTTCTCACGGCTGCTCTGCTGGTTCTGAAGATACTGAGACGCCACGTCTTCTGTGGGGCTCACGGGATTGGCTGAAGGAGTCTGGAAGTTTTACACCCCTCCCTGCCCTGTTGGTCTCCTCCGGGACCCTTCGTTTTGACCTTTTCCTTTAGTGCTGCAGAGCCCCTGGCATTCTGATTATACTATTAATAGCTTCTCCCGCATTCAGGTTGGGAGCGTTGGTGTGGAATCCTGCAGGGAAGAGCTGAGCCACTGGGGGCCCTGGCGTGGGCTGCTTCCCTGCAGGGGCACGAGGGGATGGGGGGCGGTGCTGGGGGCAGAGCAGACCTGTGCTGGCGCCCACGCTGGCACGTGCCCCACGCTGGGGCAGGCTGCGGGTCTCCCCGTGTTCCCCGGGGCACACCCTGCACCCTCGCACGGGGGGACTTGGCCCTTGCCCTTCCCCCTGCTCAAGTGCCCACGTGACACATGATGACATGCGCAGGGCCCCTCTTCCAGTGCACATGCTCCCCAGGGACGTCTGGCCCACCTCCCACCTGGCCAGAGTCCCCTAGCCTCCAGGACCCCTTAGTCTGCGCCTCCCAGTTACCGAGACGCCCCGTGTATCCACAGCCTGTTGCCCTGAGTGGATTTGCCCGCTGCCTCTGGACTGGCTGAAATTTGTGTCCAGGGACTTCTTCAAGAGGGTTAATTTGACCTAGTGATTTTCCTTGGTCTCTGACTCCCTCAGAGCCGCTGGCCGGGCATGCAGGTCATGGTTCATGCCTCCTTTCCACGGTCCTGTCGTCTGTCTTTGAGTGTCTCTGTGGCGCAGACTCAGGAAGACGTCATTCCTCTTCTTCCTGAAGGACGAGGTGGTCCATCTCCTTGGCCGCCTCCAAGTGCCATCCTCACGTGGGCGAGTTTGTTCGGTGTGTGCTTTCCTGCTGGCCGGTTGCTTTCAATGCCTTCTTCCAGTCTGGAGCTGAAAGTCTTCTTTTATGCCCAATGAGTTTTCCTGAGTCTTTGAGCTTTCGTGCTGTTCTGTGGTTTCCATTTCCTTCTGCAGCGGATGCATGTGTCAGGCCCTCTGTCCCACGGGCGCCCCCAGACTCTGTGCAAGGATGGAGAGCTGGGCTCGCGGTTGTCATTCCCGTCTCCTGTGCGATCTCGCTTTCTTTTTTAAAGATTTTATTTATTTATTTGACAGACAGAGATCACAAGTAGGCGGAGAGGCAGGCAGAGAGAGATGGAGAAGCAGGCTCCCCGCCGAGCAGAGAGCCCGATGCGGGTCTCGATCCCAGGACCCTGGCATCAGGACCTGAGCCGAAGGCAGAGGCTTAACCCACTGAGCCCCCCAGGCGCCCCCCATGCGATCTCTCGACAAGGCCTCCCGCAGTTTTGCTGTCAGGTCTGTCTTTGTGTTTGGAGAGTGTGGGTACTATGTGCCCAGCTGAAAATGGGGAGTCCCCTTTTTATGGAAGATACAGATTGGGGAATAACTAGTAGATGTTGCCTCATCTCACATTAAATAGGAAAATTACCAAATATTTAGAACTATTGACAACAAAGCATCCAAAATCTGTGAGCCCTGCCTGAGGTGGTACATAAAGAGAAACAGCCTTCAACACATTTACCCAAAAAGCAGTGAAAGTGTTACAACGATTAAGCTGGGCATTTAGCTCCAGGAGCTAGAAAAAGAACACCACCAAACCGCAAAAAGAACAGGAAGAGGAGACATAATGAAGGTCAGGATGAAAGTCGTGACAGCCAGACGGAACGTGGGGAAGCTGCCAGAGCCCAGACCGCGTTCTTCGAAACATTAATGGACGATCTCCACCCAGCCTGATGATGGGGAAGGAGACGGCATGAACGAACAGACAGCGTCGGAGAAGAGGAGGAGTCGCCGCCAGAGCAGTAATTAAAGAAACAGGAGACCCCTGCAAGCAGAGTACATGCCCACTGTTTTGGAACCAGAGAAAGCGACACCCGAAGAAGAGGGACACTGGATGCTGGCCTCCCCCGCAACCCTCTGAGTCCTCAGATCTGGACTGTCTTTGAGAGTTCTAACGAGCCATCATGGAATAGACGCTCTCGATCTTGCACAACGATTTCTCATACAAGAAGTTTCAAACTTAGAGCAGCCGGAAAGAACGAGAAGAGGGAGAGGCGGCCTAGGGTCGGGCCTTGACCCCGGAACCGGAGACGCACAACGCTGGGTGGGGGGTGCCAAAGGGGTGTCCCTCATGAATGCGGGCGTGAAAATGCCCAGCAGATCGTAGTTCCGTGTTTCGGCGCTTGCAGGGCTCAGCGATTGAGTGTGCCCTGTGCCCTGGTAGCCTCGAGGTGACTCACTGGTGTGACTGTGCTGATGGGGCACAGACACGCACACACACCCCCATTCAGGTAAAACGCACACCAACGGTGCCTGTGGCTGTCTTGCTGATACCGAAGACTGCGCTGGAAGGCACAAGGACGAAGCATGAGGGCCAGAAGTGAAAGACGGCCCTCGACGTGCTGATCAGACCCTCACCAAGACAGAAACTCCAACGGAATTAAGACACTTTTGAATACGAGCTTGGCAGTTTTACTAAGGAGAAAATGAAGACGCACTATTGCCAGATACAAAGCCCGTGTGGGAAACTCAGCCGTGTTTCACTGATTTAAAACATGTGTTCCTGGGCGCCTGGGTGGCTCAGTGGGTTAAGCCTCTGCCTTCGGCTCAGGTCCTGATGCCAGGGTCCTGGGATCGAGACCCGCATCGGGCTCTCTGCTCGGCGGGGAGCCTGCTTCCCCCTCTCTCTCTCTGCCTGCCTCTGTCTACTGTGATCTGTCAAATAAATAAATAAAATCTTTAAAAAAAATGTGTTCTGGGGGCGCCTGGGGGGCTCAGTGGGTTAAGTGTCTGCCTTCAGCTCAGGTCATGATCCCGGGGTCCTGGGATCCAGCCCTGCATCGGACTCCCTGCTCTGAGGGAAGCCTGCTTCTCCCTCTCCTGCTCCTGCTTGTGTTCCCTCTCTCGCTGTGTCTCTCTGTCATAAATAAATAAAGTCTTAAAAATAAATGTGTTTTGGGGGCGCCTGGGTGGCTCAGTGGGTTAAGCCTCTGCCTTCTGCTCAGGTCATGGTCTCAGGGTCCTGGGATCAAGCCCCACGTCAGGCTCTCTGCTCAGCGGGGAGCCTGCTTCCCCCTCTCTCTGCCTGCCTCTCTGCCTACTTGTGATCTCTCTCTCTGTGTCAAATAAATAAAAAATTAAAATCTTTAAAAAAAATGTGTTCCAAATCAACATAATGTTTCTGTATGCGTCTAAGAGTCAACCAGAAAATGCAGCAGGAACAGGACCTCATTCATGATTATAAAACTACTGTAAATGTCTGGGAATTACTTCGTTCTGGTTTAAGGGGACTCTTGCTTCACAGAGTGTGGGTGTCCTGCCCCATTCCAAGTGGCCGTGGGGAAGGTGGGGGGGGCGGGTCCTGGTGAGCCCACACCAGTTCCCGTTCCATGGTCCTCCCAGCAGCTGGTGTTCGAGGGTGCGCACATGCCACGGTTCTGCCCAAAGAAACATAGGAAGGATGCGGGGAACCTGCTTGTTCTTAAAAGTAGACACAGGAGGTCGCATCCCTGTCACAGGATGAATTGTGTCTCCCCCACCCCCACCGATGTGCGTGTGTTGAAGCCCTAAGTCCTGGCAGCCCAGGATGTGACCCTATTTGGAGCTGCCATTGTTGCAGATATAATTAGTTAAGAGGAGCTCACACTCCCTGGGGCTAATAATACATTATATGTTAATAAAAAAAAAAAAGAGGAGCTGATACTGGGGTGGGTCCTTATGCTTATGTACCTTATGGTACTTATGTACCTTATGGTACTGCTGGTGCCATCTGGGTCCTTATGAACAGGAGACCCAGGGACGCAGCCCCAGGCACAGGGAGGAGGCTACATGGACGTGACGGCAGAGACTGGGCTGCGTCCGCACGGCAAGGGAACGTGGAGGACGGCCAGCAAAGCCCCACAGGAGGACAGGGGAATGAGATGGGTTCACGCTCAGCCTCGGAAGGAGCCGTGGCTGTCCACCCCGATCCTGACCTCCGGCCTCTCCAACTGGGCAGGGATGACTCCCGCCGCCAGCCCGCCAGTTCGTGGGGCTTTGCTCAGCGGAAATCTGACACTCCCCCCTGGGCCACTGGAGCAAAGGATGCCTGAGCCTGCGAATACCTCGGGTCCTGGGAGGGGACATGCAGGAGTCGGACACGTGGTCACATGCTGTGGGGAGACCGGCTGAATGAACCCGAGCCCAAGAGCCAACGCTGGGCTTCTCATGGGCTCCACGGGGGTCGGGCTCCTCAGCGCTGAGAACTGGGTTTGGCCCAGAGCACGGCTGGACCCAGGTTTCTGTGACTCGCGCCGAAATCTAACTGATAACAAGCTTCACAGGCGAGTTTAAAGACGCTCTTAAGCATATAAAAGACGCAGGAATGGAGAGTGATAGCATATCTGGGCAGGAAGATGGCTTAGCAAATAACCCAAGTTAGCAGGTGAATCTTCTGTAATTCCCAAAAGGAACTCCAGACAGAGTCCCGTGTGCGAGACCCAAGATCGGTGCGTAAACTCCAAGTGTGGCAACTGTTCAGGAGCAGCTGGGCTGTTCCGGGGAAAGGAAGACTGAGATGAGGGCATCAGACGCGGATCACTGGACACAGAGCCCCACCAATGCCAAGCGGGGCCTTGGGGCAGGGACAGACCGACAGATGAGACAGAGAGCCCGCAGTCACATCTACCCCTGGGCCCCCTAAAGGGCAGAGTGGCGCCCCAGCCCGCAGGCAAGCGGGGATCGCAGGGCAGATGATGTCGGGAAGACAGACTCACTTCACGGCAACAAGGAAAACTGGGTCCCAGCCTCACGCCACGACCGAAGGTGACCTCACAGGTGAGTTGGAGGAAAGACCCGAGAGTAAAAGGCGAGACCATGAAAGTAAGAGGAAAAGTAGAACGCAGCCCCTGACTTTGGGGTGGGAAGGAGCTTCTTAAGCAAGGCCCCCATCACCAAGCAGAATGGATGGAACAGACCAAAACGAAGTTTCAGCTCAGGTGAAGGCGGGCCCGGGGGGTTCACAGGGGTGGGAGGGCGCCTTGCCGTGTGAAGCCCGGTCAGGCCACGCAGGGACCAGGAAGCAGCGAGCGGATGGGCCCCTCCTGAGGGACTGCAGAGCGAGCCCCGATGGCGTCGGTGGGAGACACGCACACGGCTCAGTTAACAATTCCTTAGTGGACGGCAAGCAGCGTTCTCCGAGCCGGCCGGGGCCGAGTTCTCTCTCAGCTTCCACCAGACAGACAGACACTACGTTGAAAACTGTTTTCTAGTCCTTGATATCCTGCCTGAGATTTGGTTTTTGTTTTTTTAAGTAATGGCTGCGCCCACCACGGGGCTCGCAGTCTGGACCCTGAGGTCCGGAGCTGTGTGCTCCTCCCCGGCCGGCCAGGCTTCCCTCCTGCCTGCGATTCCAGCATCCCGAACGCGGCTGTCACCAGCTCAGTCGTGACGGGAGCTTCCCGCACTGTCAGATTCAGTTTCCGTTTACGGACTTCTGTCCACCTTCAGCCCGTGGACATTAGCAAATGTCCTGTGGCCAAGCCTCAGTATTTGGTAACAGAAGGAACCACGAGACTCATCATGTTTCTCACTGTTGTCATCAAGGGACAGAACAGGTTTTCTTGTAATTTATGATCGAATCATTTTTCCTGGAATTGAATTTTCTGTGTTGTCACAAATGGTGGGTCATACTTCTTAAATCTTTAATCCCTTCTGCTTCTCCTTATGACCTCCTCGTTTTGTGCTCCCAGTGTACCTTATTCCTCGTTGAGCTAATTTGTACGGCTTCACGAGGAAGGATAAATGCGATTAAGCTGTCAGAACACTGCTTAACCACGCATGTGGGGCATCTCCGAGGCCCCGTTTCCAGACCCTCCCACGGCCCCGGTGGGAGCACGCCAGGCCGTGGCTCCCTGACACCTGCTCGCAGCTTCTCTGCTCTGGGGGCCACGCGGTCTTCTGGCTTTCTTTGCTTCCATTTCCAGGCCTTAGGTGTTTATTATATTCTTTTCGATGATTTTTTAAAGATTTTATTTACGTAGTTGTCGGAGAGAGTGAGCGAGTAAGCACCTGATCCGGGGGAGGGGCAGAGGCAGAGGGAGAAGCAGGCTCCCCGCTGAGCAGGGAGCCCGATGGGGGATTTGATCCCATGATCCTGAGATCAGGACCTGAGCTGAAACCAAAAGTCAGACGCCTCACCGACTGAGCCCCCCAGGCGCCCCAAATCAGCAGTGTCTTCATGCAGCCCATTTTGCTAGAACACCTAAAACTGTCTGGTAGTAACTGGGCTTTGTTCTTTCCAGCCAATGAGGTAAACAAAGGACATTAATCTGTCCTTAGTTTTGAATTTTGTCTTTTAAATTGATTATTAAAGGGGCGCCTGGGTGGCTCAGTGGGTTAAAGCTTCTGCCTTCGGCTCAGGTCATGATCCCAGGTTCCTGGGATCGAGCCCCGCATCGGGCTCTCTGCTCAGCGGGGAGCCTGCTTCCTCCTCTCTCTCTGTCTGCCTCTCTGCCTACTTGTGATCTCTGTCTGTCAAATGAATAAATAAAATCTTTAAAAAAATAAATTGATTATTAAAGTGCTGTTGGGGCATCTGGGGGGCTCAGTCATTAAGTATCTGCCTTCAGCTCCGGTCAGGATCCTGGGGTCCTGGGGTCGAGCCCCTCATCCGGCTCCCTCCTCAGCAGGAAGCCTGCTTCTCCCTCTCCTTCTCCCCCTTGTGTTCCCTCTCTTGCTGTGTCTCTGTCAAATAAATAAACAGAATCTTGAAAAAAAAAAGCGCTATTGTGTTTTACGTGAGGCTGTGCTGGTCTTGCTGGGCACGAGGGCTGATGGGGACCAGCCTGACACCCCAGGCTCCCCGCCCCAGTGGTACAGGGATGCCCCCAAACCCTGAAGGCCTGGGTGGCATTGGGGCACCCACCAGAGACCTCTTGCCGGCTGAGGACCCTCTGTGGAAGGTTGGGGGCACCTCCCAGGAACCCCACAGTCTGTTGACCTGGGTGGCCGGCATGGGCCGCCATCAGCAGGGCCTCCACCCAGCCGGGGGCGGGCGGCACAAGCTGCATGTACCCAATGCAGCCAGGCCAGGAGTGTGGGCATCAGGGCTGGGAGATGGACACCGCAGGACACCTAGGAACCCCTCCATGGGGACCCTCCGCCCCCGGCCAGAGGGGCACTCACCGCACGGAGCCCAGGCAGCTGCCGTTCAGCTTCAGCTGGCTGAGGTTGGGCAGGTGCACCCCTGTGCGCCATGGGAGGGAGCGGTGGGTGACCAGGCCGCACTCCCGCACTCCCCTCTCAGCACCCTCCGGAGGCATCCATGCCCTGGTGCAGCCTCGGCCTCAGGCGGGTGCGGGAGGTGTGCCTGAGTGGAGCGGGCCACCCGGAGGCCGAGAGGCCATGGGACTCATGAGTCTGCTTGGGGCAGGGGAGCCTCATTGGCATGGGTGGGGTCACCACAGCTTGGGGCCTGCCCTGAGCCACAGGGCCAGCCCCAGGCACCCCAGACCATCGCTTCTGTCAGCTCGCAGCACTGGGTGCCAGAGCACAGGAAGCCCCTGGCTGGTGTCCCCATGTACCCCAAAGCCCCTGGCAAAGGGTTCCAAGTTACATTCCCTTGACAAACAGGGCACTGACCCTGCGGGATGGTCCTGATCCCTTAAAGAGGGGTGCAGGGTAGGCCCGTGGGGTGTAGGAAGGGTCTGTGGCGTGCAGGGCAGTCTCGTAGGGCACAGGGCAGGTCCGTGGGGTGCGGGGGTGCAAAGACCAGAGCTTGGCTGGCCGCACTGGGGCGGATGGGCCCTCAGAGAGGAGTTGGAGCTCGCCAGGGCGGGGCGTGGACGGGGAGGGCGGGGCGTGGACGGGGCGGGGTGGGGGGTGGGGCTGGGGCGTGGACAGGGAGGGGCTCTCACCGAAGTTTCCCAGGCTGTTCTCACGAGTGTTGACACACATTTCCAGCATGCTCACCAGTCGAAGGTCATCTACCTGGGCCAGGGCCCGCTGCAGAAATTGGTGACGGGTCAGTCGTGGGGACTGGACAGGGGTCACTCCTTCCCCGTGACGTCCCTGCCCTTGGCCATGGGGCTGGGACAGGTGGCACATATTTCCCTGCCTTGTCTCTGCTGACTTTAGCCGCGGACGGCGCAGGCTGGCAGGGGATGAGAGCACGGGGTATGAAAAGAGACAGTACCCGTGCTTGGCAGGGGGCCCATCTGCAGAGTTGGGCCTGAGGGCCAGTGGCCCCGCAAGACCCATGGAACGGGCCCCCATATAACAGAGGGTTTAGGACCAGTTTGGGAGGCCGATGTGAGCGCTGCTGGGGCTGAAAAGACAGATGTGTGTGTCGTGCGGCAATGGAGTGTCCCATGGGGTGGCCGGATGGCAGAAAACGTGCTTGAGGAACTTGTCACATAAAGCTCCAGGAGACACAGCGCTCAGAGGGAAGGGAGGGCGCTCAGAGATGTGGTACTCTGGGTCTGGAAGATAAAGTCATCTCTCCATTCCAATCAGCCAAAGAAAAGGCCGAGGAGGTCCGCAGGACGGGTGACTGTGGGAGTCCGTCTTGGGAGTGCTCTGCGCCTACTACCCCTGCAGAGGCTCTGGGGCTCTCAGGGGAGGCCTCCAGGGAGCTGGTGACCCCGTTTTCAGTGGCTGAGTCGCAGAGAGGTGTGTCCAGACCCCATCGCGGGCATGGCTCTTGGCACCTGGCGCCACTGGACTCTATGTTGAAAAGCAGGTGTGATGACCTCTGACCACCAGCGAGCCCCGGCCCAGACTGGGGCTCACAGGGACCGTCTGAAACGCCGGTTTTCGGGACCATGTTCTCCAGGTAGGAGCTGGGCAGAGAAGGAAGGAGGCCCCAGGATGGACAGAAGCCACCATAGGGACAGCAGTCTTTGGTATAGTGTGTTCCCAGCACGCGGTGCCCAAACACGTGTCCAGTGGGCCCCCAGACCCCTCCTCAAGGGGGAGAGGCTGGTGAGTCACCCTGCTGTTCCCACCTTGCAGGCTGGCCGTGGGGCCACACTGGGCTTCATGCTTGCCGGGGTCCTTCTTCAGATGTGCCCAATGCAAACATTTTCTCCCAGGATGCTGGGCTCACCTGTTAATGGGGACTTGGCGGTGTGGAGGCTCGGGGGGTGTGGGGCAGGTGGGCCATTGCTCACACTTGTCACTCCTCCCCTGAATTAGAACTGTCGTCCATTTCCTGCCCAGTGATAACACGGACCCCAGAGCAGGTAGCCTTATCCATGCTGGGCTTGGCCCAGGGAGCCCTCAAGTGTGCACCTGGGTTCACCCGCTGCTTCCCCCCAGGTGTCAGTCATAAGCAGGGCTGCCCCACATTGGCCCCTTAGCCTGGATCCCAGTGGGAACCTGCCGGGCAGACCCCAAGCCTGAGGACAGACACCCATCATTGCAGCTAGAACCTGGGCGGTCTGTGGTCAGCCTCGTGTGTCTGCAGATGACAGATACGGAGGCGCGCCAGGCCCAGGTGCTGGGGAAGGAAGCCCTACAGGACGGCTGCGGGGTGCCTTAGTGTCAACAGGGTCTACCCGACAGTGCTGTGGGTAGGCGCTGCCCCAAGGATGATGAGGGGTGTCCAAGCAGATCTGAGGGGACAGTCACGATACTGTTTGCACCCCAACTAGCCCGATTCTGTAGGGCTCCCAGGCCGTACAAAGCCTTCTGAGCGGTAGGGACATCCCCCACCATCCGTCTGAGGAAGATAGTGACCATACACACTTCTGCAGGGACACCCCCTGCTGGGCACTATCTTCCACGAACAAACACAAAATGGAAAGGAAATGAAACAGAGAGTCCAGTGAACCCCAGGCAAGTCTGCAGCTCCCGGCCTGGATCCCAGCGTGTGATACCAGGGGGGTGACAAGGCTCGGTTCCCCTCCGGGTCCAGCCAGGGTGCGGTGGGGGGCCTGCCCCTACCCGCACCTTGCTCCCGGCACTGCCCGGCACGGCCAGGCTGGACCCTTCCTGTCCTGCTGTCCGGAGCAGGGAGTTCTGTCCCCAGCCAGCTGCTCTGTCCAGCAGATGAGACCCCAGCTCTGTGCATGGGTCAGCCAGTGCCCGGAGTGCCTTCGCAGGTCAGCCTGTTGTCCGTGCAGCCAGGTGTCCCCTGTGGCCCCAGGAGGGCTCCTCTAACTAGCCCACCTGTGGTGTCTGAACCAGGCCTCATATGTGCGGAGGGACAGGGGACCCCAGAGCTGGCCGGTGCAGGGGTGGGCCTGTCTCTGTCCCCCAGCTGAGCAGCTGGTGGGAGGGCCATCCTGATGGACTCCACACTGGATCAAGACCCTGGGAAGATAAGGGCCTGTGGGCATGGCTGGAGGGCCATGCACACAGAGGAGCTGGCTTGGAGCCTGGGGAGGGGGCCCGGCGGGGGTGTCCCTCCCACCTTCCCTGATCAGTGCGGATGCTTCTCTGTGAGTCAGCTGGTCAGGAAGGCAGGCAGGGACCTCAGGCAGCCAGGCTCCTTTCTGCATGCTGGTGAGCATGTCACCTTTGAATCTCCAAGGGACCCCTCCCCGGGCACTGCACCTTCTTACCCTGTGCAAGGGTGTGGGCCTGAGGGCTGCCTGGGCAGTGCCTGGACCTGGTGGGACCTGCCCCCTCAGCATGGCCAACAGTGGGTGCGGAGTTGCCCAGAGGGGTTGCTGGGTGGGAACCTGGAGTCAAGAAGGCTCTGCATCTCCCAGTGGGTCGCAGAGTGGGAGTGGAGGGCAGCAGCAAGCCACCCCCCCACCAGGTTTGGGAGAAAGCCTTCCCCAGCTGCCCCCGACGCGGTCAGCGGGACCCTGGAGCAGCCGCCACTTCGCCAGCCCGCCCCGGATGGCAGGGGACCCTCCCTTTGCTTGTGTTTTCATTGACCCCTGGAGGTTTGCCCCTTCCATGCGCCTGGTACTGTCTGCCGCCCAGCCTCCCACCAGAACGGCGCTGCTCCAATAGGGGGCTTCTGGGGTTCACAGAGTGGTTCCTGCACACCAGGAGAACACTTGGGAGTTCCTGCCAAGCTCGTGCCCTTGGGCGTCCTGAGTGCCTGGGGGCCATCGGTGTCACCAGGCCCCTGGGGCTGGCCCTGAGGGTGGAGCAGTGCTGGGGACGAAGCGGGGCTGAGAGCGGCCCTCAGTCAGGCAGGGCTGCAGGTGGGCTGTGGATCGAGCGCAGGCTGGACGTGCCCAATGCTGCCCCATCGGACCCCTGCGGCCTGAGCCCTCCACCCCTCAGCACTCACCAGCCGGGCAGGCGACAGGGACTCATCGTCCAGCCCCTCGGCACGCCTGTCCCTGTGGCGGCCTGGGTCCTTGCTCTGCGGGCGGGGGTCTGCAGGCCTTGCCAGCTCAGCTCCCACACCGGGACCGTGGCTGCGCTCGGGCAAGGCCCGTGGGCTCTGTCCCAGGCCTGGGCCATTCACAACCAACCTGCGTGGACAGGCAGAGGGCAAAGCCACTACGCCTTTGCTCTTCCCCCCATCTGCAGCCTGGCTGGGACCGCGCGTGCTCTTCCCCCCATCTGCAGCCTGGCTGGGACCGCGCGCAGCAAGGCTCTGGGGCTCACCCTGCCTGGCTCCAATGGGGCTCTCACTCACTCGGTCTCAGCCTGCCAGGGGACTCGTGGTGGCCTCACCATTACCCGCTCAGCCTTAGCTCACACCCACTGGGGTCTGGGCGGGTCACCTCCTTGTGTTTCTACCCATCCTTCAGGGTCCACAGCAGAGACTCCCCTATCTGAGGTCCTGCCCAGGCTGTGCGTCTGAGGGGAGGCCCCAGGTCATGTTCGCTCTGTCAGCTGGGGCCAGCAGCAAGCCATTGGCTCAGGCCCTGTGCTGTGTGTCTCCACCAATGGTCTCCAGGCCTGGGGGCCCAGGGTCAGGCTCTCAAGCGTTCCCCACACCCCTATGCCTACTGAGCCCCTCACCTGGAGGCAGCTGCCTTTTCCCACCACGGGTCAAGCATCCAGACAAGGCAGCGGCATGTGTCTTCAGGTGACAACTGCAGGAGAGAGTCATGGTGGCCTCCTGGCCAGGGCATTTGGGACAGGCTGGGCTGAGGCCATAGGGCCAGGTGTGGAGGTGGTTGGGGCTGTCCGTATGGGCACTGGCCCTCAGGTCCTTTGATCATCCTGATGGGGGACCTGGACTGGCCGATGAGGAACAGTCAGGTGGTGACTAATGCCATCCTCTCTCCAAAAGGGGTCCCAGGTCTGTCAGTCTGAACTGTCTCTCACGGGTGGGCCTCCCTGGCACCTTGTCCCTCTGGAGCCCCCTCAGCCCCAGGCTCCAAGGGATGTTGTCCAGTGTGTCCCTGGACACCTGCACGAGGCTTGCCTGGAATTGCCCCTTAAAGATGCAGATGCCTGGCCTGACCCCTGGCCCTGGAGCCATCTCTAGGGTTAGAGCCAGAAGTCTGCCTGGAATTTTCTGGGCACTTCCCTCTAACTTGGGTTGAGGCCTCGCTGACCGCTGCACCTGTCTTACCCCTAACCTTCCTGGATTTACTTTCCTGAGAAGTTTGATGTGTTCTGTTCTTCAGCTCATTCTCTGGAGTGAGCACTGCACCCCAAGACAAGTAGGCCCTCTGCAGGCAGCGTGCTTGCTTGCTGTGTCCACATGTGCGGAAGGGGGCTCTCCCCCACCCACTGGAGGATTGGTGGGTGTGGTGGGGGCACAGTCCGGTACTGCTCTTCTCTCTCAGCCCCCTGGACGCATTAAGCCGCGCCCTCTTGCTCATGCCCGGGGCTGGGAGAGCGGCCAGCTGGGCTTTCGCAGAAGCGGTGGAAGGGGCTGCTGAGCCCTGGGACAAGCTACCCAGGCTCTGTGTGCCTCAGTGGCCTCATCTGGAAAGTGATCTGTACCCTGAGGGTCCAAGGAGGTCAAGGCCGTGCAGGTGAGCCCCAACATACTCACAGGGTTTCCAGGCAGGATTTCTTTCCACAGGTTCCCTCTGCTGTCTGCCTTTCTCCAGCTGGTGAAACGCCCAAGCCTGGCAGAAGGGCCCGCCACTGTGCCTCCCCGGAAGGCTGGCTGCCCTCATCCCAGCCTTGGATGTATAGGCTGGTCAGGCTGCCGTCCCAGGTCGTCTCTGAGCATCATCCTGGGCTGAGCCCACTGCCTTCCCTTCTGTGCCTGACAGCGGCCCTACCCTGACCCGGCCCTGCGTACTGGTCCTGTCTAGCCCAAGGGGCTCAGGGTCCAAGGAGCCAGGCCTGGGCTGGTAGCCGCAGCTCCCATGTAAACACTGTCCCTCCCATTCATGCGCTGGCTGGAGCTGTCAGTTCACGTCCCTGCTCCCACCCTGCCCTGCCAGTCTGGGAGCCCCACAAACCTTCCCAGCTGGAAACCTGTGTCCACAGGCTAATGCCAACCCCCCTGGCCTGGGTCGTCAGCTCTCCGGGTCCCCTGCACGACTCCACTCCTTTACCTCAGAGTAGAGGGGCTCGGAGGGCAGGGCCTGGTCCCCTCCTTGGTCCCCACTATGGAAACACCCAGAGCAGAGTCTGGGTCCCTGCCTCCCTCTCCCCGGCAGGCGCAGGGCCTTGAGCCCTTCGAAGCACGGCTAGGGTTGTGGGCGGGGCCCCTGAAGGACCAGACTGGGCATCTAGGGGTACCACCGAGTCTCCCACTGGCTTTGCTGCCTCGTCCTAGGACCCGTCCTCGGCCTCAGTCTCCCCCAGGCACGGGAGAGATACAGTGAGGCCTGCGGCCCAAGGCCCATAGGCGTGCTTGGCTCTCACCTGCGGGGTCGGTCCCGGTGCCACCGCCCTGGGCGCCCTCCGCTGCCGGGCGCTCACTCCGACTCGGGGTCGTTCTTCCGGTGGCAGGGTTTCGGGGCCGGGGCGCCATGGCAACGAGGCCGGAGCCTCATTTGAATGCTAAAATATTCATGAGGCTGCGGGAACGTCCGGGCTCAGCCACGCCCCCTTAGCAACGGTTGCTAGGGCAGGCCGGCGGGGCGGGGCAGCAGCCTACCGGGTTGGGAACTGGAGGGCTCCGCCCCACGCGGTGGGCGCCCTGTGAGCTGGGCGGGAACCAGGGGGCGGAGGTGAGAGGCCATCCAGCCGCAGGGGTGGAGGAGTGGGGCAGCGAGGAGGCTGGGGCGCGGACAGGCTGGGGGTCAGCCCCTGCAAAGGCAGTGTCTGGTGCAGAGCAGCGCCCACCTTTCCCGGCTGGGAGGGTCGTCCCTGAGGTCCCGGCCTTCAGAGATGTACGCTCGCCTCCAAGTGTGGTCGATGCTAAAACAAAAGGAAGCGCCGTGGGAAAGGATCCCCCCGAAGAGGAGGGAAACGCAGATCTGGACACCCGGAGGGGAATTTGGAGTGTCCATGCTCCCGAGGGACGCCGCCACCCGCTCCCATTTATGCGTGCCAGGCGCGAATCCCGCCCTGTTCTAGACTGCCACGTCACGTGGGGTCGGTGATGCGGTGCGGCGGGGGCGGCCCCCGAAGGGGTCCGCTAAGGTCACGGCCTGCAGTGGGGTGAGCTCCCAGAGAACAGCCCCGAGCCGGCATGGGAGGGGATAGGGGATGGGAAGGGGTGGCGTCCGAGCAAAGCAAGGTTGGGTCTTCTGTGTAATGCACCATTCTTTCTTTGTAAATAAGGAGGGTGTGTTTCTGCACCACTTTGAAAAATTTTTAAATGTTAAAACCATGTCTTTTTGAAAATCTCGAAAGGTGGGATGTGCGTTTGTGCTTGGGATGGGGAAGATTTCAGTACACCCCTCTGAGCAACTTTTGGGTGGGATTTGCTGGGTACCATTTGTAATTGGGCCACGCGGTAAGCTTCTGTAGGGTTGGAAGGGCTGGGTGGCGGGCAGCTGGGTGGGCCGGTCTGCAGGGCCTGCCCCAGCTGGACGAGGCTGGTGGTGAAGGGGTGCGGGAGAAGGCCGGTCCTCGGAGCCCCGGCGGGGCTGCTCACTGGAGAGAACCCAGACCCCCTATACGGGATAAAAAGGGTATGTGTGTCTCGCTGCTCCGTGGGCTCAGACGGGCCCCCATCCCTCACCCCCCGCCCGCCCACCCCGCAGAGATGCCCAGGCACCTTCTGGCCCTGGGCGCACCGGCTGTGCCGAGCCCAAGGACTAACCGAGGTGCCAGGTGTCCTGGGAGGGGCGCAGGCGCCCGTTCCGGAGCCACCCCACGGGAAGAGGGGCGCAAGGCAGCCGAGCCTCCGGCCACTGGGGGTCCCAGAGGCTTCCGGCGCGGCCTGTCCGGGAGCCTGACCCTCGCCCCGGTCGCCCTTCTGCTTTGCTCCAGGCTTCCGACCACCCCTCAGTCCCCCAGTCCGGGGGGCGTCCGCGGTGCTGGCCCTCCACCCTCCCTGAGGCTCGCCCCCGGGCTGGCCTTCGGCTCAGTGGCCCCCTCGGTGGACCGCGCGTCGCGACGCAGGGAAGCCCTTCCGGGCAGGGCAGGGGCACGAGCCGGACCGCAGCGACCCCGCCCCAGCCTACAACCGCCGGCGGTCCGGCTTTCCTGAGGGGCCTCCATTCCCCCGGGAGAGTCCGGACCTCTCCGGAGAAGCCGTAGCCCCCGGACCCTTGACCTCGCGTCCTCGCACTCCTCCGGCCTGGCAGAACCCACCCCCCTAGGCCGCGGCCCACGAGAGCCTCCCCGGCCCGCACCGCCCTCCGCGCCGTTTCCCGGAAGCCCCGCCCGGCCACGGCTCTTGACGGGCGGGCGGGTCGGCCAACCGGAGCGGGGCGGGACGGGGCGGGACGGCTCCGGGGCGGGGCCCGGCGCCCTCGGCCAATGGCAAGCCGCGCCAGGCTGACGGACGGGCGCGGGGCGGGGCGTGCGCCGGTCCCCCCCCCCCCCCCGCCCCGAGTGTCCGCCGCCCGCGCCCCGCCGCCCGCAGCCGGAGCCGCACCCTCCGCGGACCGAGCCCATGCGCTGGGCGAGCCGCGCGCCCCGGCCGCGGCCCCTTTCCCCGCCCCCGCCCCAGCCCCGGCCCCGGCCCCGAGGGCAGTCGCGCCAGTGAGCGGTGAGTGCGGCGGGGGCGGGCGGGGGGCGGGCGGCGGCCCCGACCCGGGCTGCGGCGCGGGGC
>NW_019154106.1:265400-313634 GCF_002288905.1 Enhydra lutris kenyoni | reverse complement strand
TGGAATTAGAGGGTATTGTGCTAAGCAAAATAAGTCAATCAGAGAAAGACAATTATTACATGATCTCACTTATGTGGAATTTAAGATGCAAACCAGAGGATCACAGGGGAAGAATGGAAAAAAATAAAACAAGACAAAACCAGAGAGGGAGAAAGTATAAGAGACTTTTAATCATAGGAAGCAAATGGAGGGTTGCTGGAGGTGTAATGGGGTGATGGACATTAAGGAGGGCATGTGATATCATGAGCACTGGGTATTATATAAGACTGATGAATGCCAGGCCTATAGCTCTGAAAGAAATAATACCTTATATCTTAATTAATTGAATTTAAGATAAAAATGGTACAAAAAAGAAATAACCTAACAGAGACGCAGATAATGCCATTATCAGATAAGGACTTTAAAATAACTATACTTAATATACTTCATTAAGTATCCCGTCAAAAGATAAAAATTAACTAATTTGGTTAGGTGGGAGATTTGGAAACACAAACAAACTAATGGAAATTCCAATACAAGAAAAATAGCATGACTAAACTTAAGGACTCAATGGAGGAGACTGACAACAGACTCGATGCAGATAAAGAAAGGTGGTGAACTAGAAGGCTGTTCAAAGGAAATTACTGAGACTGAAACGGAGAGTCAAAAGGATATAAAGTCTAGTGAAGAATGTAAGATACATGTGAGGAGAGCGGAAAGGTAGAGCATGTATTTAGCTGGATTCTTAAATGAAGATCAGAAAGAGAGGGGGTGGGGTGCCTGGGGCCTCAGTTGGTTAAGCATCTGCCTTCAGCTCAGGTCATGATCTCACAGTCCTGGGATCGAGGCTTGCGTCAGGCTTTCTGCTCAGTGGGGTGTCTGCTTCTCCCTCTCCCTTTGCCCCCCACTCATGCTCTCTCTCTTGCTCATTCACTCTCTCTCAAGTAACTAAATAAAATCTTAAAAAATAAAAAGAGAAAGGGGCATCCAAAATATCTGAAGAAAGAAGAGCTGAGAATTTCCCCAAACTGATGAAAGGTATCAAGCTACATATCCTAGAAGTACTTCGTGCCTCGAGAAGGGTAAGTCAGGGTGAGACACAGCGAGGCACAGCCCAGTGAATGTGAAACTGAAGATAGAGAGGAACTCTTCCAGCACCCACAAAGACATGCCTTCTTCAGAGCGTGACAGGAAGACTGACAGGAAGCAGAAAAGCCGGAAGACAACAGAGTCCCGTTTTCAGACTACTGACAGAAATGACTGCCAACCTATAATTCTATACCCAGTAATGAATATCCTTCAAAAATAGAGGACATACCAAGAAATTTTCAGAAAAGCAAAAACTGCAGTATTTATCACCAGTAAACTTTCATGTCAAGTGACATGGTAGAAGGTGTTCTTCAGGCAGAAAAAAAAAAAAAAAAAAAAAAAGAGGAACCCCTGATGGAAGTAGAAAGATGTCAGGATTGAAGAGCAACAAAATTCTAAATGAATACTGACTGCATAACTTAATAATAACTTATTTACTTAATATTTATTATTAATTATCATTAGTCACAAATAAAGACAAAATGCTCTAAGGTCCTAGGATTGTCCAGGGAACGGCTAAAGTACAAGCTTATGTTAAGCTTTAATAAGTCAAAGACACATGTATAATCCCTAGAGTAACTACTAAAATAATACTAAAACAATGCAAAACTACCAAAGCGGAGAAAATGGTAAAATAAAAAGCCAGAAGACGGCAAAAGAAAAAAAAAGAGAAAAACAGAAATAGATAGGCAGAAAAACCAAAACGCCCAAAATATATCAGTGATTAAATTAAATGTAAATTTTCAGCCTAAATTTTCCAATGAAAAGCGCAATCATCAGACTAGGGAAAAAAAACCCAGAAGTCAACTACATTCCAATTCTAAGAGAACACCTTAAATAAAAGATTCTAGAAGGGTTAAAAGTCAGGGAATGGAAAAAAAAACAGCATGTAAGCCCTACCCCAAAGAAGGCTGGCATGGCCGTGTCCTCCGAAACACACCTCACAACCAGCGTCCCGAGAGATGACTTCCCTGATCCGTCCCAGCTGCTAACTCAGGACATGAACGGGCAGAGCCGTGGCGGGCTGCTGTGGCCACCTGCTCGGTCCAGGGGAGTCCCGGGGGGCTGGACAAAGCTCCTGGCCAGGTTTGCCAATGCTTCTGCTGAACCAGCTTGGTAAACTGATGGTGAGAGAAGCCAAAAGCTCAAGACACTAAGGTTTGGGAGGGAGGGAGCCATTTAGTTTGGGTGCCGGCAACCAGGGGAGGTGGCAGGCTCAGGCCTCAACATCCTACCTCTCTGCTGGCGGGACAGACCCCAAGGGTTTTATAGGGAAAGGTTCGGGGTACGTGCAAGAGAGCAGGCATGGAGCACGTAATCCTGGGGTGGGGGCGGCCGGTGTGCATTCGGCGCGTGGTACTGGTTGAGGAGGGGACGTGGGCGGGGTCTTCCAGGCATTCCATGGCTCAGGGGACATGGGGGGTGTCTTCCAGGCATTCCATGGCTCAGGGCTTCTCTGGCCTGGCAGGTGGAAGCTGCCGTCCTTGTAGGGAAGCTCATCAGCCCTTCAGGCAAGCGTGGCAAGAAGTCAGAAAGACGGGTTTCGGTTGGGGTACGAGCTAAGTGCTCTGCCTGTTTCTGTTGTAACTACAGCAGTTGGTGAGCCAGTGGCCTTGCTGGCACAAGGAGGAGCATCTCAGAGGGAGAGAGTCCATTTGTTGGGACGCTAAGATGATTTAAGATACGGGCTCTTGACATAGTCTAGAAATAGAAAAGCACAAACCTAACCGAACTAAAGAGACACAAACATGATTGGGGTAGAGAGTCAATATTCCTCTCTTACAATAGTTCACAAGCCAAAGGAATCCCCCAAAGGTGTAGATTTTTTTAAAAAGATTTCATTTATTTATTTGACAGAGAGAGACCGCAAGGAGGCAGGGAGGCAGGCAGAGAGAGATGGAAGCAGGCTCCCCGCTGAGTAGAGAGCCCGATGCGGGGCTCGATCTCAGGACCCTGAGACCATGACCTGAGCCGAAGGCAGAGGCTCAAGATGTAGATTTTAACCAAAGATTCACAGACTCGACAGGACTGACATTTGTATGACAAAAACCATCACAGAAAGAAATAGAAAAATCTGAATGCTTCTAGAAATACTAAGGAAATAGAATCTATGATGTAAAAACTTCTCAAGAAGAAATCAAAGAATTTGCTAACAGGTTTTAACAAACATTTAAGGAATAGTTAGCACCAATATTACATGAATGCTTTGAAAAGACAGAAAATGCGGCAACATTTCCCAGCTCACGTTAAGAGGCCTCCACAGCCTCGATACCCAAACAACCCTCCCAGATATATACTCAAGAGAAATGCTCACGTACACTCGGTGAAGGACATGTGTGTTCATCGCATTGCTACACATAATAGCCAAAACCCACTCTTTCGGAAACACCCAGCTGTACGTCGGGAAGGTGTGTGCCCGCCGTAGAAAACACAGCAGGGACACCAACTAGACCACGCCTGCTCATAATGAAACGGGCGGCTGTCACTCACTTGCACAGCTGTTCAGCAAAGAAGATAATGTGCAGTGTGCTTCCATTTCTATAAAGCTTACAAACAGGCAAAAATGAGCCTGTGGGAGCAGAGATCGGAGGGGTTATTCTAAGCCCCTGTGCCTTTGCACGTGCTTTCCTCCCTACCACATGCGTACAAGCATCCCCGGTACGGAGTGGCCCCCCCATGTCCCTGAGGTAACGGATGGAGGCTGTTGGTGCCCAGTACTGCACAGCTGTGCACTCCTGTGAGCAGGCTGCTGCTTCCAGTGTTGCTTAGTGTCTGACCCGGGGTCTTGGAGGAATGTCAAATCTTTGCAGTGTTTACATGCAGGAGGGAAAAGAATGTCCTCCCTGTGACGAGACCACCGTGCCAGAACAGGACACAGGACTCCCAAAGCTGTGCTGTCCCCTTGACCGGCTGCTTCCTTGCTGTATGACTGAAACCATCAACTCAAAGCCAAATCCTCTCACTCGTGGCAAGGAGCCTGAGCCTGAAGAGGGTGGGTATGCCCAACTTCCCCTACACCTACCCCATTACGAACTTCGTCCTGCCAAAGGATACAACCTAGTCCATAGATCAGAGGGAGCTCTGCATTCCAGAGCGCAGGTCTCCGCTGTAAGTTACAAACTGTCAGTTACAAAAGCACCCGCACACACCTAGAGCAGCCTAGCCCTCCAACACTCCTACTCCACCCTAAACGGGTTGTAGCTCACTTGAGAGGAGGTTGGGGGAAAACCCAGTGAGCTTTTATGTTCACAACGTGCATTTTTCTGTGTGTGCCTCACATTTCAATAAACAAGATATTTTTTAAAGGAACATATTTACAGAAGTAGAGTAGGAACAGGGACTCCACCCGAAAATACTCCTGGGCAACATCTCACAAACCCATCCTGGGGTTTCTGTCTTCGGCCCCTCTGTTCCTGTTCCCTGAGACCCTCTATGTTGAGACGCTGCAACAGGCATTGAGGAGAAGGCAAAATGGACCCAGAGGCGGGCATTTCAGAAGATATGTCGTTCAGTGGGGATAAGCATATGGGACAGGTGGGAAGGGACTGGATCAAGAGGACAGACTGCACCCTTGAGATGTGCAAGAGTGGTCCCCTCTGGGAGGGGACGAGGGGAAACTGGGGGGGGGGGCGGAGTCCTTCTACATACCACAAATCCCAAATCCAACATCAGCTGAGTTTAACAATAAAGATGTAAGTTCCCGTGAATCCCACGCGGCCTGCCTTGTGGCCCACGTTCTGTGTGGGAGGGGGTACAGCCACATGTATGGTGGTGGTCTCCACGCCCGAATTCACAGGGGTCTCAAAGTCAACAACACATCCCCCAAGCTCCTCACTGGTTCTCACAAAGGGGACCAAACAGTCTCAGGGCCAAAGTTTTGTTTCAAGTAGTTCTCTTTATCAATTACAAGAATTTCAGGAAACAAATCTAAGAGGTTATGGCATAGAAAGGAATAAAATGAAAGCAGACCATTTTAGCAGCTTTCCAAAAAATGTAACTATTGTGGTAGGCCAGGGAGCCAGTGCCTGAGTCAGCCCAGTGGAGCCCTTCTGGTGTCCGGTGATGAATTCTAACCCTCAC
Organism: Enhydra lutris kenyoni; assembly: GCF_002288905.1. Lineage (NCBI taxonomy): Eukaryota > Metazoa > Chordata > Mammalia > Carnivora > Mustelidae > Enhydra > Enhydra lutris. Next base: position 308,486 of record NW_019154106.1, on the reverse strand, counting down.
ATCAGATTCCCACTCAAAGTGCCTTGTTTTGTGCTGCGTGAACTTGCATCATCAGTCTTTGGAGCCGCGTGTGTCGGCATCTACCTGCTCCGAGTCTGGGTTCCTCACTGCTCAGAGGGAGGGACTTGGGTGGCGCTAGTGTCCAGACGAAAATGACGGTGCCAGTCAGCACGGGGAAGGCCACCCCAGGTCAGCTGGTTCCAGGCCCTGTGCGCCACCATCTCCTGTAAAGGCCACCGGAGGAGCGGCTCTCTGTGGTCTCATGGGCGGCTCTGGGACGCAGTTCCCTTGTTTGCAAACTTCATCTGCCAAACGTCAATTCTGAGAACTGGGGGCCAGCCCGCCACTTTCTCCTTGATGAGCGCCCGAAATGAAGTCATAGCATTTAGGGACCCCAGCGCATAAGCGTTGTTCGTGCAAGAACACCTGCATTGCGCGCTCGGACACTGCACTCACTCTGGGCCCCGCCCCGACAGTGCTTGACTAGGTTTCCCCTTAGACACAAAGACAGAGACGGCAGGACTGGACGCGTGGACGCGCCGGGCAGCAGGCGGCTCTAACGGACGCGGGCTTCTCCCTCCTCTGAACAACCCAGCTGCGTCACGCCCGGATGCCCGGGACCTGCGCTGCCCCGAGTGTTGTCCCACCTGTGGCTCCAGCCGCAGCTTGGCCCGGCTCGGCCCTCCGTCCTCCGGGCGCCCACAGAGACGCCGGCCCACAGAAGGGCTCCCAGAGCGCGGGAAACGGATTTTGGAGGCGCCGGTCGCCGCCAGCGCGCTGTGGCTGCAAAGCAGGAGCGCGAGCAGCGGGACTGGACAATGTCCACGAAAGCGGCTACAGCAAAGCTTCGCCCGAAGCGGCGCGTGTTCTCTTGAGCACCTCCCACCCCTCGGGCCCGCAGGACCCCGCGCTGCCGGAGCGCCGGACCGTCGTCCTGGCTCCCCGCTGCCGCCCTCAGGCCTTTCCTCCCGCGTCGGTCGCGCCCAGCTTCCCGCCTCCGGCCGCGGGCGGGGCGCTCCGGGGACACCGGCCTCCCCTCCCGGCCGCTCCTCGCGGGCCCAGCCGCCCCGCCGCTTCCCGCACGAGAGTCCCTGCGGGTCGCAGCCCCGGCAGCTACGACGCAGCCGGGCACGGGGCTCCACGAGACGCGCTTCCCGAACGGACGCGCGGGGACGGGGCCGTCAGGAGGTCTGGACGGTGCAGAGAAACGAGCGTCGCCCCGGATCACGCGCGGTCCCGGCGGTAACCCGACCTTCCGCACGGATCCGTCCTCGCGTCCGTCTGCGCTTCGTTCCGTCCGGCTCCACCCACCCGGCGGTGCGGCGCGGAGGACCGCGGGGCGCCCGCCCGGCCCCAGCCTCACTCCCCGTCGCCCGACGGAGCCCCCGGCGCCGTCCCCTTAGGTCACCGCCGGGGCCGGACGTCCGAGGCGCACCTGCCAGGCCGGACGCGGGGGATGCCGCGCCGGGACCACCGCTCCGCACCGCCGCCACGTGGGAGCCGCGAGACCCCCGCACTCCACTCACGCGGAGGGCAGCCCGCTTTCGCTCCACGCGAGTCCCCGCCCCCGACGCCCAGGCCCCGCCCCCCTGCCGAGCCTGCGGCCGCCCCACACGAAGCCCCGCCCCGCCCCGCAGAGCCCGCCTTCGCCCCACGCGAGGCCCCGCCCCACCGCCCGTCCCGACGCCGCAGCGAGAACGCGCCCCGCCAGGCTCCGCCCCTGTCGGGAGTGGGCTGTCCCTCTCGCAGCCTGTCTTCTGGAGGTCGGTAACTCCTGCGGTCTGTGCCCGGGGTTCGCGCTTATCGGCGCCGACCTTGGTCGGGTCGCCTGTGAACACGCACCGGGCGCTCCTGCGGCCACGCTGCCAGGGTAGACGCGAGGTCCTGAAGTGACACTGGAGAGCAGGGTGCATGGGGAGGGGAAGCGGTTTCCGGTGGGGGTGGGGGCTGGCGGGGCGAGGGGGCCTTTCCGGGGCTGGAAGTCGGCGCGTGCCGGTGGCGTTAGAGCGTCCAAGTGCGCCCGCGCGTGCGCACCTGCGCATTGGCTGCCTCCCGGGGCATGCTGGGAGTCCCTGCGCTGGGGCGCCCGCTGCGGGCGCCGGCTCTGTGTGCGGCTTGGTTCTCCGCGCGCCTTCTCGAGGCTCGGCGGGAGACCGCGGTCCGTCGGCGCCCGGCGCGGTGCGCAAGCAGGGCCCGGCTAAGCCATCTCCCCCCAAGTTGAGTAACCCTCGACCTTGTTCCCCAGAGAACAGCCGCCCCCTCCCGGGATGGGCAGCTCTGGGAGACGACTCTCCCGGCTCCCCGCCCAGGACTCTGGGCCTCGGGCACGGCCATCACCCCGCCGGGCAGCGCCGGCCCTGTCCGCGCACCCGAGAACCCTGGGGAGAGCTGGGGGTACTCACGTGGGGAGGATAGAACTTAACCAAGTAGGACGGCACCTCGGGGGATTCACTGAAACCGGAAAGGGGAGCCCAGGCCCTGGGCGCTCCTGCGCTGGCGTCCCCGGCGCGGGGACGCGCGAGCGTGGGGGAGGCTGCTAGGCTTCGCAGCATTTCCGGTGGGCAGTGGCTTGGAAGGACCCCCGAACCGGGGAAGCCCCTCTCTGGGGTGGCGTACTGGGACGGTACCGCGGGAAGGCGGGACGCGGTCTGGATGGCCGCTGTGTGGCTCGGCTGCGCTCGGGCAGTTGCGCGATGTGACCGGGAAGGCTACACTGTGTGGGGCGCCTGCCTGGCCCTGGTCGTGATCCCAGGATCCTGGGGTGGGTGGGGGGAGTCCCACATCGGGCTCCCGGCCAGATACGGAGTCTGCTGCTTCTCTTTGTCCCTGCGCCTGCCACTACCCCTGCTCCTGCACTCGCTCTTTCTCTGACAAGCAAGTAAATAAAATATTTAAAAAAACAAAGTTTTTACAGAGTTAGACTGTGTTCATTACTGGTCAGTGTACCTGTGTATTCATGTACACATTGTCCACGCAGCTCTTCCAAAGCGGAAACCATAGTTCATCGTGTGTCAGTTTCCTGCCTCCGCTGTGACCCATTGTCACGGAGTCTCTTTACGGTTCTGGAGCTCAGAAGTGGGAAATGGGCGCTAGGTAGTTAAATCCAAGTATCCGTAGGCCTGGTTCCTTCCGGAGTTTCCAGGGGAGAACCTGCTGCCTTCCCGTCTTCAGAGCCCAGCCACTCCAGCCGTTGCTTCCCTTGTCACATCTGATTTTGACCTTTTGCCTCCCTTCTGTAAGGACCTCATGACTACTTTGGGCCTACCCAAGTCATCCAGGACCATCTTCCCATCTCAAAACCCTTACTTAGTCACACTGTAAAGACTCCTTTGCTGGGTAAGGTAGAGATTTGGACATACTCTCTTTGATCATTACTCTACCTACCATTACAAATGTTTCTTTTAAGAAAATGTGAGTACAGAGGAGTAGGAGCACATACTGAGATGTCAGAGCCTTTGTGTCTGGAATGTGGGCACGCTAGGGCTTTCCATTTTCTTTTTTCTTAAAGATTTCATTTATTTGAGAGGGAGCAAGAGAATGAGCTGGGACAGAGGGAGAGGGAGAAGGAGGCTCCCCATTGAGCAGGGAGCCAGATGTGGGGCTCAATCCCAGGACCCTGGGATCATGACCTGAGCCGAAGGCAGAGGCTTAACCCACTGAGCCACCCAGGCACCCCTCTAAATAAATAAATCTTAAAAAAAAAAAAAAAAGTTAGAAAAAAGTTCAACCTGACAGCTTGACCTGCTCTGAGGAGCTCATGGTGGCCCTGGGGTGGTTGCCTCTGCCTTAGCCTGCCTCTCTGAATCCACTGGGTTCTCTGGGACCCCTGGCCCCGCACTGGTGGCCCAGACCCCCTTGTCCATTGGAGCCCAGCAAGTCACCCAAGCAAGGATTGACCCAGCCAAATATTCTCCCGGATTGAATAACCCTCACTTTATTTCCCCAGAGAACCTAATCCCCAGGCAACAGGTCAGCTCCCAGTGTCCTCAGCCCCCATCCCATACTGTGCTGCCCGCTGGTGGTCACAAAGATGGGGTCAGGTCTGCAGTGAGCACCTGCGTTTATGAAACTGAACACCAAGGCACTTCCCTCCCAGCCTGCCCCAGCCTCGGGGCCTCAGCCCCCAGAGGCTCGCTGGCACTGGGGAGGAGACCTACCCGACCTCTGCCCTGGCCCTCCAGCACTCATCCCCGACTTGTTTTTAATCCTGCGTTATCCCCTGCCTTGCACTTTCCACACTGTAAATGCTATTAATTAATTTTTGGATTTCATGCGTTCCCCACATTGGACTGTGAGCTCCGCGGGGTCCGAGACCTTCGCTCTGCCTTGCTCACCAGCGTAGCCCAAGCGCCCAGCATAGCGCTCGGCACTCAGGAGGTGCTGGGTTAGCCTCGAGGCCGTGAACGCCTGTGTGACGAGGACGCATCCGGCAACCCCGCTGTAGCCCGTGTCCAAGTCCGCGCGCAGCCTCCGCCGGTGCGCCCGGGAGCGCGGACACGCGAGCTCCGCTGTGCGCGCCCGGGGCGGGGGCGGGGGCGACCTCGTCAGGCGGATGATGCGGAAAGCCCCCGACCTCAGGGGTTTTCCAAACACGGTCTTGTCCCGCCCGTTTATGAAACCCGAGGTGCCCTGGAAGCTCTTTCCCTGCGGGCCGCGGTGTTCCTAGCGGGCAGAGGTTCGGGTTTCCTTCTTGGGATGCCGGCGCTGGCGTGAGGCCCTGCGTCGGAGCTGCCGCGTCCACGGAGCGCCCTGCACGGTGGTGCGGCTCCTGTGTCCTGGGGGGCGGGCGGGTCACCCCCGTGCTCCGCCGGCGTCCCGGGCCGTCCCCGGCCTTTCGCCCCGCCTGCGGCCCGCCCCAGCGCGTGACCCCGCCCCGGGACGTGGGGCGGACCGCACCCCAGGCACAACGGAAGCGGAGGCTCGGCGGCCGGTGAGCGGCGCGGGGCCGGGGTGCCGGGGGGCGGGCGCGGGGAGCGGGGCTGGTGGGCGGCGGGTGCCTGCTCGCGGGGTGACCCCGCGCCGGCCCGGGACAAATGCGCCGTCTTCGGCGCGCGCGGAGGTGGGTGGCGGCCCTGGGCGGCCTCGGGCGGACCCCGGCGCGTCCCTGGCCGCCGCCCGCGCCTCGCACAGGTAATCGCGCGGCCCGCCGCCGCCTGCGCGGGGCTCAGCGGGCCCAAGACGCCCCTGCCTTGCGGTCCGGCTCGGCGCGGGCTGAGGGACCGCCACCCTGCTCCTGGCCTCGGGGCGCGGCCCCTTCTCACACGTGAAAGCATTAAGTGCCCTTCGGGACCTTGGGGAGCAGCCCAGCTGCTGGGGGTCTTGATTCCGGGAGAAACAGGGCGTCGCGGCGTCTTCGCTGCGCGTCTTCGGCTTCCTAGGGTTCTCGAAGGGATCCGTGATGCACAGAGGTTCGGAAGAGCCCCCGAGTCCCGACACCGGCGAAGAGGTTTCCCCAGGGTCTGGTCGAGCCCGGGGCGGGGTGGCGTGTGCGGGCGCTCGGCGGCTCCGTCCGGCTTTCCCGTCCTCGTTCTTAACCTCGGATCACCCGGGCAGAGCCCAGCCCCCTGACGGCGGGCCGCATGGTGAGGGAGGGTCCCACTGAACTCGCCCCTCCCTCGCGTTCTCCAGGGGCGATGACTAAGGGTTCTGGAGTGGGTGATTTACTGACCACACCCTGGGCTCCGGGGCAGACGGGTCTGGGTTTTGCTCACGTGGCCGGGGCAGTGGGCTGGGCAAACTCTGGCTTCCTCCTTTGGTTGCTTGTGTGACCCGGCCAGTTACGCGACCTCCGACCCTCAGTATTTCCCGCTGGCCCATCAGTTAGGGTGTGCACGGGGGTCTCGTCTGCTGGCTGGCACTCAGAGCCTTTACTGGTCTGTCCCCCCACTGGCTGTAGGCTCTGAGCCCGCCTGGATGGAGGCGGGGATTCCTCCCTTGAGCACCGCCAGGCCCCGCTAGGCACGGCCAGGAACACAGATGAGGCAGTGTTCCTAGGAAACTGCGGTTTCACAGAACCAGGAGCCTCTTGCGGGCTTCAGTCAGCGTGTTTGTCCCGGCCTTTCTGAAGGGCGGCTGAATGTCCGGGTGTGAATCCTTCCTGGGCTTTCTGATTACTCTTGAATGAAACCCAGCTCTCTTCTCTGGCTCCCTCCTTCAGGGCCTCGGGAACACCCCTGTGCAGTTAGCGTCCACCTAGAACTCTGGTACACTAGACAGTTAATCAGTTCTTGGGGCTCTGTGCGTCCCTGGTGAGGTGTTTCAGGGCACGTGACCTGCTCCCATGCCAGCCTCATTTGCCAAAGTCCTGCCTGATTTCTCCGTGGGCCTGGGCTGACCCAGGGTGGGGCAGAGGACGTGTTCCGGCTTGTTTGGAGTCCCTAGAAAGGAATTGTGGACACAGACACCGAGTGGCCACCCATGTGTGCAACACCAGAGTGCAGGCCAGTGGGCCTGGGGTCTCCCCTTTACCTCCTCAGCCCTTTCCAGGGCAGTTGACCTGTGGCTGGTGGCCCTTGAGGAGCTGTTAGCTGGCCACAGGCACCTGTCCTCCCACCAGCTGCTTCAGGGTGGCGAGGCTCAGGCCTGTGCTCCTTAAATGCCAGGTGGGGGGGGGGCACTGCTCCGGTTGCTGGCCCTTGTGCCCCACCAGCTGGGGTCTCCACACCGTGGTGTCACCAGGCAAGTGAGAGATCGCGGCTTCAGATGGCCAGCACTAGTCCTGGTGCTCCTGGGTAGGCAGGGCCCATAACGCGGAGTGCAGGAGGCTGAGACGTGAGGCTGCTGCTGTTCCTCTGTGGTGGCCTTTGTTTGGGGAGCCCAGTGGCTGCAGCCTCCCTTTGTCTGCCCCGATTTGTGCTCCTGGAGGCTGAGGTGGAGAAGGGCACTGGCCAAGGGAGTGGCTCTGGCTTCTGAAACACCAGCACCCCCCGCCCCCGCCTTGGGGGTCCTGTTACGACTCCTTTCCGTCTGCTGGCTCTCTGGCCTGTCACATACTGAGAGTTTGGCTGAGATGTTCTCCTCCCTCTGCCTTCTGTCTAGAAAACACTTGGGCTCGAACCATGAACCTCGACATCCAGTGTCAGGAGCTGAGTGACGCCCGGTGGACAGAGCTCCTGCCTCTGGTGCAGCAGTACGCGGTGGTCAGGTAGAAGCCAGCCGCTTGGTGTGCGGGCGTGGGCATGGCGCACGGGCTCCCCTCCCACTGCCGCTGGGCTGCGAAAGCACGGTTTATGGACTCGCTGTGAATTGTTAATGATTTTCACACGCACGAGATGTTACTGTACTTTCTTCCCGCTCTCTGAAAACGTCAGCCTCTTCCTGGCTGAGGCGGGGTGGCCCGGGCTTGGCATAGAGGCTCTGAGGGCCTGTCCCCTTGCTGCAGGGGGCTGGGGCGCCGTCCCTGCTGGTGGTGGGCTGGGAAATGGAGTCAAGACTGGGTTTGGTTGTTGAGTTCTCCCGGGGTGTCCCTCGGAGGCACGGGATCCTTTTCCCAGCATTTCCTCTGTTCGGTTTTCCTGCGGAGATAGACGGGCTTTCCTCCACAGATGGTGCCGCACGGGAAGGCGTGGGGAGCATGGGGCCCCACACGGGCCTCTGGTGGTGCCGGGCCTGCAGCAAAAGCCTCGTGAGATAATCCACACACTTTTCTGCTTCTTTTCTTTAAGCTTATTTTTTTAAATAACCTGTATGCCCCTGTGGGGCTTGAACTCACCACGCCTGGATCAAGGGTCACTCGTGGGCTCCTCTGACTGAGCCACCCAGGAGCTGTCCCTCCCCCAGGTTGAGCTCTTGGCCCACGAATGGGCCAGGACCTGTCGTGTGTGGTGACTTGGCGTCCTGTCCACAGGCTGGACGACTGTGGCCTCACGGAGGAGCGGTGCAAGGACATCTGCTCTGCCCTCCAGGCCAACCCCTCCCTGACCGAGCTGAGCCTTTGCACCAATGAACTGGGTGACGGCGGGGTGCGCCTGGTGCTCCAGGGCCTGCAGAGCCCGGCCTGCAAGATCCAGAAGCTCAGGTGAGCCGGTGTGACCCACGTGGTCCAGAGGCGTGCCCCATCCCTGGCTCAGGTCCGAACCTGCTTGGACAGTCCTGGAGCACGGGGGCCCTTCCTGCCTCGGCCGAGGCCCCCGGTTCCCCTGGGGTGTGGTCGTGCCACAGCCCCGCCTGTCATTCCTGAGCGCTCGGCCCAGCTTCCTCTGGACCTCGCAGTGCCTCTGAGCAGCCCCTCTTGTGCTCTGTCCTGGGCCAGGAGACCCCAGAGCCCTGGCTCTCTTATGGGGCTGTGCTTGGTGGGCTCCCTTGGGTACGGGATTGGCCAGAGATGACGGGGGCCGTGCTCATGGCCAGCTTGGCTGTACTCCAGCCTCCAGAACTGCCGCCTGACCAAAGCCGGCTGTGGCGTCCTGCCCGGCGTGCTGCGCTCCGTGCCCACCCTGCGGGAGCTGCACCTCAGCAACAACCCACTGGAGGACACGGGCCTGCAGCTGCTGTGCGAGGGCCTCCTGGACCCCCAGTGCCACCTGGAGAACCTACAGTGAGTGTGCAACAGACCACCCCCCACCCTGGGCTGTGGGGAGCCGTGAGGAAGGGGCTCTTGGAGACTGCAGCCAGCTGTCCCCCGTGCTGCTGGGACCGCGGGCCGACGCCAAGAGTGGGCCTGGCAACCCACAGCAAGCGCCCATGGGCCGGGCGAGGGAGGTGGCGGCTGGAGCCCGCAAGGGGGGCTGGTGTCTCTCTCCCAGCTCTAGGGCATCCTGGCCTGGGAGGCCCCGCAGCCTGGGGCAGGGGAGGCCGTCCTGGCAGGGCTCCCTGGGCGGGTGTTCTGACCCCCGCCCATCCCCAGGCTGGAGTACTGCGACCTGACCGCCGCCGGCTGTGTGTCCCTGGCCTCCGCGCTCAAGGCCAAGCAGCACTTCAAGGCGCTCACGGTGAGCAACAATGAGATCCGGGAGGCCGGCGTGCGGGTGCTGTGCCAGGGCCTAGTGGACTCTGCCTGCCAGCTGGAGGCGCTCAGGTAAGTGCTGGGCCTGGCAGGCGGGAGGCGGGGTGCGGCGGGTGCTGCGGGGCCGTCTCCCCAGCCCAGCCGGCCCTCCTGTGCTTCAGGCTGGAGAACTGCGGCCTCACGGCGGCTAGCTGTGAGGACCTCCGTGGGCTCGTGGCTGCCAAGCCCTCGCTTCAGGTGCTGGACCTGGGTGACAACAAGCTGGGTGACCAGGGCATCGCCACGCTGTGCTCCAGCCTGCTGCACTCCAGCTGCCGGATCCGGGTCCTGTGGTGAGTGTGCCCTCGGCCTGCGCCCTCGGGCCCGCGGCCTCGGGGGCCCTGCCGTGACCTGTCCCCTGGGCCTGCAGGCTCTGGGACTGTGACATCACCACCACGGGCTGCAGAGACCTCTGCCGCGTCATCAGGGCCAAGCAGAGCCTGAAGGAGATGAGCCTGGCGGGCAACGCGCTGGGGGACGAGGGCGCCCGGCTGCTGTGTGAGAGCCTCCTGGAGCCCGGTTGCCAGCTGCAGTCCCTGTGGTGAGTGCGGCCGGGTGGTGGCCGGGGCCCCGGGGGACCCCGTGGATGCGGGAACGCTGAGGCCCCCGGGGGGCCCAGGGCTGGGGTGGCTTGTGTGTCTGGGGAACAGGCCTCCGCGAGGGGGTGGGGGGCCGCGGGGCGCTGGCTGTCTTTGGAGGGTGGGGGTCGGGGGCTTCCTGCTCAGGCCCCCAGGGGCCTCCGAGAGCGCTGCGAGCTGTGGGCCCGCTGCTGCTGTCTCCCAGGGTGAAGTCCTGCAGCTTCACGGCCGCCTGCTGCGTCTCCTTTGGCGCGATGCTGGCCCAGAACAAGCACCTCACGGAGCTGCAGCTGAGCAACAACCAGCTGGGTGACGCGGGCGTCCGGGAGCTGTGCCAGGGTCTGCGCCAGCCGGGTGCCGCGCTGCGTGAGCTGTGGTGAGTGCGCCGGGGGCGCGAGGGCGTGTCGTGCGCGGGGCGAGCCCCGCTCCCCACAGCGCACCGCGGGCCGGTCTCCACGGTCGTCGGCTTTCTGCGTCCTGGTCTCTGCTGCTCACTGCGGCTTCTGGGTGGGGGGTTGGTTTGCGCAGGGGCGGAGGTGGGCAAGCGGCGCTGGGCCCGCCCTTCCTCGTCCTCACCCTGGAGGCCGGGAGCCTCTGTGCACCCTGTGCCTGCACCCGCTCTTCTGCCTCTGGTGCCCTCCCACCTGCCCAGGGAGGTTCGGGCCCTAAGTCCAGGCCGTGTGAGCCTGAGGTCCGTGTGACCACTATGCCCGTGGAGGGGAGCTGTGTGCTCCTGTTGCCTTTGGCGGGCGCTCTGCATGGGGCCAACAGCACAACTCCAAGAGCTCCCAAGCTTGAGGTCTGGGGGACGGGCCTGCCCCTGTTGCTCCACACATGGTGTGCTGCAGACCCCCGCCCCGCATCACCCTGTGATCGGCAGCAGGCCCTTTTGTCCTGACCCGTGCCCTGTCTCCGCCCAGCCTGGGGGACTGCGATGTGGCCAACGATGGCTGTGCCAGCCTGGCCTCGCTCCTGCTGGTCAACCGCAGCCTGCGGGAGCTGGACCTCAGCAACAACTGTATGAACGACCAGGGCATCCGGTGGCTGATGGAGAGCGCGGAGCAGCCCAGCTGTGTGCTGGAGCAGCTGGTGTGAGTGCTGCGTGAGGGGAGGGGGAGGCTGGAGGGGCATAGTCCCCACAAGATCCTGACCGCGAGTTCTGGCGTCCACAGCCTCTACGACATCTACTGGTCAGAGGAGACGGATGACGGCCTGCAGGCCCTGGGGGAGCGCAAGCCCGGCCTGAGGATCATCTCCTGAGCCCGGCCGCGCCCTCCTGCGGGCCTCTTAGCTTTGAACCAAGAGATGTTCTCAGCTCACTAATGCAAGAAAGTTCTAGACACTTTATTAAAGCACTTTTTTTTTGGCAGGAGGAGTGTTGTCTTTTCTGTGGGGCCCCCACCAGGCCTGGGTCATAAGTGTGTTTCCACCAGGGTCGTCCTGCAGTGCGCACGCACACGTGCCTGGGACGGCCGCCTCCCTCCCGCCAGCCTGGCCGTCCCTCTGCACGGCCTCTGACCGGAACAGACAAATGCAGTAGGGGCCCCGCCCGCCCGCTCCCCCGTCACCCTGGGCAAGCCCTTTGTTGGGAGCAGGACCGGGCTGAGGCTGGGGGCCGGTGAGGATGACACAGGGTCACAGTCCTCCGGCACCGGTGCGCTTGTTCTGTTTGCTCGTGAAGACGACCCACACACCCTCCTCCCACCTCAGACACAGGGCCTTTGACTCTGACTCTGTTCCTCGAGGGACCAGTCCCATGACCTCTGGCCCTGTACCCACCTGTTTGTGGGGTCATTTGAAACCTCCCTGGGTGATCGCTTAGGGCTGCCTACTCAGACCTACTCCTGCTCAGCCATCTCGGGGTGTCCACACTCCCGGTGAGATGCAGCTGGGGCCTTGGGGTGGCCGGCATGGGCTCCCAGGGCCTCAGAGTGGCCAGGGCCCAGGGAGCAGAGAAAGGCACAGCTATGCCTGTGATCTGGGGGGGAGGAAACCGCTGCCCAGGGCCAGCCCAGCCACACTCGTCACCCCAGAGCAGCCTCAGCAACACGCAGCCCACGTGCGCACTCCCCTCCACGCCGTGTCCACACACGCGCACATCTGGGACAGGCCACCTTCTGCCCCACCCCGCAGGGCCCCACAGTGCGCACGGGAAAAAGGCGGGTATGACCCCATGGGCCGAGGGGCTCCCGGTGGCCGGTGGCCGGGAGCGGCATCAGTCTGGGGCCGGCACCCCCTCGCTCTCCGGCTCCGTGGGCCCCGGGGGGTCTTCGGGCCCAGGCCGGTGTCCATCCACATGGCTCATGGCCGTGCTCTGGTCGCCCCTGCTCTGCTGCTGCTGCCGCCGCGTCTCCTTATATCTCAGGGTGATGTCCCTGGGGACAGCGGGAGCCGGGTCACTGCCAGCCGGCCCACGGAGGTCCTGAGAAGCTGCCCCTCACAGGGACGCTCCCAGAGTCGCAGGGAGGGACCCCATGACCCAGATGCCGGCTGACCCGGCCCGGGAGACGGCCCATGCCCTTACCGCAAGAAGAAGCGCCAGACGGTCCAGGTGAGCACGAGCACGGAGCCGAGCGTCCAGCACTGCGAGATGTAGAAGGGCAGGGACAGCGTGAGCGTGTGCGGGTCGTACTTGACGACGATGAGCAGCTCCGTGGCCGTGATGGCCGCCACCAGCCAGGCCTGCTGGCCCAGCTTCTTATGGGGCTTCCTGCGGGAGGAGGGCGCTCGGCTGAGGGCGCTGCGGCTGGGCCCCAGGGGCAGCAACGCTGAGGGGGCCTAGGCCTGCCCCACCCGCCCCGGGCCCTCACGGGTCATCCATGAAGTCGTAGATCTCCCGCATGGCCACGCCGCCCACGTTCACGAAGAACACCAGCCGCAGGAGGACGAGGGAGTGCTCCGGGGGCAGCCACAGCACGAACTTCAGGTAGAACGTGTTCAGTTCTGCCAACAGAAACTGGGAGACACGGGAGGGTGGGTGGCAAGCCGGGCTGCCCAGCAGGCGCGCGCGTGACACAGGCCGGCCTTACCACCAGGATGATGCCGCACACGGCGAGCCAGCGGCGCAGGCTGGAGGCCGGCTTCCACTCGAAGCGGACCCAGCTGTAGGGCGTGAACTGGAAGGCGATCCTCTTCATCTTGCCCCTGGGAGCACAGGGCCCCGTCACCCCACGGAGCCTCTGTCCTCCAGGCAGCCACGCCGGGTGCTTGGAGCCCAGTGGCTGCTCACTCCCTGTGCCCCCACCTGCTGCCCCGGGCCCCATGACGGATGGGTGGGGAGACTCCCGCTCCCCAGCGCCCCGCCGGGTCTGTTCCCAGACTGCTGCTTCCAATCCCAAAGTAAACAGGACCAAGTGCCCGTGAGGATCAGGTAAGGAGGGCAGCCCCGGGGGCACGGAGGGCAGCCCCGGGGGCACGAAGGGCAGCTGACTACAGGCCCACTTCCTGGCCACCACCAGGGCCCTGGGGGGCGGATCTGGTGAGCAGAGGAAGCGGGCAGAATCCTGGTCCACTGCCCCCCCCAAAGGCACTGGCGTCACCTCCAGACCCCACGGGGACGCCCTGGCCCCCAGGGAGCAGGGCGGCTGCTCAGGAGACGCACTTGTAGGTCGGAATGTTCCAGAGGCCCTGCCACTTGTACGTCTTCAGAGACAGCCACTCGAGTGTCTTCATGCCACAGTAGATGCCCAGCCCGTTGCAGACCAGCACGTCCATGATCCACTGGGGGCAGGAGCCAGGAGGGCAGGTGAGTGCCCCGCCCACCCGAGGGCCTCTGCACCCCAGCACCCCCGCCCCAGGCATCTGCCGGCACCTACGTGGTCCCACCAGCACTCGCTGAAGTTGGGCAGCTGGTGCTCCAGGCTGTACTCGAGGAACTCGAACATGACGCTCACGATGGTGCACATCCACCAGTCACGGATCATCAGGGTCTGCGGGCCGCGGCAGAGCGTCAGACCAGGCCCGCCAGGGGGACACCCCCAGCGCCCTCCCGGGTGGGGCAAGACACTGCTGGCGCCAAGAACCAGCACAGGTCGGGGCCACAGCCCCCAGGCCCTCACCCATCGTGCTCCGGCACCCGGAACGTCAGTGCACATCTGGGAAATGGGCTTGGAGCACAAGGCAGGCCCAGGGTGTCCCCCTGTCGAGGTCATCTTACCTTCAGGTACCAGCCAAGGAAGTGTGCCGGCACAAAGCCATCCAGCTTGTCCTGTAGCGGCAGGACACCTAACTCAGGTGCAGCCCACAGCCCCCCGTCTCTCGCTCCCACCCACATCCATGGCTGCTGGGACAGTCTCAGCCTTTCCAAGCAGCACCGGCTGGACCCGAGGGACAAAGCCGCGGTCCTGTGCACGCGCAGTCAGCATGCCCTGACCACCGAGGAGAGCCGGTGCCCTCGTCAGTGGGGTCCCCAGGGGAGTACGCGGCTGGGCCGAGACTACGTGTTCAGGCTGGATGGCAGGGACCCGGGCCCTGGTGAGCTGGGTCGGTGCCCCACATGTGGGCTGCACGACCCCCGGGGTCCCCTAACCCTCCTCCAAATGGGCTGAGCTAAAGGGAGCCCCGGGTCTAGCAGGAGGGAGGCCAGCGCCTGCCAGGGCCCATGCCACCCCCACCCCGTCTGATCTGCAGAATGACTGGGGTTCTAGAAACATCCAGGACAGGTCAGCAATACCCGGGCACCTGCTGAGCACTGGGCTCCTGGGCCCACCCATACCCAGACGTTGTGGAAGGGGTCGCTCTCGTTGTGTGGGTCATAGATGAGGCAGTTTCCCCCGTAGTCCCTCTCGGGCAGTGGGACCCCCAGCCTAGGGTCCACGTACTTCAGAAACTGGCGGCCGTCCTGGACAGTCTGCAAGGCCAGCACCCTGGTTAGTGGGGCCAGATGCTGCTGGTGGCCACGGGAGCACCCGGCTAACTCCTGAAACCTCGAGCCACGTCTATGGCTCGGGGCGTGTGGAAAACACCTCCACTGAGGGGAGGCAAACACCGCCTCTGCCGCCGGCCCCCCAACACAGGGTTGGGCAGACTGGGGGGGTCCACGTGCGAGGTGATGCCCCACTCCCCTCACGTGGGGACACAGCTGGGTCACCGGTCTTGCCGCCTGCCCTCTCCATGTCCTTCGCGGAAGCAGCGCACCAGGACAGCTTTCCCAGACACGGGCGCCTACACCAGCAAATCGCTCCTTCTGGCCTTAGCGCTAAGGAGACTCCGGGGTTGCAGGGTCAGAGGCTGCCCCACCTGCAGGCCCAGACCTTCCCCTTCCTCAGGCCCTCTCTGGCCACCAGCTGGGGCCTTCAGTCCACAGGGAGGGATCCCAGGATGCCCACGGTCAGGACCCTGTCCCCCCGCTCCTGCCCCAAGTACCAGCCAAGGTAGGGAAGAAGCAGGGAGGAGGGTGAGGGAGGGGGCAGAGGACACAGACCTGCATGATGTCATGTGACCACGGCCCCCCTGTGCTACCCAGGTGCACTGCCTTGTCCTGCAATGGACCCTATTCCCCGCTTGGGGTCTCTGGAAATGACTCTCAGACCATGACATCACCGACAACTGAAATCACCCCCATGCGGTTTCAGAAACCATGGGATGTGAGGCTGGACACTGCTGTGTCCCTGTCAGGACAGCAGGTCAGCAGGAGCCCAGGCTGGTGGGCACTGAACCCGGACAAGAGCTGAGAAGCCTCTGGAAGCTTAGCCCGCCACGGAGTCACTCCTGAAATGCAAACAGAAGCAGGAGTCTCCACACACCGCCAACAGCGGCCACAATACAGATCCTGACGAGTGCAGGGGGACTGGGGGCTGTCCAGCTGCTCCTTAGAGGTGACGTGTGCACGACTCACAGGCCCACAGTTGCGCCCACGAGAGCCCATCGCCGACAGCCCCGCTCTAGCAATGGCGCCGATGTCGCTGGCCACCCCACTCAGCAGAAGGATGCACGGGACCCAGACGCCCTTCAGGGGCCCCAGGGTTGGAGGGGGAGCAGGTGGGTCAGTGGCTCTGGGGGATGCAGGGACGGGTGACCCAAGCTATGGCAGGGTCCTCTGTGTGGGGTGACAAACACGCTCAGTAACGGTACTGAAGAGGAAAATGGGACCACACCCGGAGCAGGGACGAGTGCCACTGACAGCTCCAAGGCTGTGCAGAACGGACTTCGCAGACCGAGGTCACCTTCGCAGCAGACACCGGACCGAACCAGCGAGGAACAGGAACGACAGACACCAGCGCTCAGTCCTGACCCAAGGTTCACAGGGCGAGGGGTTTCCAACCTCCCTCTGAGCACACGGTACGCCCAGACGGCAACCCCCGCAGCCTCTGCCCACTCCTCCGGGGGTCCAGCCTCGCTTCCAGCGGAAGCTGTGGACGGGCGGACGGGCCACCCCATCCGACAGAGAAGCCACTTACCTGGAAGAGTATGAAGATGAGGAACAGCTCGTAGACCACGCTGACGCACAGCCAGAACCTCCAGTACGCTGCGGAGACGCGGGGCGCGGGCGTCAGGTGGGGCCCCGCAGCCCAGAGAGCACCGCCCACGCCCGGCCTCCTCCCCACCCTCCCGGTGGCCCCGGTCCTGGGGCGGCGCTACCCGCCGCCCCCCCCCCCGCCCCCGCCGGCCATGCTTCCAGTCAGCTGCGGACCTGTCGCTCAGCGAGTACGCAGTAACCTTCTGCTGATGCCATTTATCGAGTTAAGAAAACCCACGGCCCAGGACGCAGTTTCTCCCACATGGGCAGGACGCGGTTCCCCTCCGGTGTCTGCGGGAGGGGTCCCACCGACAGGGTTTCTGACGTGAGCCCCACTGGATCCCCGGGGTAGACCGCACCTGGCTGTGGCAGCCTGTCTGGGGAAACGCCTGCATTTGGGAGGGACGACCCGTCCCCGGGGTGGTGTCCTTCCCAGCTGCTGGAGGGCCAGAGCGCACATGTGCTCACCCCAGAAAGAAACGAAATGTGACGCGACAGAGGCGGCCCCTCGCTCGGCTGCCCGCAAACACACGCGTGTGTCCCGCTGGCTTGTCAGGGGCCGGCCAAACTGCCACAGGACGGAGAAGAAAGAAACTGTCCCTCTGGAGCCTCTGCACAGTCCGGACCCCGTCTCTCCAGCGCCGGGTTCCCGGAGCTCATGCGGAAAGCGGTTTCTCACCAGCAAGCGGTGAAAAGGAGAGGGAGTTATTCCAGGACCAACGTGCTAACTTTCACCTTCCGGAAATCTTGATAACCCTGTCTGATAAAGGCCTAAGATAGCTACTTTCCCTTTGCTTACTACCACTGTTTAAAAAAAAACCTAACAGTTTGCTTTGAAAAACTCACTCCCCTTGAATAAAAAGGCTGGTGCTTGCCAAGGTGGGAGAGGCCTGGCCTGGCCTCCACGCTGCGGGCGCAGGGCAGCCCAGTGCGGAGGTGCTCACCGGGCTCTGGCCTGCCCAGCACTCGGGGCCTGTGCCTCATCTGCTTGCTGGGGAAACAGCCCCAAGACCCAGGAGCGCCCAGGCTGGTGTGGGCGGAAGCAGAAAGGCGGTCAGTTCTTGGGACGGTTTGCTGAAGGAATTCTGGGGCACGGGATCAAGAGTGGACGTGACACGCTGCCCTTGTGGCCCTCGGGTCTGGGAGAAGCTTGGCAAGTTGTCCCTGGTCAAGGGCTACAGCAGGACCTAAAAGGGCCTTTGGAAAGTGACTCAGGCCACCTTCCCCAGAGCGCTCACCCCGCCACTGTGCGAAGGCACCTTCCTGTGGACCCTCCGACACTGAATTTGTCTTCTCCCCGCCCACTGCCCCCAGTCAGGGGCCAGCCATTGCCCACTGCCAGTCACCCTCCTCTTGTAGAGCCCCCCAGGGCCCAGATCCGCCCACCCACCCTCAAACACCTGGCCAGCGCCGCGCCTCCCACATGCCACGTGAGCTCTCCCTGGAGCTCCCGGGAGACTCTGAGGCTGCTTTCCCTGGAGCCCCTGACCCACCGGCCGGCTTACTCTCTTCCTTAGCAGCGCGTCCAGCCAGCCCGCTCCTCCCCCCACCTCCAGGGGGTCCTGCAGCGCCCACACCCGCACACCCTGCCGGGCAGGTTCCCCACAGCTGCACACACGGCCGACAGGACTCCCGCCACCTGGTCCTCCTGCCAACACTAGGGGAGAAGGGGCTCCCGAACGGGCTCCCACAGTCGTCAAACCACAACTGGCAGGGAACCCGTTTACATGGCGCCTCCAAACTGAAAGGAAGGTACAGCCGAGCTCAGAACACAAGCTGGGAGACGGCTTTCCGAGGGCAGGGGCTGGGGTGGCCCTCACGCAGCCCACGGAGACCACAGGGGAGCCTTGCAGACGAGGGTGGCTGGCACCCCGACTGGACAGAGCACACGGTGCCCCAGGAGTCTAGAGGCCAAGCAGCTGTCCGGCCCCCAGCACGGCCCAGCGCCCCCCGAGGGACCTGCCACGCCTGGAAGCACTGACTCTACCCGGTCCAGTAGGCACTCATCGCACCTGGACTTTTGCTCTGACTTTTGGTGGCTTTTAAACCGTTCTCTCGCTTCTCCACTGTCCTGGCTGGGAGTTCAGAGCCTTCAGAGGCTGGTGACGGAGCCAGTGGGAAGCTGGGGCGCTGGGTGACCCATAGGCAGGCACCAGGTGGTGTCACCCAGCAGACACTGAGGAGGCAGAGCAGCAGGCCACACGGGCCCGGCTCATGGCCGCAGCGCCCACCGACCACTTCTGTGGGGTTGGTTCCACCACGGGCTTCCAGGGCGCACCCCCCGCCAGCCTGCGGCTTCCACTCCCAGGGCCTGGCGTTAAACGACCGATCAGACCCACCCACAGACGCAGAAATTCACTACAGCTTTCTAAACGCTGGAGCACACGATGCTGCGGGCCTGGGCTCACACCGTCACACGCCAGATGCTGGCCGGACAAGCAGCCATGAACGTCCCGCTGCCAAACACAGAATCACCAAGGAGACGTCTGTGCTAAGCTGAAGTGGGGAAGAAATGATAGAAAACCACACCAAAGAGGGTCCCACTTTCTAAGCTGTGTATGTGTGTCTACTCCCAAAAACACATTAAAACATAACAGTGGCTACTTTCTGTGGCTGATTTTTGTTTCTATTTAAAAATAGTTTTTTTATTTTTCAAATATTCCACAATGAATACCAACCCGTATTAACACAGAAACATGTTACTCAGCCTTAAGACTTCAGGAAGACTCACCACGCCCTGCCCTTAGAGGCAGCCCCTCAATGAGGCTGGGCCCCTAGAGAGCTTGGGCTGGGGGCAGGACCAGAGACAGGACAGTGGGGGCAGGACAGGGGGACAGGATTCAGGACAGGACCAGGGGCAGGATGGGGGAAAGGAGAACTGGGGACTGGACAGAGGGGCACAGGACCAGGGATAGGACAGTGGGGGCAGAACTGGGTCAGGGCAGGACCAGGGATGAGACAGTGGGAACAGGACAGGGGGAAAGGAAAGGGGAGCAGGAACAGGATGGGGGGCAGGGCAGGGGAGAGGATAAGGGGGTAGGATTCAGGGCAAGACCAGGGGCAGAGTGGGGGGGGGGTGGCACGACAGGAGGGCAGAATGGGGGATGGGATATGGGGTCAGGGCTGGGGGCAGGACCAGGGGCAGCAGAAGCAACGGTCTGCAGCTCCAAGGCTCAAGGGCTTGTTAGAACACCTCCCTTAACTTGGGGGTCGGGGTGAGAGACAGGAGGACTCGTTGCCGATCCCATGCGGCAAGCCCCTCAATGGCAGGCCCACCAGCTCAGGGCCACACCGACCCCACAGCCAGTCCTGGGGCACCTTACTGTGCAGAAGAAGCCACCTGAGACAGAGTGGGGGGAAGGGGAAGAGGAGGACAAGGACAACGGCAGGACAGGGTGAGGAGCAGAGGGTGGGAGAAGGGGCCGAGGCGAGAGGAACCCAGCCCTCACCCTCCTGAGGGGACGGCAGCGTGCCCTGGCTGGCCGGGAGGGGCTGGGAAGGAGGACAGGACACTCGCACCTGGCAGCACGGACGCGGAGAGACTGCTCGGGACAGAAGTGTTATGTGGGCACACGCGGACAAAGAAAGGACAAGTTACCTGGATGAGGTCTGGAAAACGGCCCGTCTTTAGCTTGTGTGACTCCAAAACATAAGAAAACCAAAATACTGGCCACAATACCTCTGCAAATAAAGAACAGACAGCCCCTCAGTGCGCGTCTCCCAGGCGGGAGTGACCCCGGGGGGCGGGCCAGGAGGAGGCCTTGGAGTACGGGGTCCAGGGGGCGGGCAGCAGGGAGGGCGACACTGTGGCCTCCAGAGCCCACATGCCACCCAGAGGCAGCAACGCCCTCCGGAGAAGGGCCTCGATGGGGGGCCGGGCCTGACACAGGCTGCGACGTGGCACCCCACCACGCTGCAGGCTTCCCACCTAGAGAACCCCTACGACGTGTGCGCAGCCAGCCAGGCCCCAGAGGAAGGCCGCGTCCTGCCCCACAGAGCCGGGACCCAGCTCACTGCCGTTGCAGCCTATGGGAGCACCACGTGCACGTACGGTCACCAGGGTCGCAGACACACACGCAGCAGTGCTCACGGCCGCCCCGCCCAGCAGAGGGGCTGGGGCTGCTGTAGGGCTGGCTCTCCCCACAGCCGGCCCTCTCTCGGCAAAGACACACACGCCTGCTGCCTCCAGGTGGGCTGTTGGGCTCCGACGCAAGCACATCATGAGACCCCACAGGAGGCCAAAGGCGTCAGCCTGAAACACCTCGTCTCCCTCTGCCCTCGAAGGGCACTCAGACAGAGCCTAGGGCAGGCACAGGCGAAGCCGGGCCCCACAGGAAACCCCGGCAGTCCTGTGCACGCCTGCCTGTCCCCACACCAGGGCCAAGGGCGGGGTGGAGGACCAGGATGAGGTCTGATCATGCCGGCCATGTGCCGCTGTGGCTGTGCTGCTTCCGCCCAGGGGACCCTGAGTCTCCGGACCAGTCTCCCGGTCAGTCCCGGCTCCCACGGCTGCTGGCCTTTGGACTGTAGGAGGCGCAGAGGGACAGAAGGACACCAGCCACTCCGTGTCCCCATCACAGGAACCCATACAGAGGGCCCGTAGGCATGCAACTGCCCAAAGACGCACACTGGTCCGTCTGGGGGTTGGGGGAGGTGAGGTCCACACGGGCTGCGGGAGGAGCACAAAGACCCCCACTCAGCCGCTCTCCCAGGGCGACCCCCTCGAGCCCCCGGAGAGGCCCCTTCCAGCACGATCCAGAGATGGCTTTGCAGCCATGGGTGACCCGCAGAGGGCTCACAGTGAGGACAGACTGAGAGAGCCGGAATGTTCGGGCACCTGTGCCCCAGCGGTGCCGGGCGGCACCTTCCATCAGTACAGACGCCTGTCCCAGTTAACCAGTCCGTGCCGGTGCGTTAACTGCAGTCTGTGGGTTTTCAGATTTCCTGTTTGTCTGAAGCCCCCTTCCTGGGGCACGCAGGAGGCTCAGTGGTTGAGCAGCTGCCTTAGGGCTGGGTCATGATCCCAGGGTCCTGGGATCGAGTCCCACATCGGGCTCCTTGCTTGGGGGGGAGCCTGCTTCTCTCTCTGCCTGCTGCTCCCCCTGTTTGTGCTCTATCTGACAAATAAATAAAACAAACTCATAAAAATAAATAAAGCCCCTTTTCTGCCCCAGGATCCTACCCAGGACGCCCATGACATTCCGTCATCCTGTCTCTTCAGCCCTTCTGGGTGGTGACAGCGCCTCAGACTTTCGTTTTGGAAGACCTGGACAGTTTTGAAGAGGACTGGTCAGGTTTCTGTCGGGTGTCCCCATCAGAGCTGTCCGCTGCTCCCTGTGACTCGATTAGGATTACAGGTTTTGGGAGTAAGATCATCTCATACTAGCATGCTCTGACATCCCCTGGCTGGGGTGCGCTGTCAGCTGCCCTCCCTGCTCTGCTCTTGGGAGGGTCCCTCGGCACAACCTGCACACAAGGGCTGCGGGGCTGAGCCCCCACTCCTTGGCGAGGAGCTCCTAATCTAGCTGGAGGTCATCTGCGGGGTGACTTGTCTCTTCTCCCTCACTTGACCATTTGTATCAGCGCGGACCTGGGGGTGTGTATTTCATACCTTGAATTATGCTGTGATGCGACTTTATAAACTTTGTTGCTCAAATTGTTCCCACTTTGGCCACTGTGAGGACTTTCAGTTTTCTCCTGTATCAGAGCTTTGACATAACCCCATCTTTATGGGATTCTGTTTTTTCTGAGCTCTTCTTGGCTGGCGCTAGACGACCCTCCAGACCTGGCTTGGCCTCCCCTTCCCTAGGCCTGGAATCAACCTCTTGTCCGGGAGCCCTGGTTCCCTCGCTGGAGGACGGTCTGGGGAACCGAGTTCCGGGGGCCGGTGTGCTTGTCGCCACTGGGGCGTCGTAGCTTCTGGGCCCCTTGGCGGACGGACAGAGCCGCGTGTGTCGACCGTGCACGTACTCGGATTGAACCGTGTCCCTGTGTGACCCTCGGGGTCCACCTTAGGCCGGTGCCTCCAGCTCCCAGCCGTCATCTCCTGGACCGTTCTCCCTCCGACTCACTGTCGCCCCTACTCCACAGGGACACCCCAAGTCCCCAGCCTGCGCCGGCCACTAACTCGGTCCCTCACCCCAGAGGGTGCGTGCAGCAGCGGCACAGCTGGTCAGACCCCTGCGGGAAGCGCCTACGTCCCGGAGAGCCCAGGGCTCGTGTGCATGTGCTTTGCCTGGAGCCATGCAGACTCCAGCCCCGTCGCTGGGGTGGCCTCACGTGGGTGTGATGCCACAGAGCCTTGCACCGTCGGCTGTGCCCTGGGGTCCCCGACGTCCTGGCTTCCTTCCTTTTCTCTAATTTGCATCCATTAGGTTTGCTCATCGTGTTGCCCAATGCAGAGGGTCCCACGGCTACCATTACAGCACCGCACAGAGCACCTGAAACACCCCTTCAACTCCATGCTCCGTCCACGGACCCCTACTGCCCTAGACACCACATGGCAGCACCTTTGCCAGAAGTCACCACGGAACATCACACAGTACGTGGCCTTTCCACACGGCTTCTTTCACTTTGTAAGACGCATCTGAGTTTCACCCTCCGTCTCCGTAGTGTTAAAAAGGAGACAGCAGGCCCAAAACAAAGTCACTTGGGCTGAGCCCCAGTCGGCAAACCAGAGACCTAGCACCCGCCTGAAGTGTGTCTTTACCCCAGGAACATGACCTCCAAGCAGTCAGCATGGAGTCAGCCAGCTGGCGCTAGGCCAACGGTCAGCCCCGCAGACCCCTTCCGCCCCCTCCTCTGCTCATTTCCTGCAGTGCCATTCTGTCTTTACAAACCTTTCCTCTTCTGCGGCTTGGCGGAGCTCCTTGTCGTGCTGGACGGGATGCCATCCACCACGAGCCGCTCAGTAAAGCCAACTGGACCTTTACGTTTACTCGGTTGAATTTTGTTATTTAACAATGGCCTCACAGCTCATTTCTTTTTGCTGCTTAGTAATATTTCATGGTCTGGACGTCCCTGTTTTTGTTTATCCGTTCACCTACTCAAAGGCATGCTGGATGCGTCCAAGTTTGGGCGCTTAGGAATGAGTCTCCTGTCACACCGATGTGCAGGCGTTGTTGTGGACGCGAGTTTTCATTTCATTTGGGTAAGTACCTGGGATTCCAATGACTGGACCTCGTGGTAAGAATAAATTTAGTTCTACAAGGGACTGTCAAACTTCTGGTGTCGTACCTAAAAAGTCACCACCAAACCCCAGGTCGGTCACCAGATTTTCTACTGTTTTCTTCTGAAAAGTTTTATAGTTTCTTATTTTACATTTAGGTCGATAATCTTTTCAATGATGGTGAAAAGTGTAAATTCTGCATGTAGCTTCCTTTTGTGCATACGAACAGCCGTCCCAGCTCCGTTGGCTGGAAAGACTTTCTCCTCTGCCCCCCACGAGGTGACCATACTTGCATGGGTCTGGACCCCCGACGGCTCTGCCACCACCACGCTGGCCGGGCAGGGTCATCTGGCCAGCTCTGCTCCTCTTCAGCGTACGAGTATGTTGTATTTCCTGCGCACCATAAATACGCAAATACATTCCCGTTCTACATGTGATAGCTTACTTGCGCATCGGTACATATATGCTCACATGTGTACGTAAACATCCCCAATGTCACCCGTGGTTAAGTCAATCAAGGAACCGTGGCCCATCCACACAGCGGACACTCCCCAGCAGCGAACCAGACCGACCACTGACAGGCACCGAGCACGGGCATCACGAGGCCACCGGGCCACACGGAAGAAACCAGCCACGCTGCGCAGGCAGGGCGACTCGTGTGCACGAACCTACGGGGCAGACGGCGGGTCTGGAGGGCCGGATCTGCACAGACGCATGCACCTGTGGAAACCCACTGAGCTGCACGCTCGAGACACGTGTTGTGTCGGTACGGGGTCGATCGAGCTGACTTTGGAAGAAAAAACCTACTGCCCCAAAATAACAGAGTTTGTTAGATCCATAAAAAGAACAGTGACCCACAAGCTGAAATGGAGAACTTAAGGAAAACAAGCCGATTTTCTACACTTTAAATAATGTAGACGTAGACTTTTTTTTTTTTAAACGATAAACGTAATTTTCGGAAGCACTTTCTTTACGTGAAACCTAAGTCTGGAGGCTTTAAAAGCTCTGACGTGATAGGAAGGGGCCAGCCCGGGGGCTGCCGGGGGGAACCACCCACACACCCATGAAAACTGCCCTGGAAGCAGCGGAGCCACAGATGTGCGAAGAAGGGGCAGGAGATCACCAGGGCAATGGAGGCTTCCAGGGACCAGCCAGGTAGGTTCCAGGCTGCCTGCAGAAGTATGGGGCTGGGAGGGTGGTTCTTCTCTGTCACTAGACAAGGCCAAGAGGGACAGGGACTGTGCGCTATGCAGATTTCCAGTGCCCCGAGCAGACAAGTGTCCACTTCCCAACCCCCTCGAGGTGTCCCCTTCAGTGAAATGGCACAGGGGCTGTCAGGGTGGGGACCCCCACCCCCGCCATGGGCAGCAGCAGCTCAGGACAGGGAGCAGGTGTGAGGGGCAGAGGTGGGACGTGCCCACATGGGTCCATGGCTGCTGCCCAGACACAGCCCACACGGCCCCTTAACCCCGGGGTCCAGGCTGGCGGGGCTTCCTGGCAGGCATCTGGTGAGGAAGCACCGACGCCGCACCCTTGGAGGGCCTTCCCAGAATGCCCCGTGTGGGCCCACTGTTGCCAGGGGTGCACTCCAACCTGTGGCAACGCCCGTCTGGAGCTGCTCATCGCTGGCCTAACGTCACAGCACAGGGGACTCCTCAGATGGGACCATATCTTGCTTGCTGGTCCCCCCTGCCCCCGTGTGCCCTGCAGATACCAGTGCTGGCAACCAATTCAGAGAGGGCCACAGCCTACTGGAAACACCCACTAAGCCAACGTGGCCTTAGTGTCCCCTGCACCCCTGGGCTCGGGGCCCCCTGGGCAGGAACCCCCACAGTGAGAGCAGCCTCAGGCCACAAGGGGGCCAAGCTCCCTCTCCTACTTCTGGACTCCCTTGCCCACGCCCGCAGCACCGACTGGCGCCCCCCAGTTGGCGGGGCACCAAATGACGGGCAGTGCCTGTGCAGGCGCATTAGACCTGGAGGCTGACGCTCAGCGCTCGGGAGAAAGAGGAAGACCTCGCTCGGCTGCCCGGCCGATGGCGTGGGGGACGCGGGAGGACCTCCTGCGGTCCGGACCGTGCAACTGGCAGCCAGGGCACCTTGCGCTGACGACAAGGGAAGACAGACGAGCACAGAGGAGCAGAGCCCCCACCGTGTCGGGCTGCGGCCCAGGGGACTGGATGAGGGCTCTGAAGCACGTGCGCACGGGCCACCAGGCACACTGCTGACAGGGACACCTTGTGTCCTAGCAGGCGAGACACCCAGGGAGCTCGGGCCAGGATTCACGCCACACTCTCAGGCGGACGAGAGCATCCGCACTGCACACGCCCCCACCACCTGACCAGCGATCTCCCAGCACCGCGCTCTGCCTCTGTTCCTCCCTGCTGCCCCCGTCCCACCAGAGCAAGCGGCTCAGAGGAGTGCTGGGGGCTTCATGGCCTGAGGAGTCCGTCCAGTACAGAAACCCCACAGCAGTCAGCTCGAATGCCAGCTCATGTCCCTCACACACTTCTGAAAGGTGCCACAGAGCCCAGGACATTCTGGCAAAGAACACAGTCCAGCAGCTCGTCTGTGTCTGGGGATAACAGTGAAAGGGCAGCCTGCCCACTTCCTGACCTCGGGATGGCATCGTCCAAAACACCGTCTGCATCAACAAATCTCAAGAATGGGACTGAAGGGAGACAGCCTCCCTGGGCCGCCACCACCATCCGGGTCCCCCCAGACACCCAAACTCACGGGCTCCGCGGCATTGTGATTTATATGAAGAAATACATATTTCTCCATCCTGGTTTCTGGCACACAACCCTAAAACCCTTGGCATTTCTGAAAGGATAGAGGTGTCTCTTGTTATGTTAACGAGGTGGCTTCTCATCTAAGGAGGGGGCTGGCAGCCAGGAGAGCCAACCAAGGGATCAGAGGGCTGGTTCCAGCCCCCCTGTGACCTCCGGGGTTGGCAGCGGGGCTGAAGACTGGGTTCCATCGCCACAGGCCAGTGAGTTAGCCAGTCCGTGGCTAAGTAATGAAGCCTCCATAAAGCCCCAAGGACAAGGTTTTAAAAACTTCGGGATGGGGAACACGTGGAGACCCGGGGAGAGGGGTTTGCCTGGCAGGACCTCGAACGTTTCCCCAGACCTCACCCTGGGCATGTCTGTTGGGCTGTTCCTGACTTGGATCCTTTTGTAACCAGCTGGGGATCTAGTAAGTGAAATGTTTCCCTGAGTTCTGTGAGCTGCTCTGGCGAATGACTAGAACCAAGAAGTCACAGGAACCTCGGATTTATAGCCACTTGGTCAGAAGCCCAGGTGTCAGCCCCGACTTGTGCCTGGCCCGGAAGTGGGGGAAGGAGGACAGTCTTGCAGGACCAAGCTGAACTGCAGGACACGCAGGTGTCCAGAACATCGCTTCGGAGGTGTGTAGGGAAACCGTCCCTCCCGTCAGAACCGGAGAGCTTTCTGGGCTCCTTCCCTCGTGCTGTCCCAGCACACTCCTGTCGTTGCTCGTGGGAATCCCGCACAGGCTGCAGGGCGCATGAAGGATGGCGCCCCCGAAGGTCCTGGACATGTGGAAATGGGGCTAAAAAGCCACACAGCTCAGGAGGCAGCCCGGGAGAGACGCTTCGGGCACACACAGCGGTGGGGGGCTGGGAGCCCAGCCAGCCTCCGCGCCCAACCACTCCAGGGGCCTGCTTACCTCTTGGTGTTGTAGGCCGTGTCCCGAGGTGTCTCCTCCAGCAGAGTCACGTAGCCGAGCGCGCAGGTGAGGATGAAGAGCACAGAGAGGGTGTGGGCCCGCCTGGAACGCAAGCGCACGGAGGGCGCGTCAGAGCACGGGGCGCAGCCCCCACGCCCACGCTCGGAAACCCCAGCGAGTCACTAGCGCCAGCGCCTCGTGGGTCTGTGTTGGCTCCGTCACCCCGCCGTGGAGTGGGAAGAGCCCCACGCTGTCGGGAGCGCAAACGGCCCAGTGGGCGCTCAAGGCCGCGGGGTCGGAGGCGGGAGGTGCGTCTCCGGCGGCTGTCCGTGGCTCAGGGACCGGGTAGCAGGGAAACAGGGCGGTTTTCACGGAGCCAGAGAGACGGGCCTCAGGATTCATGAAATTACCACATCCGAGAGATTCCAGAGGACAGCCCGCGAAACAGAGAGGTGAGAGAAAGGGACACCAGCACCCAAGTGAGGAGGTGAGTGTGCCCAGCAGTACCATTTACTCAGAAGACCTGGCAGGGGGCGCCCGGGGGGCTCAGCTGGTTAAGCCTCTGCCTTCAACTCAGGTCATGATCTCAGGGTCTCGGTCGGAGCCCTGCATCGCCCGGCACCGAGTGGCGTCGAGCTCTCTGCTCAGCAGGGAGCCTGCGTCCCCCCTCTCCCACCCCCTCTGTGCTCTTTCTTGCTCTCACATAAATAAAATCTTAAAAAAGGAAAAAAAAAAAAAAAGACCACGATGATCTGGCAGAGACACAGGCTTGGCCCCTTCCGGCCACCCCCACTCTGGAAGGAGGCGGCGGGGCTGGCAGCTGGGGGTGCGGCTCCCCTGGGAGCAGGGTCCACGAGCAGTCAGGTCCCCGGGCTGCCGGGTGAGTAGCTCGCACCAAGACAATCCTGCACACATCATGGCATGGGGGTGCTTCCAACCCAGGAGGAGTCCGCATCCAGCAGGAACGCCCTTCAGGAACGGGCTGACCACTGTCTGAGCAGGAACACGGAGGCTGGAGGGAGGGAAGGAGGCCGGCTCTGGGAGGCCCGCTCACCCGATCCTCAGACAGAAAGAAGCCAGCCCACCGGGAAGGAACACACGGCAACAAAATGGTAAAGGTCTGGTGAAACAGACTGTCCTCCTCAGCACTTCTTCAGAACGTGTCTACCTGCTGAAAGCAGCCCCCGTAACCCCGTGTGCGGGGCCCGCAGCGGAAGGCGAGGGGCTGAATGGGTCCGCATGACCCGATGCGGCAGGGCCGGGTGGCAGGGACCGTGGAAGCCCAGGAGGACA
Source organism: Enhydra lutris kenyoni (assembly GCF_002288905.1). Classification (NCBI taxonomy): domain Eukaryota; kingdom Metazoa; phylum Chordata; class Mammalia; order Carnivora; family Mustelidae; genus Enhydra; species Enhydra lutris. The sequence continues at coordinate 280,318 of NW_019154106.1, read as the reverse complement.
CACTGGAGACCTAATCAAAACCAACATGTCTGTCTGCGGAGGCAGAGACACGACCAGCCACGGGCGGGAGAGGGGCAGGGGAGCAGAAACAGGGACAAGGAATAAAATGGCAGACCTGAACACATCAATACCTAAACACAAATGACCTAAAACCACCACCGAACACGGGAGGCTGTCCCATGCGTGGCACCATGCGGCCGCGGGGACGGGGGGGGGGGTGTCTCAGACCTTACGCACCACGTGACCCTGCTGATGTGGCGCTCTCCCAAGACCAGAGGCTGTGCTGGGGCTGCACTCCGCGCCCGGCCCACAGCAGCAGCCACAGACACCTGCAGAGAAGCCCACAGATCTGCCAAGGAGGTGGCCCTGTGAAGCCAGATTTACTGCAGGAACTTACAAAACAGAGTAAATACAGATCTCTAAACTGTTATGCATTGACCATTTCTGGGACAAAGTCAGGATCCAGGAAGTATGCTGGGAGAGCCACGAGCAGAAGGCCGATCCCACACACCTCTGAGAAGGCGTGACCCAGACATCTGCAGGGAGTAAGAACCCTCTGGGGCCCAGTTCCCAACCGCAGCAGTTCCAAGAAACAACGGGTTTCTCCAACCGGTGCATATTTCTTTCTTTCTTTTTAGGTTTTATTTAGGGGCGCCTGGGTGGCTCAGTGGGTTAAGCCTCTGCCTTCGGCTCAGGTCCTTATCTCAGGGTCCTGGGATCGAGCCCCGCATTGGGTTCTCTGCTGAGCAGGGAGCCTGCTTCCCCCTCTCTCTGCCTGCCTCTCTGCTTGCTTGATTGCTCTCTCTGTCCAATAAATAAATCTTTAAAATAAAGATTGCCGGGCGATCCCCCACCGTCCCTCGGGCACCTGCCACCCTTCCTGGTGCTGGCACCGCATACAAGAGGCACCCCTGTGGGTGTCCCGCCAGGACTGCCTCTCTGGGGCAGAGAAGCTAAAATTAAAATGTGAAAGCCTTTTGTCCCAGTCTTTTTTTTTTTTTTTTTTAATGGAGGCTCCATGTGGAGTTCAACATAGGGCTTGAACTCACAACCCTGAGATTAAGACTTGAGCTGAAATCAAGAGTTAGACACTTAAGTGACTAAGCCACCCAGGTGCCCCTGTCCTGGGTCTTAAAACCAGGTTTCTTTCATATCACTTTGCACAAGCAGTCATCTTCCTAGTTTCTCTGGGCTAAAACACATGCCCTGATGGGGGCAGCTCTGGTCATACATCTTTCCATCCTCCACAAGGATTATCTGAAAAATAAAAACAACTATTTGTCCCTTGGGATCAATGGTCACACTGTCATTCAGGCAGTCACCCGTGGCCCTGCAGAGCACATTAGGAATCAGTAGGACCTCCTCTGTCCCATCCGAGATAGGAGGGAGGCAGACAGTCAAGAAGCCAGGGGAAGAGGACAGGGCACCACAGTCTCAGACTTCAGAACTGCTAAAATCAAGTGCTACTAGAAAGCAAAATCTTTATTATTAAATTATAAAATCCATCTTTAAAAAGCTCCCCTCTTCGGGGCGCCTGGGTGGCTCAGTGGGTTAAAGCCTCTGCCTTTGGCTCAGGTCGTGATCCCAGGGTCCTGGGATCGAGCCCCGCATCGGCCTCTCTGCTCAGCAGGGAGCCTGCTTCCTCCTCTCTCTCTGCCTGCCTCTCTGCCTGCTTGTGATCTGTCAAATAAATAAATAAAATCTTTTAAAAAAAAAAAGCTCCCCTCCTCTGTACAGCAAAGGAAATCATTGACAAAATGGAAAGGCAACCTAGTGAAAGGGAGAAAATAGTTGCAAATCACGTATCTGATAAGGAGCTCATATCAAAAATACCTGAGGAACTCACCAAACTCAACAGCAAAAAACCAATCCAATTAAGAAATGGGCAGAAGACATGAACAGACACTTTTCCAAAGAAGACACCCCGATGGCCCAGAGACAGGAAGAGATGCTCCACCTCACTCAGCGTCAGGAAAAAACGAACTGAAACCCTGAGGAGACGCCGCGTGACGCCCGTCAGAACGGCCGAAACGAGTGAGTCGGGAAGCGCCAGGCGTCGGCGCGGACGCGGGGGGCCCTCGTCCCTGTGCGTGGGGCACAAGCTGGGGCAGCTGCGCGGGAACACAGCGGGGAGGGTCCTCAGAAGTTAAATGAAATTACTGTAAGACCCAGTAATTCCACTACTGGGTATCGGGAGGAAACAAAAGCACCAAGTTGAAAAGATGTCTGTACCCGATGTTACTGCAGCATTATTTACAGCAGCCAAGATACGGCAGCGGCCCAAGCGCCCGTCTGCCGATGAACGGATGAAGCAAACGTGTGTTTCTACGATGGAGTGTCACTCAGCCACAAACAGAAGAAATCTTGACCTGTGCAACACAGGCGGCACCTGAGGACATTGTGTCAGGTGAGGTAAGAAAGAAAACACTGTGTCATCTCTCTTACCTGCGGGATCTAAACACAAACCCCAAACTCACAGAGGTGCCCGGGGGGCTTGGCTGGCTGGGGGTCCAACTCTGGATTTCGGCTCCGGTCACAGTCGTGGGGTGGTGCGACTGAGCCTCGCGGCAGGCTCCATGGCAGGCATGGCACCTGCTCAAGATCCTCTCTCCCTCTGCCCCCCACCCACCAGCCTGCACGCGTGTGCGCGCTCTCAAAACAAAACAGAAAAGCCAAAATCACAGAGACAGGCTGATGGTTACAGGTGGGAAAATAATAAAGTTGCCTTCTTGATAAAAAAAAAAATTTTTGTTGAATCACTTTATAAATATACCGTATTGACCAACAGTGATGTTTAACAGGTACCGTATTTGTAGTTCTCCAAGCACTGGCAACACATTATTACAGCACCTCGATGAAGAAACATTATCAGCCCAGTCCTTCTGTTCTTAAATATTTTTAAAGATTTTATTACAGAGAGAGAGAGAGAGAGAAAACGCGTGTGCACAAGCAGGGAGAGCAGCAGGCAGAGGGAGAAGCAGGCTCCCCACTGAGCAAGGAGCCCAACGTGGGGCTCGATCCCAGGACCCCAGGATCACAACCTGAGCAGAAGGGTTAACCGACCGAGCCCCCCAGGTCCCCCGGCCCAGTTCTTTGCGGGCAGAATCGCAGGTGCAGATTACCTGCTGTCACGGAGACCAGGTAGTGTCTGCGTGGTCAGACCTCTACCCCTGACAAAGCGCTTTCAACAGGCAACTTGCGGCAACAAAGGGAAGTCCCAGGACAGCAGCCAGGGGGGACAGAACTCTGTTAATTCTAATGGTCAGACCATTGCTCAATCCACGGCCTGTACTTTCCTTTGACTTTCAGTGTAAAGCTTACGTTCCCCACTGTGACACTCTTCCGTGGGAGGCGATGGGACACAGCAGGAAAGCGTGGACTTTACTACCAGGCTTGCAGCTCAGCACACGTGCAGTGTTGAGTAACTCTCTTCGTCTTTTAAGTTTAATTCCCCCATCTTCGAAATGAGAATAGAAATACACGCTTGCAAGTTTGGTGCAGAAAATGAAAACGTTACCCTATAAGCCTGGTAAGAACAAAAACAAAGCCCAAAATGTCTCCCTTGCCTTGCACACAGTACCATTTCCACATGTGGGATAGAGGGGCTGCTCTGGACAGCACCCAGCACTCTACAGGCAGACCTCCCCGGCCCTCCCAGATGCCTCCTTTGGTGCAGTGGGTAATAGATAACTCAGGGGAGGTTTGGGTCCTGTGTTCCAGGCAGAGGACAAGAGTGGCCATAAGTCCTGTGACTCTCCAGTCACTCAGCATGGTGAGGGTGTGAGGACAGCTGGCTCCCTGCCACTGTGAGTGGAAAATACCCAGATGTCAGTCCCTAGAGCTGACCACACTCATCATGCCAAGTAGGCAGAGAGGCAGGCCGGCTAAACCCATGAGAGGAACAGGAAGGTGTGGCCAGCACACTGAGAGCACAAGGAAGCCTCAGCTGGGAAAAGCCAAGGCCAGAGGGCTTGCCCCAGGCATGCAAGAGCTATCTGCGGTCATGGCAGCGACCCTCCTGGCCTGCTGACCAACATGACCGAAAAGGCATCAGCTGCAGAGCCAAGCCTCCCAGATGTGCGCAAAGCTGGCAAACCCCTGCCCCACCAGGACTGAGAAAGGCGTCTTTGGAACGTGGGCGTTCACACACCTCCACATGCTCTTGCAGCTACCATACGACCTACTGCAGACAGCAGGGTCCTGGGGTCACTAGGAGTGCTCGCCCAAGGCCCGGTGGCTAAGACGCATGCACTCCCAGAACATCGCAACCATCTCCCCCTCCTGCCTTAGGAGCTGGTTAGGAAGGGTGCTAACCCAGGAGCAACACCCAACTTCCGTCTCCAGGTGGCAAGCCCGGGGGCATCTCTTCAGGACAACAAGTCTCCAGGGGTCTCCTAAACCATCTTCAGAAAATGAGCTAGCCCGTCTTTGTGCTGTTCCTCTAAGTGTGTGTCCTACATGGCGCCCAGAGGCTCCATGCTGGAGACCACCACTGGGAGGAGAAGCAGTGTCCTTCCCACTTAAGACCCCAGCAGTCCTTATGCCCCATCCCTTGGGCCTGGTTTCTGGGAGCCCAGCTTCAAGCTCCAAGGCACAGGCGAGCCCTGAACCCTAATTACATACCCTGTGGCTAACAAGTGGTAACAGAGATACCCAGAGTCCCCCACGGCCCAGTGCAACCACCAGCATGGGGCATATTTTGTGAAAACCCTATAAACAAGGTTTTGAATCATACAGAAGTTCCTTTGAGCAATTCTGCAACACAAAATCATTTCTACAAAAACATACTTTTAGTCTTTATATGAATTTTTTATAACATTCATTATTATTCATTATTAAAATTCTCTAAAACACAAAATGAAAGTTTTTAAACCCTAACACAGCAAGCCAGTGAGAGGGGGTTCAGAAGGTAGCAAGTGGCTAAGCTCTGCAGGTAAGAATGAGTAGACCTCACCAAGCAGGCACCCGGTCTGCTGCCTCGAGGAAATGTGAAGCTCCTTTCCCTACCCAGGTGAGGGGAGGCCTGGGGTGCCCCGGGGACAAGCACAGACCCAGACCGCAGGGCACAGCACACGGCACCCGTCACACCTGTGGTGGGGAGGCATGAGCCTTTCACCGGGAGACCCGCCGGGCAGGCACCTGAAACCGGCCAGCCCTGTCCCCTTCCCTCCTGGAAAGCCTTCGTGGTCCCTACCAGCCCTCCTCGCAGGTAAGCTCAGCTACAGCAGGCGACTGTGTGTCCAACTGACCAAGTCTCTCGTGGACAGGACTTGCGGGGGGGGGGGGTGCCAGTCTGTGCTTCTAAAGCCGTCAGCACACGTCTTTCATGGCACGGCTGAGGCGACGGCTCCCTGGCTTCCTCTGGTGCTGCAACCTCAGCATCCCTGCAGCCAGGACACTCTGTGCCTTCCAGAGCCCCAGGGTCAGGCCAGAATCCCAGCTCCTGGCTCAGGTCTCTGCTGAAACCCGCAGAACAGCACCTGACACCCAGGTGGGCCCCCCCAATATGTCAATCAATCAGAAACAGGAAGCAAGCACAGCCAGTGCGTTTCAGGATGGTGCCTGCCCTCCACCGTCGGAAGGGGACGTGCTGGTGGAGAGGCCTGACCTGCACGCGGCTGGCCCAGCAGGGTCCATGAGTGCTCTGGGCACTCAGGGGCCACCACAAGTCCCTTGACGGGGCACGCTGCCCCTCTCTCCCTCCCACTGGCTCCATGGCCACCTGAAAGCATGATGGCCCTGAGGCAAAGCTGGTAGCCATCCTGGTGCAGCAGCTGCTGGCACCCACAGGTTAGGCCCCAATTTCATCCAGACGCAGGGCTGCTCTCCCATGAACACCCCCTTCCTGCATGTCTCCCGACTCTGATAAAAGCCAGGACATCCCCTCAGCCCCAGGGGCATGTCCTGCACGGTTTCCAGCCTGGAGCAGCGCCTTCCCCTCAAACATTTACTCCCCTGCCCGGATCTTCTGCAACAATCCCGCAGCTGGTGCTTCCAGGTGGCAGCCCCCTCGCAGCTGTGGTCACACCTGTGCCTCTGTCGCCCCAGGGCCGACCCCAGGTCTGAAATGCCGGCACTCTGCTGTTTAGCTGGACAGGAACTGAGCATCCAGGGCGGCAACCTGAACGCCAGCCCTCAGCAAGCCTGCCTTCTAGGACACGGGGTTCATCTCTCCTGCTAAGGAGGAAAGAAAGGCTCCAACAGGTGAAGGTCTACCCCAAGGTCAGAGCCCTCTGACCCGACTCGGCATAAAGCAAGAGCGCCACGTCTTCCAACACAGGCTCTGGAAGGGCGGGCGCTGCTCGCGGGGGCCCCTCCCTTCTGACGCCCATGGAGGCAGCCTGGGGGACAGCCTGACCCTGAGGCGTGGCCTGGACTGAGCCGCGCGGGGGTCGAAGGGCTGGTTCCGCAAGCGGCAACCGACAGGAGACCGAAGCCGTGGGTGACCAACACCCGCCCAGGTCCCGGCACGGGGGCAGGTGCCCGTGCTGGTGACGGTCACTGCTACGTGCCTGGGCGAGCGGAGACCATGTCATCCAGGAGAGCAGCAGACGCCAGAGAAAGGCGCTCCGGACGGCGGGCCCAGGGGGACTCTGCAGCCGGGTGGCCCGGGAGCAGGGGCGAGGGCCCGACCCGCGCGCTGGAGCGGCGGCGGGGGCCGGCCGCGGCGGGGCTGCGCGGGGGCCGTCCCGGGGCCTCGGGGCGGCCGTCGCCCCCAGCCCCAGGCGCCCGCGCGACCCCGACGGCCCCTCCGCCGAGCCCCGCCGCTCACCAGAAGAAGGTGTTGGTGCCGTCGTCGTAGACCTCGGACTCCGTGCTGCGGCGGCCCGCGCCCCGCCCGCTCGCTCCGCCCGCGGCCGCCCCGTCCGGCGGCTCCTCCAGCGAGGCCTTGCCCGCGGGCACCGGGGACCCCGGCCGCGGGCCCCCGGCGCCTCTGCGCTCGCCCCTCCGCATGGCGCCCGCCCTGCCGCGGCGCCCGCCCTGCCGCTCCGCCCCGCGCCTTGACCCCACGTACTGCGGGTCACCGCGAGGGCGCGCGGCGCGGGGAGCGCCGGGAAGGGGTCGCTGCGATGCCCCGGCGGGGTCTCAGGAGAGCACGGGCGAGGGGCGGCGAGGAAAGGGTGGGCTGTGCATTGTGGGACTTGGAGTCCGCGCGCCTGGGCCGCGGGGCACGCTGGACCTCGTAGTCTCTGAGGCCGCGGGTGGGAAGCGGTGCTTGCTGGGAAGGATGCCGCCTGGTTGCTAGGAAGCCGGAACCGGCCGTCCCCGGGGCCGCGGGTGGGGGCTGCCCCAGACCCTCGGGCTCCCGCGGGCCGGGCCCCAGCCCCTCTCGCCCCTTCCCGCCCCGCCCCCGGGCTGCCCCGGAGCGTCCTCCCGCCGCGAGCCCGCACCCCGACCCTCTGGGGCTCCGCCCCACCGCCCACCCGCGTGTGCGTCCGCGCGGCTCGGGGTCCAGGCTGCAGGGTCCGCCGGCTCGGGCAGGTGTCTCGCGGGGCTTCGCGGGCAGAGAGGCGTGGACTCCCGGACTTGGGTGACTCAGATTGTTCGCGTCCCCCGCCTGGCCCCGAGCCCCTGGAAGACCGGGCCGGCTCCTCAGAGGGCTCAGCGCGGAGTGACCCTGGGGCCCAGCACGTCCGCTCCCGGACACGCGCGGGAGGGGTGCGCGCGAGGCCTCACAGGACAGGGCCTCGCGGTGGACAGCAGCCGTCGTCGTGATAGCCAAAGGGGGAGCCCCGCACGTGCCCCTCCTGGTGCATGGGAACCCCAGACGGGGTCTAGCCAAGCCGTGGGGAGCCCCTCCGCCTAAGGGGACTGGAGTGCTGACACCCGCTGTGACACGGGGAACCCTGGAAACGGGGTGTCGGTGGAAGAAGCCCGTCACCAAAGTCACGCGCGATCCGTTGACACGAAGGGAGCAGAACAGGCAAACCCACAGGGACGAAGATGGTCCCCGCAGGCTGGGACACCGAGCGCGGCGCGGGAGACGGCGGCTGCAGGCTGCTGGGTTTCTTCTCCAGGCCGTGAAAATCCTCTAAAATGGACTCTGGTGATGGTCGCACGCACTGGACGGTGCACTCCGGATGGGCGAACTGTGCGGTGTGCGAACTACGCCTCAAGCCAGGCTGTTGCTAATGTGTGTGTGTGTGTGTGTGTGTGTGTGTGTGTGTGTGTTGTCGATACTAAAATAAAACTATCGGTTATTTTGCACGCAAAATGGGTTTATTCTGGAATAAAATTGCGACCTAGGACAAGCCAGCTGTGAGAAAACCAAAGGCAAATCCTGGGAACAGAGGGCAGGGCAGCTTATTTATACAGGAAGGGGAAGAGTTGGGGAAGGGGGGTGTTAGAAGTGCAAAGCCCAGCCTGGGAGCTGGAAGTATAGTAGCTTCTCCTTGGCTGTGAAAGGGGAAATCTTGCTTCCTCTGCTGGGGTTGTAAATCCACCTGCTTGGCGGTGACCACTGCTACTGGGCGCTGGCCTCCTGACTCCATTCTACAAGAGAGTTTCCTTTTACTAATTTTCACATTTCCCTCTTTGGATCGGGATCATCCTTTGAAGGCATCCTGATCAAGAGTCAGGTTTTCCGTACTTAGTGCTTTTGTCCCTTGGGGCCAGGAAGGACCTTTTCTGGTTGTCATGTTCCACGTTGGAGAGAAAGTGCACAGCTGTGGAAAAGCACTTAAGGACACATTTGAGTAACAAGGAAGGTCAGGAGGGAGACCTCCAAGGCACTTCCCATCTCTAGTTCATATTTACCAGGATCATAAGCATTGGAGGTCATGTATTGAGTACATAATTTTCACAAAAGTTTGAGAGGCAACAAAATTCAAAACTTAAAATAACCACACGAAACAGAAGTAACACTGCAATTCCAAATTGCGTGATGGTGCTAAACTAGGACCCTTGGTCTGAAAGCAGCCAACTTGTATTTATCGGTCCTTATTCTGACTTACAGAGAAGGTTCTCCCCACAAAGACAGTGCTGGAGTCACACAGGGCTCCCAAAAGCCCCCACCGGCAGCCGTGAAAGCAGAGTAGTGAAGACATCAAGAGGACATGGAAAGAATTAATCGGGTGTGTGGGGGGAGATACAATGCAGGTATGAACGTGAAGCAACAGCTGATGAACTTTTTGGAAAAATAGCAAAACTTCAAAGATGTGTTAAAACAGCATTGTTATGTCAAAAGAACTGTTTGGAAACAAATGTTATCCAATAAGACAGACTGTAAGGTTGCAAATTCAGAGGCCATGAATTTGGAAAGGAATCCAGAGCCAGACACACATTCAGATGAAAGAAAGAATTGTGAATTCTGAAACTTCTAACCGTTCAGGAAAAAACAGCTGAAAAAATTAATCTGTTACAAGATCATGATGAAGCTGTTTCCAAAAGGCCATGATCTAAAAAGGTTTTCTCTTTCTCAGTGGTTTGGGAAATGCAGACAAGGACACTGTCTTTCCATGAGAGAGAAGCAGCAACAGTGAGAAAGGGCCCACAGGCCTATCCAGACACCTTGGGAAAGTGTCTGGCCAGAGGTTGTCTGCTGCCATTCCAGGAAATCTTTTTATTTTTGTTTTAAGATTTTATTTATTTGAAAGAGAGCACACCAGCAGGGAGGGGCGGAGGGGCAGAAGGAGAGGGAGAAGCCAACTCTTCCCCGAGCAGAGAGCCCAACATGGGGCTCCATCCCAGGACCCCGATCGTGACCTGAGCCAAAGGTAGACGCCTCACCGACTGAGCCCCCCAGGAGTCCCCCAAGGAAATCCTGACTTTCAGGTCACTAGATGGCATGCAGGGGCAGTCAGGGATCGGTGCTTTCTTCAGATGCGTGCTGTGGCTCTGAGAGTCTCGTCCCTGGGATTTGGCAGCACAGGGTTGGTTCAAGGTTCCTGATAAGGGCCTTTCCAGAGAGGTTGAAGAGAATCTTTCCGGGTTTCTTTTCCCATGAACGAAATCTCCAATTTGCAAGATATGATACTTAAGGTCGTCGTCTCCGGGGCACACAGTGAAAAGATGGCTGTTTGTAACGGGAGCGGTTGGGCCTCTGCGGCACTGACCCTTGTCTCCTCTTACCCGCTGTGGGCCGGAGGCAGGGGCCAAGGGCACTGGGATGTCCTGTGACGGCCTTGAAGGGCGAGAGTGTGTGAGTTCTCAAGAGAGGGGATTTGAGGTTCAGTTGGACCAATGGCAGCTCTTCTGCTGAGGTGCTGGGGGGCCTCTACAGGTTGTGCCGCCTGAGTCTTAACAGTGGCGCTAGTGGGTTTGAGAAGCTCTGAGGACGGAGGGTGGTCCGCACCGTGCGAGTGCCGGAAAACCTTCGGAACAGCACACAGCTGTCGAAGAACCTGACCTGTAAAACGGACTCCTGGGCCACGGGGAGTTGGGAAGGGTTCCCAGGTAGGGATAATCTTTTCTAGCAGAATCCTAGCCACCAGAGTAGCATGGCCTGCCTGCCAGAGAAAACCTGGGTCCAGAGAGAGAACAAGCAAACTGTGACTAAAACGCGTTGATCTCCACAGGATGGGGAAGCTATGAGCTCCGTTTGTGTGAGCGGGAATTCTGTGCATTGTACGTCCGACAGGCAGGACCGGCACATTGGCAACGCTTGTGGCCTTATTACTATATCTCCACCAATGTTGGTTCCCCAGTGCTAGCATTTCACCAGTAGGTTAAATCTTGTACAGTGCTAAGTAGTGGGAATTTTGGAATTTCTGGTACAGTTGGATTATTATTGGATCCAAACCAGAGTTCTATCAAAGAAACAATTATTAGATTTCCCATCTGACTTTCCCACTCTCGGATCAGTGGGTGGGCATTTGTTGATCCATTTTTCCACATATCATGGAGAATATTCCTTTGGACCAGAGGTTTGGCTATTGATCTCTTTGGGAGCGATGTTTTGTTTTGTTTTGGTTTTTGTGGACCTATCAGTGGGGTGGTTTCCTTCAGCCTCCAGGGTGTTGAGTCTGGAGTGCCCGGGAATATTAAAAGTAACCAGAGCCACTGGCAAGAGTATGCCATTTAATAAATTCTGCACATAGGGGCCATTTTAAATTTTAGCCCCGCTGGAGGCAAGGACAGTTCATTGTTTCCATACTGTTCCAGGTCACGAGCTACCCCCCCACACCCAGTGACATGCCAGCCATAGGTTCAACCATTTGTGGTTTTACCGCTGGCTAGGGTACCGGCTGGAATAAGGGGCTGGGCCGACATAGCCGGAGTACAGGTGCCGCTCGAAGAGTTCAGATGGGAGTTGCCACGGCACATCCGACACGACACTTACCAGCGCCATCTGTTAGACAAGAACCACCAGCAAACCAAGACAAAGCTGCATAAGAGGAATTTCCTATAAATTGCCAGAAGGAGTCGACATGTGAGGGCTTTCGTCTGAGTCCAAGGGCAGTCCTTGTTTTGGGATGGAATGCCGTGACAATCTGACCTGCGGGTTTTTCTCTGGCGACCACGATCTCCCTTTCAGGCCGAAAGTTTTAACAGGTAGATGCTGTTTCCTGTGAAGAGATTTGAGAAGGGGAGCGGAGAATGAGATCATCTATGAACTGCAACAAAACAGAGCCTGAAGGAACCTTTCTATTGTCTGGGTCAGCTTCCAGGTTTGTGAAAAGTAAGAAGGACTCAGAGGCCCGGGGCACGATCGCCCAGATGCACTGCTGTTCTTCCCCAGTGAGCGCAGAAGGGCGTTGGCTATGCGTATCCACCAGAACACCAAAAGAGGCACCGCCTGGGTCACTTACAGTGAAAATTTTTCTTTCAGTGCAAATTACTGTGTGTACAACATGAGGGTCGGGAACAGCAGGGTGGAGGGACAACAAGGCTCGTGGCTGCTCGGAGGTCCCAGACGAACCTCCATCCTCCGCGGCGGGATTTTCCCACAGGTAAAGTAAGGGTGTTACAGGGACTAGTGTAGGAGACAGCCAGGCCCTGAGCCTCACGATCCTCTGTGATGGCATGAAGGGCTTCCTTATGGATAGGGACTCATTAGTTCTGAGGAGCAGTTTTGAGGAATCTACTTCAGTCTTTTTGGGAGGTGCACTGCGGGTTCTGCCAACATCAGCTGAAGATTTTGCCCATAAAGAAAAAGGCAGCTGATCGAATAGGGACAAACAGTCAGCATCCCCAGAATCAGCCATAACACCATCAGAGGCAGAGCATAAAAAATAGACCAAAGAATCATGGAACGTCCCTGGTTCTTTATTTTGGTTACAATTGTCAAATTCTAGAATCGTTTCCCTCTTTTGGAGAAAAAAGATATTTTCCTAAGAAATATCAGTCCAATAAAGGAATAGAGGCAGAGGAACTAAGGCGAAAAACCCGAGTATCCCTCAAAGGGCCTCGACCGAAGGGAGTATGCTCCGAGACAGGAACCTCCTGAGGTTTGAACTATCTCAAACCTTCAAGGCAAAGGCTGCTTTACAACAGGAGGGTTGGGCCCCGAGAGTATAGCTCCAGGGTCAAGAAGGACAGAGAGAGATTCACTCCCAATCTGGAGAATGGCTTCTCAGCTGATGAAGGGGAAGGGTTGGAGCCCCAACAACAGGAATTAGGAGGACATTGGGAAAGGCTGGCTGGAGTGCTCTGACCCTTTCCCAGTGCCCTGGCCCTTTGTAATAGCGTCAAGGGGTGGGGGTCAGGGGCTGGTTGTTTAGGGGCCGACATTTGCTGGAGGTGAAAATTGAGAGCGGTCATGGTCTTTCTTTTAGGTGAGTCATCTAGGATGCCAGCGAGCTGGTTTTCCAAATTAACTAAGTCCGGATTAGACAAGTTTCCTATGAGATGATGGTTCGGCTCATTAGTAATGGAGTTAAAGGCTACCTGGGTGGATTTAGCATCTAGAGAAAGAATTTTCTCTGAGGACAATGTGGAGTCGCTCGTGATGGTCATGAACAGGTTCATCGGGCTTCTCTGAGCAAGCCTGAGTCTGTTCCAGTCAGCAGGCTCAGAAAAGGGTCCTGTAGTTGCTCGATGTTGCTTGCAGCCCTCTCGGGAGCTCCCGGGTGCGATCTAAAATCTGCCCCCATTGGCGGAGGGCAGGGACAGACTGAGGAGGTGGCCACTCCAGGTTCATAGGTGTCCGTTCTAATCATCAAGGGAACTGACATACAAGGCTTGTCCCGGGCAGCAGCGGGACGGCTGGATCCCCACATCTGACTCCAAATCTTAAAAAGTTCATGAAGAGGTCGTAACTGGGCCCAGCCCTGTCTACTCTGCACGTGTTCTCAACACCACACCACATCACCTTCTCAAGGCCGCGTCCTTGGAGCAGCCTCTGCGGGGGGTGGGGGGGGACACACAAAGGGAACCCACGATCCGACGATGCAGGAACGGAGTGAGGAGCTTCCAAGTGCTGGGGTCCAGGTCACAGGTCACAGGTCAATTGGGGGTCACATCTCTTTGGTGACCTTCCCCAACATCTGGAGATTTCCAGCGAGTGTTCTGGTACTTTGCCCAAACTCAGGCATCTGTTTCTCTAAATCCCTTTCAGGCTGCTCTCATTGGGCTGGTTTTATCCAGCGTTTGGCCTGACCCTCACCAGCAAGCATATGGACCCATTGACATAAATCTGAGAAATCAGATCAGTAAGTTTGAATGACCGTGTTACGTTCTTCAGCAAATTCCGGGGGTCCTCAGTCACTTAAGGACACTCTTGCAGTATGGCTCGGAATTTAGCCTTGGTCCAGGCAACACAAGCAACCTGGTGTTCACCCGGGCCCCAGCAGAGTGAACTTCAGAAGCGGCAGGTGTGAACAGGGTCAGGAGACGGAGGAGGCGGGTGGGGAGAGGTCTGGAGGTAAAGGGAGGCTCAGCGGAGGGTTAGAATGAGTGGTGGGTAGAAGGGAGGTGGGGACTGTGCCGAGGGAAGAGGAAAAAGGCCCCAGAGGTGGGACCTGAGCGCAAGACCTGTGGGAGACAAAGAAGGTGGGGAAGGCCGGACTCAGAGGCTGTGTTGACTTCTTTCAGTTGTTTGCCTCTTTGGAAAATGCTCTTTCTAAGTTAACGAACCAAAGAGGGGAGCAAACTTTGAACCCTAAAATGTTTGGAAGCCTCAAGGTACCAACTAAAATAACATGGCTGTCCAGTTCAGTTGTGAGAAGAGTGAATTTGGGGAGATGGTGCGTTCCCCATCATGGCCATCGAAGTTGTAAATTACTTTTGGTGGAGTCCGTCCATTGAGTTAAGAATGCACGTGAGGAGGGACCACAGTTTTGAAACCTAGAGCAAGCTGGGGCCCCAGAAGTGTGGGAGTGTGGGGGCAGTGGTGTCCTTGAAGCATTTGATCCCCAGGACCCCCTCTCCGAGAGGCTTTTTCCTAGAGGGAAGAGAAAACTTTCCAAGCAGTACAGTTCCGGTAGGAGCAGCCTGGCTCTAGGAAGGCGTCAGACCCAAGGTCAAGCGAGGACTCAGAGAAAGGACAATGCCGTCTAAAGGTCTCGAATAATGCCTGGAGAGCTCAGAACACAGCCCAGGAGAGAGCTCGCCCCCGACCCCAGGCTCGGTGAGAAAGCTGCGAGCCCGACTGGGTCTGTGGGGCCTGGCCCCTGTTTGCTCGCAGCCTCAGAGCCTCGGGGGGCAGCGCCTGCATCCCACTTCTGACACCAAGTCATGTTTTCCTTAAAAGCAAAACTGCCTTCAGCAAAATGGACTTATTCAGGAACAGTAGAAAAACGCAGTTTGGGACAAGGAAGCTATGACGCAACCACAGACAGTTTCCCAGGACAAAGGGGAGAAAGGCTCTTTTACAGGAGCGATGGGTGTGGGGGGGGTGTTCTGTGAACGAGAAGTGCCAGGGAGCTGGAAGTGGAGCTTCTCGTTGGCTGGGCTCTGCACTCATTGGCTGGGCTCTGCCCTCATTGGCTGGGCTCTGCCCTCATTGGCTGGGCTCTGCCCTCATTGGCTGGGCTCTG